>NC_047134.1:731390-1061390 GCF_009829125.3 Periophthalmus magnuspinnatus | reverse complement strand
ATCCATTTAAATTTGTTAAGAATATAGAGGGAGGTGGCTCTAAATGAACATGTGACATGAGCAGCCCCTTTGTAGAACTTAGCACCACCGCAGCTCCTCCACCCAAACGCCCCTGGCTCCGCCCCTGGCTCCGCCCCTGGCTCCGCCCCTGGCCCCGCCCCTGGCCCCGCCCCTGGATGTGAGTGGATTTTTAAATGAGTACAATCACTTACTTCGTCTCCTTGGCTGTCTCTGTCTCTTCTGGTTGAGCTTTAAGGAGAAAAAGCACAAATGTTATTTATTTGCACAGAATCTAATGTGGATAATTCAACTTTCACTGCTCTGTCTGGACAAAATTATTTAAATTTGCTAAATGTTTACAGGTAAATGGAGTCACACAGGTGACGGAAACGAGAAGAATAATAACCAAAGAAAAAATACACTATTTTGATGGAACGAGATGTTATCATGAGTGAACGATATAATTAATTTAAAAGAACGAGATATTATTTTGAGTGAATTAAATATTATCTTGAGGGAACATAATCATTTCTACACATATAGTTTGACGAGCGTACGAGATATTTAACTCAAAATAATTAAAATATCTCATTCCCTCGTGATAATTAAGTTGTTCCCTCAAGATAATATCATGTGGGAATGTTAATATTACATTTTGCAAATGTCCTACACCAGGCTCCATACAGGTAAGATCTGTGGAGTGGACGTATGTTTCTGAGCAACTAAAGCTACGATTGGATCTGAAACCACAACAGAGATGGAGGAGAAGAATAATCAGTGTGGAACATGGAACATTCCAGACAAAACAATGACATCTCCATGGAGATAAGCAACTTTTGCACTATGTAACTCAACCAGAAAAGTTACATAGTGCACTTTAAGGTCTTGAGTTAAGCTAAACTGCACTGTGCCATTCATTTTTATCCTGAATCCCGACTACAGGACTATAAGAGGAAACGGGAATGAGCAGAACAAGCACCGTCACTTTTCCACATACTGTATAACATAACAATAGCTTTCACTTTCATTTCCTCTCTGTGCTAAGCTCCTCCCCCTTCAGAGCACGATCACAACACACTCAGCTGCATCGCACTAATGAAACTCCTGCACATCACACCAGGTTTGTGAAGTCATAGTGTACAGTTTTGCATCATGTTTTTGTCTGTTTATGGAGGATTGTCGTGTGGGAGCGTGGGTGATGTAGACTTGTGGGCGGAGCCTCGTACAGAATCACAAATGCGCGGCGGCTGCTTACGGTTCTCGGTGCCGGTGATCTGGGCCAGGATCCTGAAGGACCTGGACTGGGTGGTGCCGGTCCTCGGGCGCCAGTCCTCGGTGTCCTCCATGATGCGTTTGCGGCTGGCGTCGGCGTGAGTGGGCACGTGGTAGAAGTGGATGTCTGTGTCCACGATGTGTTTACGAGGTGCTCTGCTCAACGGCACAAAGGAAAGAAAGAGATCAGAGGTGTGTTTTAGAGAAAGGTCTGATATTACACAACATGGACTCCAGTGGCTTTATCCATGTTCTAACACTGTTCTGCGTCAAAAACAGACTGGAGTTGTGTTTTGTTTCATTCACACATGTTTGAATAACATTTTACTATTAGTCTGTCTGCATTTTTAAAGCTCAGAATGCTCTGTTCCACCTTGTGATGTCATCAAGTGGAAGTTTTCAGTTAGTTTCCAGCTCCTTTTACCTTTAGTTCAGTAGAGATTGACAACTCCAGGACTGAAATGATCCAAATGATTCTAGAAATGAAGGTGTGTGGAGTTTAAAAACACAGTGTAGCACTTCCTGTATCACCACATGATGACATCACAAGGTGGAACAGAGTGTTTTCAGTTTGAGAGAAGAACTCAGTCTAAATCTGCAGGTTTGTGTGTTAAACATGTGAGAATGAAACAAAACACAACATTAGAACAGATCAGACAATAGTCTAATATGGCCCTTTAAACAGTGTAATATGGGCCCTTTAAACAGTGTAATATGGGCCCTTTAAACAGTGTAATATGGGCCTTTAAACAGTGCAATATGGGCCCTTTAAACAGTGTAATATGGGCCCTTTAAACAGTGTAATATGGGCCTTTAAACAGTGTAATATGGGCCCTTTAAACAGTGTAATATGGGCCTTTAAACAGTGTAATATGGGCCTTTAAACAGTGTAATATGGGCCCTTTAAACAGTGTAATATGGGCCTTTAAACAGTGTAATATGGGCCTTTAAACAGTGTAATATGGGCCCTTTAAACAGTGTAATATGGGCCTTTAAACAGTGTAATATGGGCCCTTTAAACAGTGTAATATGGGCCCTTTAAACAGTGTAATATGGGCCTTTAAACAGTGTAATATGGGCCTTTAAACAGTGTAATATGGGCCTTTAAACAGTGTAATATGGGCCCTTTAAACAGTGTAATATGGGCCTTTAAACAGTGTAATATGGCCCTTTAAACAGTGTAATATGGCCCTTTAAACAGTGTAATATGGGCCCTTTAAACAGTGTAATATGGGCCTTTAAACAGTGTAATATGGGCCTTTAAACAGTGTAATATGGCCCTTTAAACAGTGTAATATGGGCCTTTAAACAGTGTAATATGGGCCCTTTAAACAGTGTAATATGGCCCTTTAAACAGTGTAATATGGGCCTTTAAACAGTGTAATATGGGCCCTTTAAACAGTGTAATATGGGCCCTTTAAACAGTGTAATATGGGCCCTTTAAACAGTGTAATATGGGCCCTTTAAACAGTGTAATATGGGCCTTTAAACAGTGCAATATGGGCCCTTTAAACAGTGTAATATGGGCCCTTTAAACAGTGTAATATGGGCCTTTAAACAGTGCAATATGGGCCCTTTAAACAGTGTAATATGGGCCCTTTAAACAGTGTAATATGGGCCTTTAAACAGTGTAATATGGGCCCTTTAAACAGTGTAATATGGGCCTTTAAACAGTGTAATATGGGCCTTTAAACAGTGTAATATGGGCCCTTTAAACAGTGTAATATGGGCCTTTAAACAGTGTAATATGGGCCTTTAAACAGTGTAATATGGGCCCTTTAAACAGTGTAATATGGGCCTTTAAACAGTGTAATATGGGCCCTTTAAACAGTGTAATATGGGCCCTTTAAACAGTGTAATATGGGCCTTTAAACAGTGTAATATGGGCCTTTAAACAGTGTAATATGGGCCTTTAAACAGTGTAATATGGGCCCTTTAAACAGTGTAATATGGGCCTTTAAACAGTGTAATATGGGCCCTTTAAACAGTGTAATATGGGCCTTTAAACAGTGTAATATGGGCCCTTTAAACAGTGTAATATGGGCCTTTAAACAGTGTAATATGGGCCTTTAAACAGTGTAATATGGGCCTTTAAACAGTGTAATACGGGCCCTTTAAACAGTGTAATGTGGGGCCTTTAAACAGTGTAATACGGGGCCTTTAAACAGTGTAATATGGGCCCTTTAAACAGTGTAATATGGCCCTTTAAACAGTGTAATATGGGCCCTTTAAACAGTGTAATATGGCCCTTTAAACAGTGTAATATGGGCCCTTTAAACAGTGTAATATGGGCCTTTAAACAGTGTAATATGGCCCTTTAAACAGTGTAATATGGGCCCTTTAAACAGTGTAATATGGGCCTTTAAACAGTGTAATATGGGCCCTTTAAACAGTGTAATATGGGCCTTTAAACAGTGTAATATGGGCCTTTAAACAGTGTAATATGGGCCCTTTAAACAGTGTAATATGGGCCTTTAAACAGTGTAATATGGGCCCTTTAAACAGTGTAATATGGGCCTTTAAACAGTGTAATATGGGCCTTTAAACAGTGTAATATGGGCCCTTTAAACAGTGTAATATGGGGCCTTTAAACAGTGTAATATGGGCCCTTTAAACAGTGTAATATGGGCCCTTTAAACAGTGTAATATGGGCCTTTAAACAGTGTAATATGGCCCTTTAAACAGTGTAATATGGGCCCTTTAAACAGTGTAATATGGGCCCTTTAAACAGTGTAATATGGGCCCTTTAAACAGTGTAATATGGGCCTTTAAACAGTGTAATATGGGCCCTTTAAACAGTGTAATATGGGCCTTTAAACAGTGTAATATGGCCCTTTAAACAGTGTAATATGGGCCTTTAAACAGTGTAATATGGGCCCTTTAAACAGTGTAATATGGGCCTTTAAACAGTGTAATATGGGCCTTTAAACAGTGTAATAAGGCCCTTTAAACAGTGTAATATGGGCCTTTAAACAGTGTAATATGGGCCCTTTAAACAGTGTAATATGGCCCTTTAAACAGTGTAATATGGGCCTTTAAACAGTGTAATATGGGCCCTTTAAACAGTGTAATATGGGCCCTTTAAACAGTGTAATATGGGCCCTTTAAACAGTGTAATATGGGCCTTTAAACAGTGTAATATGGGCCCTTTAAACAGTGTAATATGGGCCCTTTAAACAGTGTAATATGGGCCCTTTAAACAGTGTAATATGGGCCTTTAAACAGTGTAATATGGGCCTTTAAACAGTGTAATATGGGCCTTTAAACAGTGTAATATGGGCCTTTAAACAGTGTAATACGGGCCCTTTAAACAGTGTAATGTGGGGCCTTTAAACAGTGTAATACGGGGCCTTTAAACAGTGTAATATGGGCCCTTTAAACAGTGTAATATGGCCCTTTAAACAGTGTAATATGGGCCCTTTAAACAGTGTAATATGGCCCTTTAAACAGTGTAATATGGGCCCTTTAAACAGTGTAATATGGGCCTTTAAACAGTGTAATATGGGCCTTTAAACAGTGTAATATGGGCCCTTTAAACAGTGTAATATGGGCCTTTAAACAGTGTAATATGGGCCTTTAAACAGTGTAATATGGGCCTTTAAACAGTGTAATATGGGCCCTTTAAACAGTGTAATATGGGCCTTTAAACAGTGTAATATGGGCCTTTAAACAGTGTAATATGGGCCCTTTAAACAGTGTAATATGGGCCTTTAAACAGTGTAATATGGGCCCTTTAAACAGTGTAATATGGGCCTTTAAACAGTGTAATATGGGCCTTTAAACAGTGTAATATGGGCCCTTTAAACAGTGTAATATGGGCCCTTTAAACAGTGTAATATGGGCCCTTTAAACAGTGTAATATGGGCCCTTTAAACAGTGTAATATGGCCCTTTAAACAGTGTAATATGGGCCCTTTAAACAGTGTAATATGGGCCCTTTAAACAGTGTAATATGGGCCCTTTAAACAGTGTAATATGGGCCTTTAAACAGTGTAATATGGGCCTTTAAACAGTGTAATATGGGCCCTTTAAACAGTGTAATATGGGCCCTTTAAACAGTGTAATATGGGCCTTTAAACAGTGTAATATGGGCCCTTTAAACAGTGTAATATGGGCCCTTTAAACAGTGTAATATGGGCCCTTTAAACAGTGTAATATGGGCCTTTAAACAGTGTAATATGGGCCCTTTAAACAGTGTAATATGGGGCCTTTAAACAGTGTAATATGGGCCCTTTAAACAGTGTAATATGGGCCTTTAAACAGTGTAATATGGGCCTTTAAACAGTGTAATATGGGCCCTTTAAACAGTGTAATATGGGCCCTTTAAACAGTGTAATATGGGCCCTTTAAACAGTGTAATATGGGCCCTTTAAACAGTGTAATATGGGCCCTTTAAACAGTGTAATATGGGCCCTTTAAACAGTGTAATATGGGCCTTTAAACAGTGTAATATGGGCCTTTAAACAGTGTAATATGGGCCCTTTAAACAGTGTAATATGGGCCCTTAAACAGTGTAATATGGGCCTTTAAACAGTGTAATATGGGCCCTTTAAACAGTGTAATATGGGCCCTTTAAACAGTGTAATATGGGCCTTTAAACAGTGTAATATGGGCCCTTTAAACAGTGTAATATGGGCCTTTAAACAGTGTAATATGGGCCCTTTAAACAGTGTAATATGGGCCCTTTAAACAGTGTAATATGGGCCTTTAAACAGTGTAATATGGGCCCTTTAAACAGTGTAATATGGGCCCTTTAAACAGTGTAATATGGGCCCTTTAAACAGTGTAATATGGGCCTTTAAACAGTGTAATATGGGCCCTTTAAACAGTGTAATATGGGCCCTTTAAACAGTGTAATATAGGCCTTTAAACAGTGTAATATGGGCCTTTAAACAGTGTAATATGGGCCCTTTAAACAGTGTAATATGGGCCCTTTAAACAGTGTAATATGGGCCCTTTAAACAGTGTAATATGGGCCCTTTAAACAGTGTAATATGGGCCTTTAAACAGTGTAATATGGGCCCTTTAAACAGTGTAATATGGGCCTTTAAACAGTGTAATATGGGCCTTTAAACAGTGTAATATGGGCCCTTTAAACAGTGTAATATGGGCCTTTAAACAGTGTAATATGGGCCTTTAAACAGTGTAATATGGGCCCTTTAAACAGTGTAATATGGGCCTTTAAACAGTGTAATATGGGCCCTTTAAACAGTGTAATATGGGCCCTTTAAACAGTGTAATATGGGCCTTTAAACAGTGTAATATGGGCCTTTAAACAGTGTAATATGGGCCCTTTAAACAGTGTAATATGGGCCTTTAAACAGTGTAATATGGGCCCTTTAAACAGTGTAATATGGGCCTTTAAACAGTGTAATATGGGCCTTTAAACAGTGTAATATGGGCCCTTTAAACAGTGTAATATGGGCCCTTTAAACAGTGTAATATGGGCCTTTAAACAGTGTAATATGGGCCCTTTAAACAGTGTAATATGGGCCCTTTAAACAGTGTAATATGGGCCCTTTCACACACAGGATGAGGTTTTATTGACGCTGTGACACCCAGAGCTGCACAACAGTGTCATGATACTAAAACTTCAAACTCTATTTCCAAAAGAACATGAAGGAACATGATGTAATTTGTTGATGAGGCAATGAGATCAGCTTCATCCAACACCAGGTGGCGCTAGAGGCCAAACTCTGCAGAAGACTTTTCAAAATAAACTTTAAGAATGAATGAAACACACTGTCAATCAGGGCGTTCTTTAAGAAGTGTTTTACACATTTAAAAAAACTAATTTAGTTCTGTCCAGTTGCTGGTTCAACATTTGAGACGTCGGCTGGAAAATTGAGATATTTACATGTTAAAGCTGCACAGTGTAACTTTTCCGGGAGAGGGTCTGCCACTCGCTTGTTTCCATGGAGATGTTGGGTCCACTCTGTTCTCTATGGAACAGCGCCCTCTGTCTGTTAACACTAGCCCCGCCTCTTCTCCTCCCTGGTATTTCACACTAGCCCCGCCCCTTCTCCCTGGTATTTAACACTAGCCCTGCCCCTTCTCCTCCCTGGTATTTCACACTAGCCCCGCCCCTTCTCCCTGGTATTTCACACTAGCCCCGCCCCTTCTCCCTGGTATTTAACACTAGCCCCGCCCCTTCTCCTCCCTGGTATTTCACACTAGCCCCGCCTCTCCTTCCTGGTATTTAACACTAGCCCCGCCTCTTCTCCCTGGTATTTAACACTAGCCCCGCCTCTTCCCCCTGGTATTTAACACTAGCCCCGCCTCTTCCCCCTGGTATTTAACACTAGCCCCGCCCCTTCTCCTCCCTGGTATTTAACACTAGCCCCGCCTCTTCTCCTCCCTGGTATTTAACACTAGCCCCGCCTCTTCTCCTCCCTGGTATTTAACACTAGCCCCGCCTCTTCTCCTCCCTGGTATTTAACACTAGTCCCGCCTCTTCCCCCTGGTATTTAACACTAGCCCCGCCTCTTCCCCCTGGTATTTAACACTAGCCCCGCCTCTTCTCGTCCCTGGTATTTAACACTAGCCCCGCCTCTTCTCGTCCCTGGTATTTAACACTAGCCCCGCCCCTTCTCGTCCCTGGTATTTAACACTAGCCCCGCCTCTTCCCCCTGGTATTTAACACTAGCCCCGCCTCTTCTCGTCCCTGGTATTTAACACTAGCCCCGCCTCTTCTCGTCCCTGGTATTTAACACTAGCCTCGCCTCTTCTCGTCCCTGGTATTTAACACTAGCCCCGCCTCTTCTCGTCCCTGGTATTTAACACTAGCCCTGCCTTTTCTCCCTGCTAGAGAAACAGGAAAGGCAGCTCCAGACAGAGTTACACGTCAGAGCTGTGGAGTGTAATATGGGCCTAGCCTCGCCTCTTCTCGTCCCTGGTATTTAACACTAGCCCCGCCTCTTCTCGTCCCTGGTATTTAACACTAGCCCTGCCTTTTCTCCCTGCTAGAGAAACAGGAAAGGCAGCTCCAGACAGAGTTACACGTCAGAGCTGTGGAGTGTAATATGGGCCTTTAAACAGTGTAATATGGGCCTTTAAACAGTGTAATATGGGCCCTTTAAACAGTGTAATATGGGCCTTTAAACAGTGTAATATGGGCCTTTAAACAGTGTAATATGGGCCCTTTAAACAGTGTAATATGGGCCTTTAAACAGTGTAATATGGGCCCTTTAAACAGTGTAATATGGGCCCTTTAAACAGTGTAATATGGGCCTTTAAACAGTGTAATATGGGCCTTTAAACAGTGTAATATGGGCCCTTTAAACAGTGTAATATGGGCCTTTAAACAGTGTAATATGGGCCCTTTAAACAGTGTAATATGGGCCTTTAAACAGTGTAATATGGGCCTTTAAACAGTGTAATATGGGCCCTTTAAACAGTGTAATATGGGCCCTTTAAACAGTGTAATATGGGCCTTTAAACAGTGTAATATGGGCCCTTTAAACAGTGTAATATGGGCCCTTTAAACAGTGTAATATGGGCCCTTTCACACACAGGATGAGGTTTTATTGACGCTGTGACACCCAGAGCTGCACAACAGTGTCATGATACTAAAACTTCAAACTCTATTTCCAAAAGAACATGAAGGAACATGATGTAATTTGTTGATGAGGCAATGAGATCAGCTTCATCCAACACCAGGTGGCGCTAGAGGCCAAACTCTGCAGAAGACTTTTCAAAATAAACTTTAAGAATGAATGAAACACACTGTCAATCAGGGCGTTCTTTAAGAAGTGTTTTACACATTTAAAAAAACTAATTTAGTTCTGTCCAGTTGCTGGTTCAACATTTGAGACGTCGGCTGGAAAATTGAGATATTTACATGTTAAAGCTGCACAGTGTAACTTTTCCGGGAGAGGGTCTGCCACTCGCTTGTTTCCATGGAGATGTTGGGTCCACTCTGTTCTCTATGGAACAGCGCCCTCTGTCTGTTAACACTAGCCCCGCCTCTTCTCCTCCCTGGTATTTCACACTAGCCCCGCCCCTTCTCCCTGGTATTTAACACTAGCCCCGCCCCTTCTCCTCCCTGGTATTTCACACTAGCCCCGCCCCTTCTCCCTGGTATTTCACACTAGCCCCGCCCCTTCTCCCTGGTATTTAACACTAGCCCCGCCCCTTCTCCTCCCTGGTATTTCACACTAGCCCCGCCTCTCCTTCCTGGTATTTAACACTAGCCCCGCCTCTTCTCCCTGGTATTTAACACTAGCCCCGCCTCTTCCCCCTGGTATTTAACACTAGCCCCGCCTCTTCCCCCTGGTATTTAACACTAGCCCCGCCCCTTCTCCTCCCTGGTATTTAACACTAGCCCCGCCTCTTCTCCTCCCTGGTATTTAACACTAGCCCCGCCTCTTCTCCTCCCTGGTATTTAACACTAGCCCCGCCTCTTCTCCTCCCTGGTATTTAACACTAGTCCCGCCTCTTCCCCCTGGTATTTAACACTAGCCCCGCCTCTTCCCCCTGGTATTTAACACTAGCCCCGCCTCTTCTCGTCCCTGGTATTTAACACTAGCCCCGCCTCTTCTCGTCCCTGGTATTTAACACTAGCCCCGCCCCTTCTCGTCCCTGGTATTTAACACTAGCCCCGCCTCTTCCCCCTGGTATTTAACACTAGCCCCGCCTCTTCTCGTCCCTGGTATTTAACACTAGCCCCGCCTCTTCTCGTCCCTGGTATTTAACACTAGCCTCGCCTCTTCTCGTCCCTGGTATTTAACACTAGCCCCGCCTCTTCTCCTCCCTGGTATTTAACACTAGCCCCGCCTCTTCTCGTCCCTGGTATTTAACACTAGCCCTGCCTTTTCTCCCTGCTAGAGAAACAGGAAAGGCAGCTCCAGACAGAGTTACACGTCAGAGCTGTGGAGAGGCGACCCCGCTCGCAGTAAGAACATACATATTTTAAGTATGTTATGCCAATAAAAAGATGCAGAATAGATACTTTAATGCCATACTGAGGAACATTCCAGGCAAAGCTGTAACATCTCAGTGGAGACGAGAAGTAGCAGTAGCAGACAACCCACCAGAAAAGTTACACAGTGTATCTTTAAAATGAAGTCAAATGTTGAACAGAGCGCGACACGGTGCAGCTCTAGTGACGGCGTTTCCATGGTGACGAGGTTAGAAACACCACAGACGATGGTTTAGACGTTTAGTCGTGGAGCACTCGTGACTCGTGTACCTGGGAGCCTGAGGTTTTCTTTACATCCAAAAGAAAAATAAAACAAAAAGACAAAGGTGCGATTAAGAACGATGCGACGACAAAACAAACCAAACTTCAGCACAAACTAAACTTACTTCACAAAGGTCTGAGGTCCACTGCGGCGAGCGGCGCACGGCGGAAAGGAAACAGTGCAACAAATCAGAAACAGTTTAGGGTTTTTGAGTTAGAACAAAGTTAGAAAAAAAATCAAGCGGAAGGTTTGGATCGTTTGGAGAAAATATCGAATAGTGATTGTACTTTTTGATTAGAGTTTTTGGATTCAACATGTTTGTGCAGATCTAACGCAGGACGGGAAGGTAACGAAGTACAACGAGTAAAGTACTGTACTCAAGTAGAATTTTTACATATCTGTACTTTACTCATTTTACAATCGATACTTTTTACTTTTACTTGAGTACATTTGAGAGCAGTATCTGTACTTTCTCTACATTTTGAACAGGACTGAAAAGTAAAAGTACTTTTCATGTGGTTTTTTGACTTGTTATTTTTTCCATGTTGGTGGAAACATCCTGAATAAATTAAATAAATAAATTAATTAATTAACTTGTGTTGTTACTGTGACCAAAATATGTCTCATTTTTAAATCAATATTACTGCATTTACACCTGAACAAATGAACAACATGTTTTTTTTTTGTTTTTTTTTTTAACAGATTCAATACTTTAACTTTTTTAAGTAGATTTTTTTTATGTGATACTTTTACTCAAATAACAAAATTGAGTACTTCATCCACTACTGTCTAAACTACAGGGTTAGCATTTTTATTTATTTATTTATTTATTTATTTATTTATTTATTTATTTATTCATTTATTCATTTATTTATGTATTTATTTATTCATTTATTTATGTATTTATTTATTCATTTATTTATGTATTTATTTATTCATTCATTTATGTATTTATTTATTCATTCATTTATGTATTATTTTTTGTATTCATTTATGTATTTATTTTTATATTTTTTTAAACAGAATAAAACAGTTGTTGTTTGTGGAGGAACTGATGACACTTATTTCTTTGAGATTTGCTCATTTTGTTTGTTCAGATTTCAGTTGTGATTAATCTACAGTTGTACAGTTAGTCCTTTGCTCAGACACTAGGAGGCGCTCTTTTACAGGCTAATGTTTGTTTTCCAGGTTAACTTTAATACCACACACGTGTTAGTGCTTTGGTCGGCCACTAGGAGGAGCTGCTGGACTTTAACAGCCTCAACAGTCTGATCTGTTTCAGTGAAGAGTCGGCTCATTGTTCAGATGGAGAGAGTTAATGTTTCATTTAGTCGTTTACACTCCTCTGTTTCCTCTGGAGCTCAGACAAACATTTGTGCTCTGACTGAAGCTGAGACTCAAACGTTTGTGCTCTGACTGAAGCTGAGACTCTTTTTACCTCCGTCTGATTCATTCTCATTAAAAGACACATAAGTCAAGCTCAGGCCCGGAGGCTAAATCTGGCCCGCGGTGTGATTATATTTGGCCGCGTGAGTTGAGACTCATTAGCGACTGAGCTACTGGTCACCTCAGACAAATCAATCACCACAGAGAGAGCGTCTTTTATTTCAAATTTAGTTTCTGTTTGTAATATCAAGGTTAATTTTTCCAGATTTTATGTTTAAGCAAAATTAAAGTTTGTTTCCATGAAAAGTTTAAACGTCACACATCAGGAGGAGGCCATTTTTCAATAAACATCAAGTTTGGTCCAAGAATTAGCCTCAGTTTTATTTGAGTTTGATTTTCCTGTTATAAGACATAGACTCAACATGTCTCTGGGAGTTAGTTTTTAAAAAAAAAAATTTAATTTGTGGTTTTTTTCGAGGACAAACTGGTCGCGATTCTTCTCAAAAACCTTGATTTGACTGAAAATAAACGGTGAATAAACTTTTACAAAGACCTGACTCTTAAATCAAACCTGTTTCACTCAATAGATCAGCCATGTTATAGTTTTTTTTTGTTTTTTTTTTCCATATGTTCTGAACTTTTAAGACGCCATTTTACTAATTAACCTCTGTTTTCACTTTTTTTAATCAGTTGTTTTAGATCAATTTTGTGACGCATCATGGATTCTAACTCTAGAGCGATGCGTCACTTTAAGAGTTTAAAACGTGCGTTAAAAACTGTCTGGACGTTACATAAACACACCTGGACATTGTGTTACGTCTGTTATCAAAGTTCATAGTTGTGCGTTTTATTTTTGTCTGACAAACACTAAACAAACGTCACTTCAAATCAACACATTTGTGGATTATTTTGGTTTCACAAACAAAACTGTGAGTGAGAAGTGAGTGTTTAAACTGTCGACGATCGGAAAAGAATAAAAACACACACACAGGACGAGTGAAACACACACACATGAAACATGCACACACACAGAAACACTCTGGACTGACTTTACAACTGGACGAGCTGCTCCTGTCTGCACACCAGGGACGGACGAGAGAAACAACAGAGAGGGGAAAAGAAAGATACAAAGAGGGAATGATGGAGAGAAGGAGGAAGTGAGTGATAGAGAGAGACAGAGTAGAGAGATAGAGAGAGGGACAAGAGAGAGAGAGAAGGACAGAAGGGATGAGAGAGTAAGAGAGAAACAGGGGTGGGTGGAGGATGGCAGGAGTGGAGAGAGAGAGAGAGAGAGAGAATAACAGAGGTATATTCAGCACAGGTCAGGAGAAAATCACATGTTTTTGTACAAAGAAACATGCAGCACTGTATGTACAAATATATACACATGTACTTATGTACACGTGTGTATATACATATATATACACGTGTACACATGTGTATGTACATATATATACATGTGTACACATGTTCACATAAACACAAACATGCAGGACACTTTTGTGACGTCATCAAAACATCTGAAGTTTAATTGTTTCCTCTGTGACTAAACACAAGTGTGAAGAGTCACACACACACACACACACACACACACACACACACACACACACACTGTCAGAGGAGGAGCAGATGGAGGAGTGGAGAGGAGGAGCAGCAGCAGCTCAGGGAGGAGAGATAAGACTGAAGGAGGGAATAAGACTCAGGAGCAAAACTGTCAGAGTCTGAACCCCGTGTGTGCTTCAGAGAAACTGTCTGTCTATCCGTCCGCCCCCCCGTCCGTCTATCTATCTATCTCTTTAAAAAAAAGATTAAAGTAGTATGTAAATACAAACATACAAATATAAGTGTACTCTGGTCTCTTTGTAGTACTCAGTTACTCTTCTAAATCCAGAGACACATTATTTGCAGTATTTGTTCAGACATTTTAGGCTTTAAAGTTTAAATAAAATACTCTCACATGAGTTCCGAGTATCAGCAGAGTAACAGAGTACATTACACGATACTTTTTGGCGCAGGTGTTCATTTTTATATCTCTAAATATGTTTCACTGTTGACCTTTGACCCCGGCTCCAGGACATGTTTTAAAAAGTGTTTCTAAAATAAAAATCCCCGCTGCCTCGTGTGTGTGTGTGTTGTTCTCTCGCTCCGTCTCCACTCACCCGTTGGCCAAAGCTCCGCCCTGGCTCTCCAACAAGCCCCGCCTCTGCCCCATGGCCACCTCGCAGGCGTTCTGGGCGGAGTACAGGTGGATGGGGGTGTTGTAGACGGAGGGCTGGGGGGGCACCAGGATGGGGGGAGGAGGAGGAGGAGGAGGGCTGGGGGAGGAGGAGGAGGTGGGAGTGAAGGCGGAGGAGGGCGAGGGGATGAAGAGGGACGGGCCGCGGTTCGGTCCGTCCCGCGGGGGGCAGGGGGCGCTGTCGGGGGGGGAGGCCGGGGGAGCGCGGGTGAGGCGGAGGGGGGAGGGGCTGTGTGAGGGCCACGGGTCGGATGATGTCGTCCTAAACGGGCGTGAGAAAAAGCGTGCGCACGTCACACACACATGCACTGACGTCTCCCTGGGTCTGGTCTTACGTCATAATGTTGTTCCACCTTGTGATGTCATCATGTGGTGATACAGGAAGTGCTCCGCTGTGTTTTTAAACTCCACACACCTTCATTTATAGAATCATCTGGATCATTTCAGCCATTTATCTCGACTGAATTAAAGGTAAAAGGAGGAGTTAATGTGAAAACTCCCACTTGATGACATCACAAGGTGGAACAGAGCGTTTTGAGCTTTGGAGACGCAGACAGAAAACCAGGCGTTTGCGTTCAGGGGCGGAGTTAGACCAATCACACTGCTCCTTACACCTCCAGACTCCGCCCCCTCTCTAGCAGCTCAGTTTGAAGCGTGTTTGTGGGCGGAGCTTATGTGTTTAGTCCCACTTTAAATCATCCAAATACGACTTTTAATCGGACCTTTTTGGCGTTAAATGTCGGAGCAGGGAGACGTCAGTACTTTCATATTTCATGCAGCTAAAACACCAACGTTTCACACAGTTCAGACAGTTGCGAAGTACGAGGGGAGACGCTACAGGCAAATCGTGGATCGTTTTTATTTTTTTAGATGTTTTTAGAAAGAACGTTTGCTCCACTGGCTCCAGAAGTACATTTTCAATTCCTTTTTCCCATAGACTTTTCCAAAAATTCAAATATTAAGAGTTTAAAGGCATCGCAGAGGCTAACCAGCGACATGCTAACCGGCTACGTGCTAACCGGCTACGTGCTAACCGGCTACGTGCTAACCGGCTACGTGCTAACTCATGTATAACACGGTCGTTTAAGTCCAAAAAGCTCATCTCAAACACAAGATTGGGAGAAATGTTTAAATAACGTTGTGATTTGTAAAGTTTCAGAAGCAGATTTTAAATAAAGTTATAGTTCTTGTGGTCGTAGCTCGTAGCTGATTAGCTCTGAGCTCGCAAACGTCTCATATTTACTTTTTTTTTTGGAAAGTTTACGGGAAAAATTCATGAGAAATGTACTTCCAGAAGCAGGGACGAGTGTCACAGGAAAACACACTGATGCTAAATCGTCTGTAGCAGGGCCGGTCCAGACTATAAACAGACTACGCAACTGTTTAGGGGCCCAAAGCCAGCAGGGGGCCCCCAAGAGCACATGCATTTCCATTTAAAATAATATAATATGTAAAGTTAGCAACCTCAGGACGCCTGATTTGTCTGTTATTAATGTTGATAATGTTGATTTATGGACAAAAAAGTGAAATAAAAACACCACAATCATGTAGAGTGAGTAAATCTGAACATTTTAAAACCAAAATGGCGCCGCACGGCCACACTCACTTCCTGTTTGGAACGCGGCAGCTAGCACGTTAGCTATACCCATTTAAATAAACAGTCTGCGGTCTGGACCCAGGGTGATGTGGGCAAACTTTAACAAAGCGTTTTCTCGACACGCTTTTCCTCACAATTCTCCAAATAAAGACGGACTGACGACATTTCCGCACGCTCGTTTCCGCGGAGACGTTATCGAATTGCCTGGAATGTTACGTATTCCCATGGAAACGAGCAGACAGCATGGCGAGGTTAAGGTAAACGTCAGATTTAGGTTTTTTCGGGATGTTTTTGACCAACATAATCACGTCGAATGAACAAAACGCTACAGAGAAAAGTTAGATATTTATTATATTTATTTCGCTTGTAACGTCTCCCCTTATGTTCACGTGGTACATACGGAGAAAGTAAACCGTGAAACATGTACGAGAACTTTTATATTTTGTCGGATTCACCTTTTTCTGCCCCGTTCAAACTGATTTCTACAGTCTGTCCTCTTTAAAATGCGATATAAAGTCGATAAATTTGCGTAAAATGATGTTTGTTCATGTGCAGGGCCGTCAGCAGAAATTTGGGGGCCCTGGGGCAAGAACCCTCTAATGTTAAATAATAGGCAGAGGTTCCAATTGTGGGGCCCCGGGACAACAAAGGCCCCCCTGTTCATTTGCACAAACTCATGATTGTCTACGTCTAAAAACTGTCCGCACCTAAACGAAAATGGAAGAAAAAGGTTTGTATTTTTCTATATTTGAACAGGGCAGCGATGAAAAAAGTCTTAAAAATTCCGCGTGTGAGTGTCAAGTCGATGAAAAACGACAGAGCACGTGTTGATTTTAGTGCCGGTTTACTTTCTCTAGCCGTCCCCAGTTTGTTCTCAAGTTGCTTAGAAATTGTCACCAAAACGTCTCACGCAGGTGCGGACTTACCTTCGGCGCTACCGGAGGAGGTTTGGGAACGCTGGGAGCCCTGGAGGAGACAGAAACATAACAGTATGAATAAAAACACCATAAAAATAAAAGTCCCCGAGTGAACGCTGCAGATAAATGTGTCTGTAACTCAAACCGGAGGAGGAGGAGGAGGAGCAGAGGAGGAGAACACAGAGGTCTTCCAAAGTCTAGCCTCCTCAGATTGATGGTACCCAGCGGGAAAGCAGAGCAGCCGTAAAAAACGCAGAGATGTTTGGGAGATTGCGCAAGAGATTGGCGGTTACAGCGGTGAATTATGGGTAACGCGAGCCCAAAGAATGGACGACATCATGTGAGAAGGAGTCTGATAGGACATGTCCAAGTCCAAGTGTGTCTCTGTCCATGAGCCGCTGGTGATGTCAGCTGCATTTAATACCCACGGATATTATTGTGAATTTATTACTCAGGACATTTTGTACTAAATCAACATTTCTGTGATGTTCATCTTGGTATAATGTTGTTTTCTCATCAAAAACACGTCTGGAGATGTATTCAGTATCGTGTTTAAGTCGTCAATTTCACTTCTGAACAGGAAAAAGAAAGAAAAAAGTAAAAAATGCTATAAGTATATTCCCTCATTATCTTCACTCACTCAAAGTCCATGGACCTGTTTCTATTTTTAAACCATTTTAGATCAATGTTGCTGTAACATATATCGACATTTTAAGGTTAAACTTAATTGGAAATGTGTCCTCCGCATTTGACCCGTCCTTCAGTGTCTCTGGGTCAGGACACGCGGCGCCCGGGGGCCCGTCTCCAGATCTGGAGCTAATCTTGGTCAGGAGTACCTCAGCTGGAGGATTTGACCTGTGGTGCAGGTTTTAGGTCAATGAGGGAAACTGGAGCGCCCAGAGGAAACCCACCCAGACACAGGAAGAACATGCAAACTCCACACAGAGAGACCCAGAACCTTCTTGCTGTGAGCCACGATCCATGATCCACGAGCCACGAGCCACGAGCCATGAGCCACTCTGCTGCCAAGATATGTTATGATTTAAAAAAGAAGCCTAATATGTTTTTGTTTAAGTCCATCATCCTCAATGGTTTTGTGGATCATTTCAGAGCAGACGATGGACACACTCCTCCAGACGAGGGACACGCTCCTCCAGACGAGGGACACGCTCCTCCAGACGAGGGACACGCTCCTCCAGACGAGGGACACGCTCCTCCAGACGAGGGACACGCTCCTCCAGACGAGGGACACGCTCCTCCAGACGAGGGACACCAGAGTTTTCTATTAAAACATTACCTCCACATAAGCACCATTTTTGTCCCATTTAAATGTCTGATATACTTCAGGCTTTTTAAAAACACTTTGATATTTAAAGTTCAGATCAGAGCAGAGTCGTGTGGCTCTTTCTCCTCAGGGCTTTGGTTACTCATGGGCAGTATTAGCCATCTTCTTCTTCTACCTCTTCTTCATCCTCTTCCTCATCTTCTTTGTCACCCTCTTCTTCTTCTTCTTCTTCTTATTGTGTCTGAGCTCCTGTGTCCCTCATCAACCCTAAACATACAGTGGACCTGTTTTGGGCCTGTTTTTTGGAGTGTATCTCTTTCAGATGCCCTGATGACAGCTGGACCCTCTCCTCCTCTCCGCCTGGTCCTCCTCCCCGCCTGGCTCTCCTCCTCGCCTGGCTCTCCTCCTCGCCTGGCTCTCCTCCTCCTCGCCCGGCTCTCCTCCTCCTCGCCTGGCCGATTTTTCTTGTTTTGTCTGATTTTTCCTGTTGTTTGTTTTTGTGTGTTTGTTTTTGTGTGTTGTTTGTTTTTGTGTGTTGTTTTGTTTTTGTGTGTATATCTCGGTGGCTGAGTGGCTCATGTCTCACAGCAGAAGGTTTGGTTCAATCCCCGGGTCGCCCAGGCCTTTCTGTGTGGAGTTTTTCATGTTTCTCCTCGTGTCTGGATGGGTTTCCTCCGGGTACTCCGGTTTCCCCCATCAACCAAAACATGAACGCCCTTCGAGACAACTGTTGTGATTTTGGGCGTTACAAAAATAAATGAATTGAATTGTTTTGGGCCTGTTTTGAGCAGCTCAGGACACAGTCTGCTGTTCATCTCCATCTCAAAGACACTGACCTCCTTTGAAGACAGTGAAGTTCAGATCTGAGCCAGAGAAAAGAAATGGTTTGAGAGAGGAGTTAAAGAAGCGAGACATCATCTATCCCCCATCTATAACTCCACCCAGACCCAAAGCAAACAAAGGAAACAAAGAGAACAATAGAGCGAGCCAGGATGTTATTAGGCGTGAAAAAAAACAAAGCTATTTCCAGTTTCAGTGTCGTTAGCGCCTCCTTCAGACAGATATAAGACAGTGTCCAGCAGGAATCTGACCAGAACTGAAGAAGAGACGGACGAGCAGAGAAACGACTTCACTCCTACAACTTTTTGTCCATTGACAGATATAACTTTGGCTTTTACTGTGGCTCAGACCTGGACGACTGGGGGATTACACAGATCACTTCTACTACTATTATTATTTCTACGTCCTGATGTGACAGATTTGGCGTGACAGTTGGTCCTTGGTTGCAGTTCAAATCAAACATGACGTCTTTTAAACTCGCCGGGAAAGATCCTCACAATATCCTTCGAATCGAGAAGCAATACTTTGCCTGACCCCTGTGAACAGACGTGTGGAAACGGTCCCTGGTGCGCACGTCTGCCAAAACATGTCGGCCATTAACGGGTCTTTACTATTAATACGGTGATGTACTTTTCCAACACAGTCACATGTTGCCTATTGACTCCAGCCGTGCCTCAAAACGGCGGCTCAGATATGCAGACTCGTTATGTAATTCCCCAATGACAATCAGGCTAATTAGCGGTTCGAGTGTTAGCATTAGCCCAGTGGAAAATGTCTTCTTCTTGTTTAGCCTGCGCCCGGCTGCCTGCAGAGCTCCTCGGTTGACAGACGCGAGTTTCCCGGGTCCTCCACAGACCTCTGCTCTGCCCGGAATGTGAAACGTGGGACATTTGCACTTCTACAATTACAAGACAAGTTTGTTTAGCTCCTAAATCATGTGCGTGTGCGTAGTTCGATCATTAAGTTTCCTCAATGGAGAATCTAGGGTTATTTTAAAAAGAAAAAAAAAAAAAAAAAAGTGCTATTAATACTTTGCAGTGACATCAGGCTGGGGGTCTACTGCATGCATGTCTATGGCGGGATGTTCAGCAGTTGCAGTGGTGACACAATGGCACATTAGAAAAAAAGAGATAGTCTGAAAACTACGCACATTTTCAGGAGCCTGTTCAAAAAAAAAAAAAAGGTGAAAGAGACTAACGAAACAACTGTTGGCTAACGCTAATGCTAATGCTAATGTTAGCTAAGGTGTGGCTGTAATGCTATGTGAGAGAGAGACAGTTCAACAGCACAAAATAGCTCGTTTGTTGTCGTTCCAGCCGATTAAGTCGATTATTTCTGGTCCGATTGTGTTGAAATAAAATCTAACACAGCTTCAGACAGAGCAGTGCCTACAGTTAGCATCAAACCTCCAGGGAATGTTAACGACGTCGGCCGCAAAGTGTCGACAGGTTGCATTCACGCGACATCCCGAAAGTTTAACCTGAGCTGGACGTCAGAGGTCAGAGGTCAGAGGTCAGGATCCTCAGGTGGATTCTCTGTGTAACTGTCAGACGCAGATGTGTGACCTTTGACCTGGTTTATGGTTGATATCTCTGCACTTCCTGGACCGATTCACATGAAATAAAAACTGGCGCAAAGCTCGACGTCTTCTCTGTCAGCTTCAGACCGTGGGGCCATAATTCAACCCCAGAGACATGATTGTTGTTCAGGTTAAACGACTTAAACCCATTTATATGAACAGTTCCTGGACTTAATCCGCAAGAAATAACGATAAAGTTCAACATTTGTGGATCAGAAGTTTGTATATTTCTTTCAAAAACACTGAGTGAACGCAGCCTATTACAGCCCGGGTGATATGAAAACGCTGCAGGACTATTTCATCTGTTTTAAAACGAGCTGTCGGAGCGTTCACGTAACACGGGAGCGCCCGGTGGAGGGAGATTACCCAGAAGCCCGCAGTGGTCAGGTCTATTCTCGTGCTGCTTTCACTCGACACCACATCAGAGTCCAGACTGTGGTCAGTGTAATCGGGCTCGGGGAGGGTCGGACGTCTCAGTCTTGACGACGGAGACTTTTATTACACTTTTATTTTGATTGAAATGTTTATACAGCGCTAGCGTATCTTTAAGAGTTCAGACAGAAGGTAAAACGTGCACAGGAATGATAATAAAAGACGAAAAACGATGTAACGCTATATGTTCTCATAACAAAATGTAAATGTTTTAACATAAGTGAGGCCTGTTGTTGTAATAAGTTAAGATCAACTGTCAAAATGCAAAAAATACTTCATACTTTTCCCATATTTGAGCCTCGGTTCAGATAAACGGCAAAATCAGTTCGTAAACAAAACCGTATGAGCTTCTGTCGCTCTATAGTTTTAATCTACGACAACTAATTTACACTTTTAAATCACAATATTCATTTAAATGATGGCTGACTTCTGTGTTACTAAACTGTGGTGTCCAATGGGAGCGGACGTCGCCGTAAACGTCATCGCAACAAAGAGGCGCCCCCTATGGACAGATCCACATCACACTAGGAGGTGGGCGTGAACATCAAAGTGGGCGTGTCTCAGTGGGCGTGTCTCAGTAGGTGCGTCTCAGTGGACGTGTCTCAGTTGACGTGTATGTCACAGTGGGCGTATATGTCACAGTGGGCGTGTCACAGTGGGCGTATATGTCACAGTGGGCGTGTCTCAGTGGGCGTGTACATCAAAGTGGGCGTGTCTCAGTGGGCGTGTCTCAGTGGACGTGTATGTCACAGTGGGCGTATATGTCACAGTGGGCGTGTCACAGTGGGCGTATATGTCACAGTGGGCGTGTCTCAGTGGGCGTGTACATCAAAGTGGGCGTGTCTCAGTGGGCGTGTCTCAGTGGGCATGTACATCAAAGTGGGCGTGTCTCAGTGGGCGTGTCTCAGTGGGCGTGTACGTCACAATGGGCGTGTCACGGTGGAGGTGAAAACAGAAGTCTTAAAAATAAGCGACTAACGATTACTTAAACATGAATCACTCCAAAAACAACGTCCGGTGAGTAAATGTTCAATGGAAACAACTACAACATTTAAACGCTCTGAAAAGTTGATTTTGCCGAATACTTCCACTTTAAGATCTAAATAAATCCGCTGTGTGTCTGCATTTAATTATGAAGTGTGTTATTGCTAATTGTTAATCAGGAAGTTATCATGCTAGTTCTTGTTAGCTACCGTTGTGGTCTCGGAGAGTCGTGAAAAGTGCTTATAAACTCATCTCGGTGAGTCATGAGAATGCTCTGAGTGCATGAGGTAAGTGAGGAGTAACTTTGGAGCACTGCAAACTTTTTAAAACGAGCTATTTCTGTAAAAAAAGACAGTAAAAAACAGGCACAGCTAATTATGTATCATGTAAAATTTGCTCACGTTTACGTTTGTGTTTTTGTCCCAAAGCCAATCACAAAGCAGAATGACCTCTTCACTTTGCGTTGCCAAATCCTGTGAGTAAAACCAGTTTGCAATAAATCCAAAAAAGCTTTCTCCCGATCAATCCATCTGTTCTTTCAGGCCAAACATTTCCTAATCGAGTAAATGTGATTTTTGGCCCTCGTCTCTTCTGGTGTTTATTACCTTTAGGAAAACATGTGACTGCACTTATGGACGGAGCCTTTCTGCGCCGCGAGAGTCCACCGCGCTCGTTTGCAGTCGTGTCCGGCGTTAGCTCGTTAGCGTGGCGCGTGATGTCATTGGGCAGTGGTCCTGTGCGATGGAGGGTCAGTGAATACGGGTTTGTTTAACGTGAGCTCGTTTAATGCAGGTTTGTTCAGTTCACACGGGTTTTATGAGCTGAGTCCAGAGGAGCGCGGAGGTCTGGGGTTTGTGAAGGGACTTTTCAGTAACACTCAACAAATTACACACAGGGGAGTCCAGGAGGTCAGAGGGCAGGATGAGGAGGTCAGAGGGCAGTATGAGGAGGTCAGAGAGCAGTATGAGGAGGTCAGAGGGCAGTATGAGGAGGTCAGAGGGCAGTATGAGGAGGTCAGAGGGCAGTATGAGGAGGTCAGAGCGCAGTATGAGGAGGTCAGAGGGCAGTATGAGGAGGTCAGAGGGCAGTATGAGGAGGTCAGAGCGCAGTATGAGGAGGTCAGAGCGCAGTATGAGGAGGTCAGAGGGCAGTATGAGGAGGTCAGAGGGCAGTATGAGGAGGTCAGAGCGCAGTATGAGGAGGTCAGAGCGCAGTATGAGGAGGTCAGAGGGCAGTATGAGGAGGTCAGAGGGCAGTATGAGGAGGTCAGAGCGCAGTATGAGGAGGTCAGAGCGCAGTATGAGGAGGTCAGAGCGCAGTATGAGGAGGTCAGAGGGCAGTATGAGGAGGTCAGAGGGCAGTATGAGGAGGTCAGAGCGCAGTATGAGGAGGTCAGAGGGCAGGATGAGGAGGTCAGAGGGCAGTATGAGGAGGTCAGGGGGCAGTATGAGGAGGTCAGAGCGCAGTATGAGGAGGTCAGAGCGCAGTATGAGGAGGTCAGAGGGCAGTATGAGGAGGTCAGAGCGCAGTATGAGGAGGTCAGAGGGCAGGATGAGGAGGTCAGAGGGCAGTATGAGGAGGTCAGAGCGCAGTATGAGGAGGTCAGAGGGCAGGATGAGGAGGTCAGAGGGCAGTATGAGGAGGTCAGAGCGCAGTATGAGGAGGTCAGAGGGCAGGATGAGGAGGTCAGAGGGCAGTATGAGGAGGTCAGAGCGCAGTATGAGGAGGTCAGAGCGCAGTATGAGGAGGTCAGAGCGCAGTATGAGGAGGTCAGAGGGCAGGATGAGGAGAT
This sequence comes from Periophthalmus magnuspinnatus, assembly GCF_009829125.3. Lineage (NCBI taxonomy): Eukaryota > Metazoa > Chordata > Actinopteri > Gobiiformes > Gobiidae > Periophthalmus > Periophthalmus magnuspinnatus. The sequence goes on along the minus strand of NC_047134.1, from coordinate 1,037,889 downwards.
CTCCACGTAACATTCAGGATAAATATATAATGTTGTTTACCTGAGATAAAATCCTAAACCCACATGTTTTTACTGGAGCATTGTCTCTGATTGGTTAATCCACATGTCAATCATGTCCAGGACTAGACCAGGACTAGATCAGGACTAGACCAGGACTAGACCAGGACTATATCAGGACTAGACCAGGACTAGACCAGGACTAGACCAGAACTACACCAGGACTAGACCAGGACTACACCAGGACTAGACCAGGACTATATCAGGACTAGACCAGGACTAGACCAGGACTAGACCAGGACTACACCAGGACTACACCAGGACTAGACCAGGACTACACCAGGACTACACCAGGACTAGACCAGGACTACACCAGGACTACACCAGGACTAGACCAGGACTACACCAGGACTACACCAGGACTAGACCAGGACTACACGAGAACTAGACCAGGACTGGACCAGGACTGGACCAGGTCTAGACCAGGACTAGACCAGGACTACACCAGGACTACACCAGGACTAGACCAGGACTACACCAGGACTACACCAGGACTACACCAGGACTACACCAGGACTAGACCAGGACTACACGAGAACTAGACCAGGACTGGACCAGGACTGGACCAGGTCTAGACCAGGACTAGACCAGGACTCAACCATGACTAGACCAGGACTGGACCAGGACTGGACCAGGACTGGACCAGGACTAGAGCAGGACCAAACCAAGTCTCAACCAGGACTAAACTCGTCTAAAACAGGACCAGACCAAAGTGGGACAGTCCCGTTGTTGTGTCCCGTGGCTGATGTTCAGAATGTCTTTCATGAGACAAAGATTTTGATTTAAGCAGCTGCTCCTTTTAGCCTGATTTAATCTGCTTCACATGGGACGGTCCAGGACGGTCCAGGACGGTCCGAGCGGTGCAGGTGTCCTCTGTCAAAGCCTCTGATCCCACTGCAAAGACCAGAGCTCAGGAGGAACATCCAAACATCTCAATCAGGACTGTGCTGTCAGAGGGGCTCAGATGTTTCCACACAGTTATACACTTTTATACACAGTTCAACGTTTGGACACACACTCCTTTTTTACATCGTAGAAACAAACTGAAGACTGAAGAATATATGAAGAATATATGAAGAATATATGAAGAATATATGAAGAATATATATGACCCAAGACGTACGGAATCCTCCCCTCACTTGCTCTACTCTCCCCTCACTCGCTCCATCCTCCCCTCACTCGCTCCATCCTCCCCTCACTTGCTCTACTCTCCCCTCACTCGCTCCATCCTCCACTCACTCGCTCCATCCTCCACTCGTTTGATTTATTATTGTTTAGTTTCAACTATGTCACTTTTTAAAATTTTATCAGAGTTTAAAGACATTTTCATTTTGACCTTAAACTGAAGAAGAGACATGACCTGGAGGAGAGAAGAGAGAGAAGAGGGAGAAGAGAAGAGGGGGAGAAGAGAAGAGAGGGAGAGAGAAGAGAGGAAGAAGAAAAGAGAGGCAGAGAGAAGAGGGGGAGAGAGAAAAGAGGGAGAAAAGAAGAGAGGGAGAAGAGAAGAGGGGGAGAGAGAAAAAAGAGAGGGAGAGAGACAGAGAGAAAGGGGGAAGAGGAAGGGGCAGCAAATGAAAGAGAGAAAGAGAAGAGAGTGAAAGGAGAGAGAGGTAGATGGAGGGAGAGAAGAAGGAGAAGAGAGAGGGAGAGAGAGGAGGGGGAGGGGAGAGACAGAGAATGAATGAGACAGAGGAGAGAGAAGAGGTGCAATCACTGCCATGTGTGCCTCGTGTGTGTGTGCAGAACATGTGTGTGTGTGTCTGTGTGTGCCTCATGTGTGTAAATGTGTGTGTGTGTACAGAACATGTGTGTGTGTGTGCCTGATGTGTGTATGTGTGTTTACAGGACACGTGTATGTGTAACACTTTGTGTGTGTGTGTGTGTATGTGTGTGTACAGAACACGTGTGTATGTGTAGGGGTGTGTGTGTATGTGTGTGTACAGAGCACGTGTGTGTGTGTAACACTCTGTGTGTTTATACTTTGGTTCTGATCATTTCAGCAGAAAAAATGTAAATTTCATGGATTAAACGTCACAATTCACTTACACACTGAGTGTGTGTGTGTGTGTGTTTCAGATCTGTCTCTCAGTCTCTCCTCCTTTTGTCTTGTGGCTGCACATGTGACGTGTGATAATTACAGATAATGAACTGTTACCTAGCAACCATAATGTAAACACAGACTTAATAATCATGATTAGATTAACTATAGAAAATGAAAACGTGATATTTGTCAAAGGAAATAAGTTTAAATGAGTTTGTCAGAACAATGTAAATTGTCTTTGGAGTTTTGGTGTTGATGAGGTACAGGCGGGGGATGAAGTACTCAGTGTTGTTACTGAAGTAAAAGTATAAATACAAAGGCAAAAAGACACTCAAGTAAAAGTATAAGAAACAATCTATTTACATGAAAGTATTAAAGTTCCTGTTTAAAAATGAGACATGTTTTGGTCGACAGTTACAAGTTTCTTAGTTTTTCTTCTGAATTTTGTGTATTTATTTTTGTTTTACTTAAAAACTTGAGTCAGGATGTTTCCAGGAACATGGTCAAAATAAATCCCCTCAAAGGAAAAGTACTTTTCAGTCCTGATCAAAAATGTAGTGGAGTAGAAAGTACAGATACTGCTCTCAAATGTACTGAAGTAAAAGTTAAAAGTATCCATAAAAACAAAGTACAGATACATAAAAATAATCAACCTAAGTACAGGACTTTATTACTTGTACTTCGTCACCTTCCACGTCTGGTTGAGGTTGAGGTCAGTGCTACTTCCTGTAACTTTTACTTTTCTTCTCAACTTTTTTCCACAAACTTCCACAAAAACATGAACTTTAATGAGTTAAGACGATGCTAGAACAACTGTGTAAGTGTAAAATAAAACTACATCTCAACAGCACAAGAGAAAAAAAACAGATATTCTAAAACACCTGTGTCAAACTCAAGGCCCGGGGACCAAATGTGGCCCGCCATGTCATTTCACGTGGCCCGCGAGAAGATACATTTAAAGGCGTGACATTTATTCTGCTGCACAGTCACATCTGGACATTTTGAGTTGAGTTTGACGCTCCGGCTCTAAAATAATGATTTCCGTTGACAGTTTCCCTGTGTTTACAGCTCCACGGTGTCGCTCGGTCCTGTTCTTATCGCGTGTAAAACCCGTGTTATTTCAGTGCTATTCTGGTCACGATGACGATGTGGAACAGAGCCGTAAATATCCCGCCGTTATCAGGGCGTGCACGGGGGGGAACGGGGAACGGGGGCGGGACCTTTCCACTGAGCCTGTCGTCATAGAAACCGGAAAAAACAGGAGCCGACGCCGAGCAGAGGCGAGGAAGAGGAGGCGCGGTTTGGCCTTTTCCTCGTGATAATCATCCCGACGCGAAGAAATACGCGATTCGGTCTGATAAAAACGCGTTAGAGGAGGCGCGCTGACGTCTGAAACGGCTCGTCTCGTGTTTAAAATGTAAAATGCGCCAACGAAAGCCACGACTGTGCGTTTACGTGTGTGCGCTGACTTAAAGACGTTTTATAAGTTCGGTTGTAGAGATTGTTCTTGTACGTTTTTACCGTAACAACACCTGTATTCACGCGTATTAACGACCGACTGAGCGCGACCGCCGAAACGTAGAGCGACTCGTCAAAGAGGCAGTTTGTACTTCAGGCTGAAACTCTTCCCTATCTCGTGACCTTTGCGCTCTCTCTGTCCCGTGTTGTTCGTTTCCAGCGGCCCGCGCCATTAGCTCTGTTGCGGTTGCCACGGTTACACGTCAACAAACATGGCTGCCGCGGCATACCTGACCCTCTCGGCCGAGCCTGTGGTTTTGGACTCTTGAACCGCAACAGGAAGCAGCCGTGTCAGATTAACGACCCCGGCGAAGAAACTCAGTTAAATCTGTAACTTTTTTGGTAGAAGGTACGCGCCTTTTCGTCTCCAAGGAGATCTTATAATTGCTTTGCTTGGAATGTGCCCCACTACAGCATTAATTTATTTGAGGTGCTCCACAGCGGTCCAAACTTATCCCTCACTTTCCTCGCACATTCTGAGCAATTACACTCACCGCAACGACTTTACAAGCTCCTTTTTACAGCTTTCAGAGCCCGTACAGGAGTTTTACCATCACAGCAAAGGCTAACGGCAACTAGCATGCTAACCACGCACTTCCTGATTGTGGGAAACGGTGCACACGGTCTCACTGCGACTCAACACGAGCTGCTTTTGTAATACGTCTGTACTTTATATCGCACGGGCAGAAATCGAGTAGCCGCTTTAACTCGTCTGTCACCACGGAGACAAGCAGGTGGCGCTACCAAGCCGCGTTACAGGTTACAGGTTAGATCTGTGGAGAGGCGAGTTCACGCACGATAAGACTGCAAGAGGTTTTTGACAACTCTAATGGAATAAATGCAAACCAGGCTAGACACGTTTAATGTTGCCTTGTGGAGCCTTCCAGGCGAAGCAGTAACATCTCCATGGCAACAAGCAGGTGACACACTACAAAGCCGCGTTACAGATTACAGGTTAGATCTGTGGAGAGGCGAGTTCACGCACAATAACAATGCATTTCTCGAGATGTTTTTGACAACTGTAATTGAACAAATGCAAACCAGGCTAGATCCGTTTAATGCCATACTGTGGAACATTCTAGACAAAGCCATAACATCTCCATGGCGAGATGTTATTGCAGATTACAGTCTACAGATTACAGGTTAGATCTGCGGAGAGGCGAGTTCACGCGCGATAAGAATGCACACAGTGTTGCTCGAGATGTTTTTGACAACTGTAGCTGAATAAATCCAAAACACTATAGATACGTTTAATGTCGTACTGTGGAATATTCCAGACAAAGCAATGACATCTCCATGGAGACAATAAGAAGACAGAACCTACACAAGAAAAACTCCACAGTACAGCTTTACACAAAGGTTTTATATTAAAGAAACCTCATACTTTTGTGAAACACAGGCACTTTTCATAAGTCCAGTCGCTATAAAAAGCACTTTTACACAGAGTTAGCTTAAATATATCTTTTAAAGGCGATGACGACAGCGCGTTAGCTCGACGACGGCGCGCTAGCTCGACGACAGCGCGTTAGCTTGAGTTACGGCGCAGAGAGCTTTTTCATTGTGGGGCAGTAAAACAGGAGATGGTGTTGTCTTTTGAGATCTAATTTAAACTTTACAGTGGAGTTTTAAAGTGGACTGAGAGGAACAGAGTAAATTGTGTAGACAAACAGAAGAGACAGGTCCTTAAAAGTGCATTTGTAACAGTCTGGACGGGCCAGGAGGACGGTAATAGTCCCGCCGTAGTTTCAACACAGTCCAGACCTGAGGCGACGTTCAACAGAAAAGTTAAAGAGTCACTGGACGATGAAACTGGGTCATTTTAGTCGTGTGTGTGAGGAGGTTATGTCAAGGGTAAAGTCCTACCTTATGTGTTATTCAGAGGTTTTAAAGGTGCATTCTGTAACTTTTCTGGTGGAGGAACCATTTCCAGCTCCATGCCTCTCCATGAAAATCTATTGCATTGCCGAGATGTTCCACACTATGTCATTAAACTTAGTACCATGGAGACGAGCAGGTGACACGACCAAGCAGCAAATAAGCCACACACAGACCTGGAGTTGTGTTTTGTTTCATTCTCACATGTTTAACACACAAACCTGCAGATTTAGGCTGAGTTCTTCTATCAGACTGAAAAAAACACTCTGTTCCACCTTGTGATGTCATCATGTGGTGATACAGGAAGTGCTCCACTGTGTTTTTAAACTCCACACACCTTCACTAGAATCATTTGGATCATTTCAATGGATGAGCGCCAAAGAACATCTGAGAAAAAGCAGGACTAAACCAGGACTAAACCAGGACTAAAGCAGGACTAAACCAGGACTGAACCAGGACTGAACCAGGACTAAACCAGGACTGAATCAGGACTGAACCAGGACTAAACCAGGACTAAAGCAGGACTAAACCAGGACTAAACCAGGACTAAACCAGGACTGAACCAGGACTGAACCAGGACTAAACCAGGACTGAATCAGGACTGAACCAGGACTAAACCAGGACTAAAGCAGGACTAAAGCAGGACTAAACCAGGACTAAACCAGGACTAAACCAGGACTAAAGCAGGACTAAACCAGGACTGAACCAGGACTGAACCAGGACTAAACCAGGACTGAATCAGGACTGAACCAGGACTAAACCAGGACTAAAGCAGGACTAAACCAGGACTAAACCAGGACTAAACCAGGTCTAAACCAGGTCCAAACCAGGACTAAATCAGGACTAAACCAGGACTGAACCAGGACTGAACCAGGACTAAACCAGGACTAAACCAGGTGAATCAGTGTTTGAGTTTTATATTGTGCTGTACAAATAAACTTGCTTTGCTTTGCCTTCAACTCTGGAATTTCCAGTCTCTACTCAACTAAAGTTAAAAAGTAACTTGAGGTTCGTAACTTGAAAACTCCCACTTGATGACATCACAAGGTAGAACGTCGCATTTTGAGCTTTGGAGATGTTACAGACTAATAATAAAGTGTGACTCAAACATGTGTGAATGAAACAAAACACAACTCCAGTGTGTGTTTTTGAAGAGGAAAAAGCATTAGAACATGACTTTGGGAAATGTAGGACGTTTAATGCCACACAGAGGAAAATTCCACTCCATCTCCATGGCGACAAGATGAAGCCCGGCACCAAAAAATGTTCCATATTTGATACGACTTTCTTAATGTCGACCCTGAGTCTGGTCCAGGCTCATCAGGATCACATTTGTGCTGTCGCTCTCACGGCTCCACGGCTCACGGCTCACGGCTCCACGGCTCATGGCTCCACGGCTCCACGGCTCCACGGCTCCACGGCTCCACGGCTCCACGGCTCACGGCTCCCCGCCCCGTCACAAAGCCCCTCTGAACTGCTCCTCACCCCTGGCATCAGACTCAGGAGCTTAGGATGAGCTGGAGTCCTGACGGGTGGTGTCACAGAGCGGATCCCGGGCTCCAGAACGGCTCTGGAGGCTTTGGAGTCCCGCTCATGAGGGATAAAGTGGAGTTCATGGGGCAAACACGAGAGTGAAAGGGGTAAACATGCGTGGAGCGACTCAAAACGTGCGTGAAGCGAATCGAAACGTGTGTGGAACGACTCGAAATGTGTGTGGAGCGACTCGAAATGTGTGTGGAACGACTCGAAATGTGTGTGGAGCGACTCTAGAGTGACCCAAACATCAACGTGTCCCTCAGCAGAACAATGCCTCCAACGTGACACAAAAGTACCAAAATATCGCCACTTCTTTTTAACGTTTGGCCTTAAAAATCCCACTAAAGTGATGCTGTGTAACTTTTCTAGAGGTTTGAAGGTATCATTCCTTTGCTCTAATTTTCCAAACGTCTGGCATTACCTTCAAACGCACATCTACTCTACCATCATCTTCTCGTCTCCGTGGAGATGGATAACTCTGCTGCAATACAGTGGAACATTCCAGCAATACACAGCAGTACAATCTCCATGGAGACAAGATGGTGGCGGGCCCTGCACCAGTAAAGACACATAGTGCAGCTTTAACGAGGCGCTTTACAGGAGACGCAGGTCAAACTGGGCAGAGCGGTACATGTGTTTATGATTTTATGATTTTTTTTTTTTGGAGGACGTGTCTGGGGTGAGGGAAGTCTGGGAGTCCCTGCTTAGACTGATGTGCCTGGATAAGAGGGAAAAAATGGATGGATGGATGTAAATTTCTTTCCTCTTTTTCTCAAAACTGGTGGTTTCCAGATTCTAATGTGATGATGTGATGATGCCAGATGGGGGCGCAACACACTGAATTCTAACTGTGCTTTTGTCGTGAAGCGTCGAAAACTTAAACTCACCTCCTGATCATTTTTATTTGTTACTAGACCCAAGAATTACAACCGAATTCTGCATTTGAAGTACAGTTGAATGTCACTATATCACGGTTCATCTTTCGTGGTCTTGCTGTTTCATGGATTTATTTTTTTGCGCAAGTTTGCACGTTTTTTATTTTTTATGTTTAACTGTGTACATTGTGTCGTGCGTCCTGATTGGCTGTTGGACTGTAGACCATTGTGTCGTGCGTCCTGATTGGCTGTTGGACTGTAGACCATTGTGTCGTGCGTCCTGATTGGCTGTTGGACTGTAGACCATTGTGTCGTGCGTCCTGATTGGCTGTTGGACTGTAGACCATTGTGTCGTGCGTCCTGATTGGCTGTTGGACTGTAGACCATTGTGTCGTGCGTCCTGATTGGCTGTTGGACTGTAGACCATTGTGTCGTGCGTCCTGATTGGCTGTTGGACTGTAGACCATTGTGTCGTGCGTCCTGATTGGCTGTTGGACTGTAGACCATTGTGTCGTGCGTCCTGATTGGCTGTTGGACTGTAGACCATTGTGTCGTGCGTCCTGATTGGCTGTTGGACTGTAGACCATTGTGTCGTGCGTCCTGATTGGCTGTTGGACTGTAGACCATTGTGTCGTGCGTCCTGATTGGCTGTTGGACTGTAGACCATTGTGTCGTGCGTCCTGATTGGCTGTTGGACTGTAGACCATTGTCCATCAGTCTCCTCCGTGCCGTGTCTCCTGTCCAGTACAGAATGTGTTCACACAAATTTACATAAACGTTGGATCTCAGTGTGACTCTGAAGTGCTGTACGTTTGCAATTTGTTTTCTCCCCGACAAAACCCACAATGTCGATGAAACGTTCTGCACCGACAAAGACGCCTACGAAGGTTTGAACTTTGAGAGAGTTTAAACGAGAGAGAAATGTGAGAAAATGTTAACGCCTGTGTGAGAAAAGTGTATAAAGTGTGTGGTGAGGGGTTTTACAGACAAAAACAGAGAGAATAATGTAAAAAATAAAGACTGTCCTGCGATAAACGAGGGACCACTGTCTATTCGTTTCATCTGTATTAAATCACACATGGTTCTATAGGATGTCATGATTTCGTCTGAAACCCTGCGATAAATGGTTTGTTTTGTTTTGACTCTTTTCTTCCAAAGCTGTTGCTCAAAAGTGGAACTCCCGAGCGAGGCGGCGCTGGAGCGGAGTGCGAGGGGCGGTGGGCCGTCTGTCATCTGCTTATGTAACTGAAGAGGCTCAAATACTGGCTCTGGGTCACAGGGCTCGGGGGGTAAGTCTGCGCACAGGTGTCAAGTGATGCACCGGACAACTCCAGCAACACCAAATATCACTTCTACAATTTGTTTGGTAAACTTCGGTTCAAAGTTCAGTTTAGAGGTTCTGTATTACACAAAAAAAATGACTCTTGTGAGCGTTAAGTCACGTTCTAATGCTGTTAGCGCCTCAAAAACATACTTAAAGTTGTGTTTTTATTATTAGTCCGTCTACATCTCCGAAGCTCAAAATGCTCCGTTCCACCTTGTGATGTCATGAAGCTACGGTATTCAAACAGAAATCGTAAAAAAAGAACTGACGTGAATGCTAAAATAAGAACAAGCTAACACAATAACGTTTGCGCACATCTAAACGACAGCGTCAGCCGTTTTTCACGCAGAATAATACGAGTTTCAGATGTTTGTGGAGGAAATCACGGCACTTTACAAACTAAGGCCTCTGCAATTCGCTCATTTTGTTCGTTAAAATTTGGATTCCGTTTCAGTTCATCTCACATCTCGATGATAAACTTCGTGAAACGTTGTCTTTTTCTGATTTACTCGCGCGCATAACTCCGCTCCCCCGTCCGCATGTGTCCGTCCACACTGCTGCCCGCTTGAAAGATGAGCGCTCTTGGCTTTACGCGGAGATAAATCTGGCAAAGGGAGTTTCTAAAAGCGAAGGCAGACGTGCTCGCTCTGATCCGCGCTGAGAATAACGCCGCTCTGGACCTCCGCGCCGCGCTAATGTTGAAAATAACGGTGTTTTCTTTGGCAAAAAACGAGCCCTCTCCGCCCGTAGACGTACAGAGACAGGTGGAGCGGTGCCGCGGCATTCTCGGGGCATTAGCGTAGCATTAAAGGGATGCGACGCCGGTGAGCGGAGATGGACGAGCTTTGGCACAGAGGGTGAACGACAGAGGCAGGTGACGGTGAGCGGGCTCGGCTCCAGAGCACCTTTGGGTGATATGAAGAGTGACAATAGCAGCTGCGGACAGGAAACACCCGGGATTAAACCTGACAGAGGCTTATGTTTGAAATTAGACATAAAAAACTCATGGGGTTCAGCTGAATTTGAAGGATTTGACATGGCAACGGTCTTTTGCTGTTAGCTATAACGGATTTGGCTTTGCTAGCTCACTGTTAGCGTCACTACTTCCTGTCTAACTTTAGCGTTCACGGGGTTTTTGCCAAGTTGCGCTAAAGACTTAAAAGATCTTCTGCGGTTTGCGTCTAAATGCTAACGCTAATGCTAATGTTGGAGCATAATAAACTGAAGTATTCCACGGGTAAAAGCAGCTGGTCTTTACTTTACATTTGAGTTGGTTGGCGGTTTTATATTTTATGTTTTAATAAAAGTCACATGTTAAAAGTAAATTTAAATGGAGTGAACACATTTCGCTGCTCGTCCAAAACTCAAAGACATAAATACTACTCCTCTTGGTATCAGCAACTACCATAAATTAATGGAACCAACTATGTTTTCCAAAAAGCTAAATCAAATCGATCTCTCCGAGTTTCAGCTTTGCCTGGAATGTTCCACAGCCTTGTTTTACTGGCATTTCAAACTCATGGAGACAAACAGCTGACACAATGTTTTCTTAGCAATAAAATAACCTCACATTGATGGACGTGCTGTTGTGCTTGGAATCTTCCACAGTACGATAACACCTCTCCACAGATCTGACCTGTCACTTGGACTTATGACGCGTTATGACCTGTCTCCACGGTGATAAGTTTGGACGCAAAGTGTGGAACATTCCATCCATTCATCCATGTTCTTCCTCTTATCCGGGGCCGGGTCGCGGGGGCAGCAGTCTAAGCAGGGACTCCCAGACTTCCCCCACCCCAGACACTTCCTCCAGCTCCTCCGGTGGGACCCCAGGGTGTTCCCAGGCCAGAGAGAGACATAGTCCCTCCAGCGTGTCCTGAGTCTTCCCTGGGGCCTGAAACACCTCCCCAGGAAGGCGTCCAGGAGGGATCTGGACCTCAGCTACTCCTCTCGATGTGGAGGAGCAGCGGCTCTACTCCGAGCTCCTCACCACGTCTCTAAAGGAGCTTGTGTCCGTGATCTTGTCCTTTCGGTCGTTACCCAGAGCTCATGACCATAGGTGAGGTGGAACATTCCAAGAAAAACAACACAAACATGGACACAAGACAGTGGGCGACTTTCTATCAGTAAAGTTCCGTAGTGCAGCTTTAGTTCACAGCCCTGACGTGTCCTGGACCTCGGTGGACAATAACCCCGCCGTAATAACAGAGCAGCTGATGAGTGTTGACAGCGTCTGTTTATGGACTCATCATCAGCACACTGTTAAAGACACACAGGGGACAGAGACAACACGAGCCAGATGCCCTCCCTCACACCTCTGCTCATGCACACGGAGGAACGACGACGTCTGTGGACTTAACGCAACACAGACAAGGTAAACAGGTGGAAAGGATGAATAAAAATACTATCATATTGTCAAATAAAACAGCTTCATTAGTGGAAGTGTAAACACGCAACAGTCAGAGTTTTGTTTCACTTTACACTACACTTTACACTACACTTTACAGTTTACACTACACTTTACACTACACTTTACACTACACTTTACACTACACTTTACACTTTACACTACACTTTACAATTTACAATTTACACTACACTTTACACTACACTTTACAGTTTACACTATACTTTACACTACACTTTACAATTTACACTACACCTTACAGTTTACACTACACTTTACATTACACTACACTTTACAGTTTACACTACACTTTACACTTTACTTTACACTACACGTTACACTTTCTCCATAGAGACACACACACACACACACTACACTACTGTAGAGGACAAAGAAACCACATTTCTATAGAAACAAGCAGATACAGGCCAAATAAGAGTCAGGTTTGTGGAGATGCAAGCCTAATGCGAGCCTAAAGTATTTAACTAAAGTGTTTGGTTTTTTTTAATTTATGTTAGTTATTTTTTTATTGTAATTCAAACTGGAAAATTATTGTGATCGTGAAATATTAAAATAAAGTTGTATTTTATTATTTTCCGTTGCTCAAAATAAGTGTCACACTGGCAGAAGCCGGTACTCGCCAAAACGCCGCGTTTATGGAGACTTTCCCCGACAGAGAGTGTGAAAATACTGTAGTGTAAAGGTTAAAAACAAACAAACAATATAAACAGTGTTATCTTCATTTTAGATGTCAAAAACATATTTCCCCAGTGTTTTCTTTTCTGTGGAAACCGGGTCCATATGTCTCTTTAGGGGTTAAAGGTCACGACCCCTGATTTACTGCAATAAACACGACCATAATCAAAAAACACCCTTTTATTTTTGTCTATTTTTAGTTAAAAAAATCACATGCCATGACTCTAAATATAACTGCAGTTGCAATCAGTCTCCAGTCTCCACTTTGCAGCCTGTTGACCTTTGACCTCCAGGCGGGGTCACACATTTATACACACACACACGTCCTGTCTCTGTGTGTGTATAGAGCAGAGTCGTATGGCCCTGTCCATAGACCCAATGTAAACAGAGTGTAACGCACACCCAGAGCTACACAAACTCCAGCTCACTCCCAGAATAACTCCACATCAGACGAGCGAGCGGCGGGGGTCTGGGGGCGCCACACACACCGCGACTCGTGAACCGTGAGCCGTTTCCTCTACGTTACACCAGGACAGACAGTAGTATGTGATAATGGGAACAGGATAAACACTGGGATTACACATCAGCAAAGGAATTCTGCTGAATAGTAGAGAGCTGCAAACAAACCTCGTCCCCCAGGAGCAAATATGATCAGGACTGTTCTGGAAAGAGTAAGAGTGACGCACACGGTAAAGAGTCACATTTTTATAGAGAGATTTTCCACTTTCATGGCCCTGACAGCACTTTACGCTTTGCCCAAGGACACGGCGACACTATGCGACTGTAAGAGCTGGAATCGCAACGGCCAACGCTCTACCAACTGAGCCACGGTCGCCCTCAGCACCTCTGTACCTGTGACGGACAGGTCCTGAACTCCACAAGAAACAAATCAGGCTGATATATGCTACGCTAACAAATCAGGCTAACAAATGCTACGCTAACAAATCAGGCTAACAAATGCTACGCTAACAAATCAGGCTAACAAATGCTATGCTAACAAATCAGGCTAACAAATGCTACGCTAATAAAATTAGGCGAATTATATACTATGCCATCAAATCAAACTAATATATGCTACGCTAACAAATCAGGTGAATATATGCTACGCTAACAAATCAGGCTAACATATGCTACGCTAACAAATCAGGCTAATATATGCTACGCTAGCAAATCAGGCTAACATATGCTACGCTAACAAATAAGGCTAACAAATGCTACGCTAACAAATCAGGCTAATATATGATACACTAACAAATCAGGCTAATATATAATACGCTAACAAATCAGGCTACTATATGATATGCTAACAAATCGGGCTAATATATGCTACGCTAGCAAATCAGGCGAATATATGCTATGCCATCAAATCAGGCTAATATATGCTGCGCTAACAAATCAGGCTAATATGTGCTACGCTAACAAAAGGATCAATATATGTGAAAAACAAGGAACTGTACAGCTACTAGTCTGACCCCAAAACCCTCTGAGACCTGGTTTAGTCCCAGTTTAGTCACATTTTAGTCCCGGTTTAGTCCCGGTTTAGTCCCGGTTCAGTCCTGTTTTCGTACACCTGTCAGTAATCAGAGCAGTCATGTGTGATGTCATGTAGTACTTAAAGGAGGCAGCACACACTCTGTTTTGACACGTTTTTTTTTGTTTCTTTTTTCAAATTAAATTTACAAAGTTTATACAAAACCTGCCAACAAATTACTCTGAACAGTCGACCGTACGATTAAAAGCCCGTCTGCAGTGAAGTAGCAGAAATCCTGATTTGTTTCAGTCGCTTTAAACGGCGTGTGATCCCGCGGCGTGTGAGGCTTCGCGCTCGACCTGTGAGGACCCCGTCACAAAGAGCGTGTGTGACGCCGTGACGCAGCGCCCTCTCCGCAGATCTGTCAAACAAACGCCTTTATTCTGTTTGGAAACTGTCAACAGCTTCACAAAAGAACCATGGAAGCATTTATGTGGAAGAACAAAACCCGGACAAAAACAAACCCCCGGCTCCGCCCCTCTCGTGTTTACCGCAGTCGCCGCGTTTGTACAGGCTTCTATTCAACCACCAATCACGTCTTTGAGCTTTCAACGAGGCCGTGATGGTGTTTACTCTTCAGCGGCAGAAGCGGAGATGTGTTTTTTGTTTCATTTACTGTGTGTTCACTTCATCTGCTCCAAGATCCACTGTTAACTCAACTTTTAACCCGAAAAAACTGACTTTTTTTGTTAATTTTTATTTTATTTTGCTTGTTATTCTTACATTGAAAACCATAAAAAAGCACATCTCCTCACTGTCAGTGGGCTCGCCTCTCCACAAACCTGACTCCACCTGCTTGTTTCCATGGAAATGCTGTTCCTTTTGGCCATGATCTTCCTTTAAACAGTGTAATACGGGCCTTTAAACAGTGTAATATGGGCCTTTAAACAGTGTAATATGGGCCTTTAAACAGTGTAATATGGGCCTTTAAACAGTGTAATATGGGCCCTTTAAACAGTGTAATATGGGCCCTTTAAACAGTGTAATATGGGCCCTTTAAACAGTGTAATATGGGCCTTTAAACAGTGTAATATGGGCCTTTAAACAGTGTAATATGGGCCCTTTAAACAGTGTAATATGGGGCCTTTAAACAGTGTAATATGGGCCTTTAAACAGTGTAATATGGGCCCTTTAAACAGTGTAATATGGGCCTTTAAACAGTGTAATATGGGCCTTTAAACAGTGTAATATGGGCCCTTTAAACAGTGTAATATGGGCCCTTTAAACAGTGTAATATGGGCCCTTTAAACAGTGTAATATGGCCCCTTTAAACAGTGTAATATGGGCCCTTTAAACAGTGTAATATGGGCCCTTTAAACAGTGTGATATGGGCCCTTTAAACAGTGTAATATGGGCCCTTTAAACAGTGTAATATGGGCCCTTTAAACAGTGTAATATGGGCCCTTTAAACAGTGTAATATGGGGCCTTTAAACAGTGTGATATGGGCCCTTTAAACAGTGTAATATGGGCCTTTAAACAGTGTAATATGGGCCCTTTAAACAGTGTAATATGGGCCCTTTAAACAGTGTGATATGGGCCCTTTAAACAGTGTAATATGGGCCTTTAAACAGTGTAATATGGGGCCTTTAAACAGTGTAATATGGCCCTTTAAACAGTGTAATATGGGCCTTTAAACAGTGTAATATGGGCCTTTAAACAGTGTAATATGGGCCCTTTAAACAGTGTAATATGGGCCTTTAAACAGTGTAATATGGGCCTTTAAACAGTGTAATATGGGCCCTTCAAACAGTGTAATATGGGCCCTTTAAACAGTGTAATATGGGCCTTTAAACAGTGTAATATGGGCCCTTTAAACAGTGTAATATGGGCCTTTAAACAGTGTAATATGGGCCCTTTAAACAGTGTAATATGGGCCTTTAAACAGTGTAATATGGGCCTTTAAACAGTGTAATATGGGCCTTTAAACAGTGTAATATGGGCCCTTTAAACAGTGTAATATGGGCCTTTAAACAGTGTAATATGGGCCTTTAAACAGTGTAATATGGGCCCTTTAAACAGTGTAATATGGGCCTTTAAACAGTGTAATATGGGCCTTTAAACAGTGTAATATGGGCCCTTTAAACAGTGTAATATGGGCCTTTAAACAGTGTAATATGGGCCCTTTAAACAGTGTAATATGGGCCTTTAAACAGTGTAATATGGGCCTTTAAACAGTGTAATATGGGCCCTTTAAACAGTGTAATATGGGCCCTTTAAACAGTGTAATATGGGCCCTTTAAACAGTGTAATATGGGGCCTTTAAACAGTGTAATATGGGCCCTTTAAACAGTGTAATATGGGCCCTTTAAACAGTGTAATATGGGGCCTTTAAACAGTGTAATATGGGCCTTTAAACAGTGTAATATGGGCCTTTAAACAGTGTAATATGGGCCCTTTAAACAGTGTAATATGGGCCTTTAAACAGTGTAATATGGGCCTTTAAACAGTGTAATATGGGCCCTTCAAACAGTGTAATATGGGCCCTTTAAACAGTGTAATATGGGCCTTTAAACAGTGTAATATGGGCCCTTTAAACAGTGTAATATGGGCCCTTTAAACAGTGTAAAATGGGCCCTTTAAACAGTGTAATATGGGCCTTTAAACAGTGTAATATGGGCCCTTTAAACAGTGTAATATGGGCCCTTTAAACAGTGTAATATGGGGCCTTTAAACAGTGTAATATGGGCCCTTTAAACAGTGTAATATGGGCCTTTAAACAGTGTAAAATGGGCCCTTTAATAATTTTGCCTAACTCAGTCGCTGTCGAGCTCCGATCATTGAAGTCAGCCAGTTTTAAATCTGTTTTCCATCTCTCAAAGAAACAAAACATTGAAAAAATGAACTTAATGACTTAAATCCAGTATTGTTGATCCGGGTATCGTCCTGTTTGTTTAGTATAAATCTGAATAAAATAAAGGACAGCGGTGGAAGCGGGTTAAGCTTCTTTTCCAAAACAACAGATGGTTTAGAGGTTGGGGCAAGATCTCAAAATTGAGGCAGACTAAACAAAAAAAGTAAAGATTCCTCACACACAAATGAAAACACGGCTCTAAAATGAGGAAACAACCAAATATGAACTTTAAACTTTGAAAACAATCCAGGAGCCATTTAAACTGTTGGTCTGAAGTCCTTCCTCACACATTCTGATCATCATAATTACTCACCATGATGACTTTACAAGCACTTTCCACAACTCCACCATACTACTGCTAACAACAACTAGCATGCTAACAGCGCACAAGCCTCATGTTACGCCCCACAGACAACACAAATGTGTTATAATTGGATTTAAACAGCACATGGCGGTTTAATTTTGACACTAACAGCTGCTTTTAGAACATATCTGTACAAATGTACAGCTCCCTTAATCCAACAAAAAAACAACAACACAAAGGTGGTTTTGTCAGAGGAAAAGTGCGTCCTTAAGACTTTAATAGTGTTGGACTAAAGAGATTCATTACAGCTACAGTCTAAGTGCTGTAATTAAACTGGGAACATTTGGGATTGTTCCGAGAAAGTTCCAGGACAAAAACAGAGCCAACGTTTCACTTAAAGCTCAGTCCTTCATTTGACCTTCAACAACGCCAAAAGAATAAGTTTATTTATATATATATATATATATATATATATATATATATATATATATATATATATATATATATATATATATATATATATATATATATATATAATACATGAAAAATCAACAATAATAATAAAAAAATAATTGTAATTATTTCAACAACGTAACGTAAACACAGTGGTTGAAGTACACTCCGTGTCCCATTTCAGTACCAAGGCAGCTACAAGTGCACTTCAAACACCACTTTGAATGGTACATTGAAGCATACTTTGAAGGGTACATTAAAGGGTAGTTTGAAAGGTACATTGAAGCGTACTTTGAAGAGTACTTTGAATGGTACTTCAAAAGGTACACTGAAGAGTACTTTTAAGGATACTTTGAAGGGTACATTGAAGCATACTTTGAATGGTACTTTGAAGGGTACATTGAAGGGTACTTTGAAAGGTACATTGATGGGTACATTGAAGCGTACTTTGAAGGGTACTTTGAATGGTACTTCGAAAGGTACATTGAAGCCTACTTTGAAGGGTACTTTGAAGGGTGCATTTGTTGAACTTGGACACAGCCATAGTCCCTCCAGCCTGTCCTGAATCTGCTCTGGGGCCTCCTCTCAGTAGGACTTTTAACATTTTGAAAACTCTAGGGGAAAAATAAATGTAAAATGTTCTTCCGGGGCCAGAGGGCGCGGTCACTGCTGAACTCTGAACTCATATCTGTGTGGCCTCTGCGATTGGCTAATCCACCTGTCAATCACGGCCATCTGGATTCACATCTTTGTTGGAAAAGAAGCGTGTACTCTGGATCTCGGGCAACTCAACAACAACATGCAGCAGAGACACGTCCAACTCTCCAGAGCAGATAAATAAATACATAATTACTCAAAACAAGATTGTTATTGTGAATTCAGCCCATTTAAACTCAATTAGATGTGTTGTTGTTGTTGTTGTTTTTTTTGTTTTTTTACAATGACCAGAATCGGGCCACAGTGTTCACGACACAATTTGAGTTGGAAAAATAATCAAATCACAAAGGCATCAGTTAAATTTGTATATTTGCATCGTATTATGTTTATTATGTAGAAAACTTTTCAGATAATACAACATTTATGGGATTCTTGTGTGGATTGAGTGCAGTGGCTCTCAGAGTGTTCACACCAAAGAACATATTTAACTTTCTGAGCACTGACAGATCTAAACCAGGTCTATAACCGGACTATTCCAGGTTTAATCTAGGACTAAACCAGGTCTAAAAGTAGACTACATCATTTCCACTGTAGCTTTAAACAAATGAACTAAAGGAGGACAAGAAAATGGATAAAATCAACTTTACATCAGGCAAACGCACAAACTGAACAAAGTGTCCGAGTACCACCTGAAGGAGCTCGATGTGATGCTAACTAGAGGCACTGCTCTGTCTGAAGCTCTGTTTTTCAAGTTAGACTTTAGCCAGTTGCTTTAACCCAATCTGACCATAAAGAACAAACTTAGCTGGAACTACAGCCGATGAGTTTATTTTGTTCTGTTAAACAAGTCTCTCTCAAAAAAACATTATTGTCACAAGCTAGCTAGCATTAGCATTAGCCAAGTCCTGGTTTAGTCCTGGTTT
Source organism: Periophthalmus magnuspinnatus (assembly GCF_009829125.3). Taxonomy (NCBI): domain Eukaryota; kingdom Metazoa; phylum Chordata; class Actinopteri; order Gobiiformes; family Gobiidae; genus Periophthalmus; species Periophthalmus magnuspinnatus. Next base: position 1,018,840 of record NC_047134.1, on the reverse strand, counting down.
AGTCCTGGTTTAGTTCTGGTTTAGTTCTGGAACTACCACATAATATTGAAAATGATATTCTTCTAAATAGTGTTTGTTATTATCATCGTAGTATCAGAATCGGTATCGAGTATCGAGTCTGCGCCCACACCAGAGGAGAGTGCGGGGGGTTCAGCATGAGTTCATAATCACGTCGTCGTTTGGACGATATGAGGTCGTATGAAAACCTCATCAGATCAGAATGAACAGAGACGGATCAAACCCCAGAGGAACAAACACAGAGCTCCAGACGCACTTCCCATCAGGCTCAGACTCAACCTGATTGGTCCAGACGGAAACGCTGCGATGGAGCGGTCACACATGGACGCCACATGTCCACAGCGCACGCCAACAACGGTAAACAGGTAAAGCCCTAAGACGGGTTATTACCGCGCAAGTATGTGGAGGAGGAGGCAGCTGAGCTACGGCGAAACAGTGTGTTTTTTAACATGGATGTCTATGGTGGAATGTACAGCGGTTACCACGGTGACGCAACGCACACATTAGCAAAGACTGTCAAAAACACTTTTAAATAGTCCAAAAATAACCAGGACTAAACCAGGTCTAAACCAGAACTAAACCAGGACTAAACCAGGACTAAACCAGGTCTAAACCAGGACTGAACCTGGTGAATCAGTGTTTGAGTTTTGTTCAGTTTAAACTTGTCTCTTTCTTCCTGAAGATGTGACTCAGGCCTCGACTTTGACAAAGTTTAAATCCAGACTCTGTTCTGTTTATCTGTTCATGTGACTAAAGGGGTTTATTCTGCACTTTTCTCCTTTAATGTTCATTTAATGATAATTATTTATGTTTTGATTTGTCGTATTGTGATTTTAAAGTCTTTTTTATTCTGTAAAACACTTGAATTACTCTGTGTACAACATCGTGCTGTACAAATAAACTCACTTTGACACAAAAATACACAGATACAAGTTACATATTATTATTATATTATAGCATTTGTCCATTTTCTCATATTTATAGATCACTGTAGTTGAATGTGTGAGTCTGTTGAGGATGTTCATGTTTTAAAACAGTAAAAAAACAGGCACAGCGCAGTTAAATCGGGCAAGTTTCTTATTTGACCCTCAGCAGCTCAAATCTCATGGGACTAGAGCAAAGAAAAGGTAAAAACGATAAATACTGAGCCTGAAAACGAGTCCATCTCCCCCCACGGAACCAGGATGAGCTGTTTTTCACAACAGGACATAAAAACACAAAGTGGACATGTGCCGTGAGCGGGACAGCGTCTCACTACAAGACGACCACTGGTGCTTTTTCAGATGAAGTGTTTTTTGTTTTTTTGTGGTGGTAAAATGTGGGCAGCAGATGTTAAAGTGACACAGACGTGCGCAGACGTGTAGAGACGTGATCCATCTTTAAACGGGTTTGTTTATCGATAATCAAGGACAAAACTCTGTCCGTGGGTTTGACGATGACGAGGAGGAAGGTTCTGATGTGGAGTTTGGCACAACAGACTCCAAATGGGAAAAACAGAAAAAATAAAGATACACGGCCCACGTGTTTGAGGTAATGTGTGCAAAACCTGTGTCCAGACTCTGTACTTATCCCCCAAGTACACACAAAATATCCTAACCCCAAATACCATTATACTGCAGGATCTTATATACATCCAGCTTATTTGAGTTTGGATTGTTTCATTAAACTTTACAGATACAAGTGACTGTGGTTTATTTTTAACTGCTCATAATTTGAGAAAAATAAAATAAAATAAATAAAATAAAATAAAATAAAATAAAATAAAAGTAAATTAAATTAAAACAGAAAAAATACAAATAAAAACAGATAAAACAAAATACAAATAAAAAAACAACCAGAAAAAATACAAATTAAAAAGTCAGAAAAAAATAGAAATAAAAACAGCCAGAAAAATAACAAACAAATAAAAACAGCCAGAAAAAAATAAAATAAAAAGAGCTAGAAAAAAAAATACACATAAAAAAGCCAGAAAAAAAAAAAAAAAAAAGATTTGGTTGTTTCTGTTGAACAAAATTCAGCCCATAAAAAACAACATTGTATTTGAAGCTTTATGATCCTCAAAATGTGAACAAAATACTTTTAGTTTTTACTCTTTAAGTACATTTTCATACAGGTACTTAAATACTTTTACTTAAGTAGATTTTTTCATTTGATACTTTTATTTTTACTTGAGTATTTATATATAAGGAAAAAAAAATATAACAGGGAACGAAGCAGTAAACTCTTAAAGTGACGTATTAGTATTTGTAAATGTGACCAATGAGCTCCTTCGTTTCACATGAGTCACTGAAATCTGCATAAAAAATACAAAGAGAAATCGTATCACAAAAGAAAATGAAATTCAGTCAATGGAACAAGCAAAATATATTTTCTGAACCAAAATATGAATGAAACCATGAACATTTGCATCTCAAAAAAGTGGTCAATCTGCTGGTAATATTCAACAGTGCAGTGTTTAAAGAAGATCTGCTCTGTACATCAATATTAACATTTGGACATTAAATCACATAAATCACAATATTCATCTAAAATCACTTCATAAACTGAAATAAATCCACTGACTTCTGATTCATTAAGAGCTGATTCTCTCCTGCGTCTTTACGTTACGACTCATCACAACAAAACTGCACTTTTAAAGAACTGATAAGTTACAACAGTTTAATGTCACACTGCGGAACATTCCAGGCAAAGCAATAACATCTGCTGGAGGCAAGCAGGTGGGGAAGTCTTAACCAGAAGTTACACAGTGCACCTTTACTATTATATACAGTACAATTCTGACGATTATGAAGTAAAATGTGTAGATTTTAGAATAATTGATGTGACTATTGAACATGACACTCTAGATTATTATTATTGTTATTATTATTTATTTATTAATTATTTATTATTATTATTATTATGTATTTTTTATTTTGACAGTTTACACAGTACAGGTAATATTATTATGATTATTTTTATTATATTGTTTTTAATTTTTAATTTTATGTATTATTATCATTTAGTATTTTTATTATTATTTATGTATTTTATATGTTTTTATTTTGACAGTTTACACATCAAAAGTATAATAATAATAATAATAATAATAATAATAATAATAATAATAATAATAATAATAATAATAATAATAATAATAATAATAATAATAATGTATTTATTTTATTATTTTATTTATGTATTTTATTATTTTATTTTATTTTTTTGACAGTTTACACAGCTCATATCCGCCCCCACTTCCCCATTTTTCCCACACTCTTTCTTTTCCAGAAGCAGCAGCTCTTTGGCTCTGCTTTGCTTTCACTTTCTTACATAAGTGGGATATTTTCTTTACGGTCTGCGGCTGAGTTTGACAAAGCCAACGCTCCTGCAGTCATAAAAAAAAACAAAAAAAAAACATCCTGGAGCTGGCAGTGCGCAGAACACGGAGACAAATTGAACAGGACACATTTGGGAAAGAGAATCTCATTTAATAAAACCACATTATTTTATCTTCCAGTGAAATCAGTCGCTCGGTAACAGTTTATAAACTCCAAAAAACACCAACCATCTGCACCGTTTAGTTTATTTAGCAGCTTGTTAACAGTTTATAATAGTTTCAGATGGTTAGATTGTTGTGTTAGCAGAATGTCCTGACTGAGGACACGACGGCGTTCATCTCAAACAACAGTGTTTAAGTAGAGAGCGGGAATCGAACCGGTAACCTTCAGATCGCACTTTAATTTCAAAGGCTACGGCTATTTATGTAAACATTCTGTGTCTATGCCAGGGCCTGGACGCAATATTTCCCATGTGTTTGACCAATATGCGCTGATATATTTTAAACATTTTGGAAATTAGCTTATAAATAAAAAAACAAAACAAAAACAAAAAAAAACAACAGAACTAGTTAATTTTAACAATTCTTCACTTACTTTTTGTATTCTGAACATCCTAATGATTCACCACAATGAGTTTATAAGCATTTTTCACTTTTCAACTTTCAGAAACCAGAGCGGAGTTTAATGCTAACAACAACTAGCATGCTAACACTTACACACATACTGATACTCAGTCAGTCAGACGGCACACAGCGGATTTATTCTGACCTCAAGAACTGCGTATACAATATATGTTCACTGGCGCAAAATGTAGCTAACCTGCTAGCCGCTGCGCTCCAAACAGGAAGTGATCATGGGCGCACTTCCTGCTCCATCGTCATTTTGGTCTTAAATGTTCGTATTAACCCTCTACATGATCCTGATGTTTTTATTTCACTATTGTGTCAGTAAATCAAGATATGAACATTAATAACAGACAAATCAGGCGACTTCTCCCCAGCGTTAGCAACAGGTTTGATTGACAGCGTTGCTAAGTGCCCGTGCAGGAAGGGGCGTTACCTTCAAAAGCCTCGCTCTGGATTGGTTCGTTGGTTGCTACGGTACTCGTGTCGATGAAACGTTCTGCACCGACAAAGGCGCCTACGAAGGTTTGAACTTTGAAAATGTGAGAAAATGTTAATGCCCGTGTGAGAAAAGTGTATAAAGTGTGTGGTGAGGCGTGTTTAAATTTGCTTTTTTATACTGTTTTGCACGTTCATAAAGAGTTTTACTGGGATCTTTCTCGTTCCGTGCTTCTGTGTGACGGACATAAAGCACGATAAACAGTATTATGTCATCTGTAGCAACATATCGCACTCCCAAACGCTTTATCGTTACAGGCCTAGCGACAAACCCAATCAAAACGTCGTAAAAAAAGCAAAGCGACGCCAGTTAAAGCTAACGCGGGGCTAGCCGTGTTCTTTCCATTACAGCGTCGGTCATTAAAGTCCAGATGTCGACTTAAACTGGACATTCCGATATTAACGCTAAGCCAGAGAGAAACAGTCAACCTTTAATTAAGACGAGGACAAAAGAGAAAATAAACGGATGAAAAACGTCATAGTCCAGCCCCGGTTTGGGTCGTTTAAAGCTCCACTGTGGAACATGTCGGGGTGAGGTTCGCTCTCTGTTTGTCTCCATTGCTCTGGCTGGAATGTTCCACAGTGTTAGTGTTCTACTGCACGTTTAACGAAGCAGTGCAGCGTTGAACATGGTAAATATCTCCATGGAGACAAGCGGGTGGCATCGCTAGGCCGAGTTACGGGTCAGATCTGTGGAGATGGGGCCCCAAAAGAGTCAAAAATTAAATTATTCCAGCTGGATGAAAGTTTAAGAGTGAAGATTTTTCGCCGCTCTTCTTCAGTCCTGCTCTAAAAACATTTGTAACATAATAAACACAACAAAGGTAAGTTTAAAGCTATACTGTGGAACATTTTAAGTGGTATTCGGAAAGACCAATAAGCTGCGTTTCCGTTAGAGACGAGCGACACAAAGCCGCGCGGTTTTCCCGAACATTAAAAAACACGAACTCGAGCAAAAACAAAAGCCTTAAGTTGCACTGACGCTGACTCGTTCTTGTAACAAACAGCTGCGCTCACGAAGACGGAAAGTTACGTAAATATTGAGTTGACCAGTTTAGCAAAACAAAGCTAGCACGCGTCGGTACAGAGCTCGAGACGTCACGCAGCATGGAATTTTCAGTTAGCCTAATGGAGAGTTTAAGATGCTAATCCAGGGGTGGGAAAGTAAAATGAACAAGGTTTACCCCAAACTATTGTAATATAATTTGGTCTCGTTCGCTGGGCCGGATTAATAAGACCAACGGACTGTGTGTGGCCCCTGAGCCGTAGTTTTCCCAGCCCTGTATTAAACACTAAACTTATTGTTTATTCAAAAGTGTTTTAAAGTGGACCTATTCTGCCAAAGCTTTTAATCGTGTTAGAGTCGTTTTTCTTCTGATTTTCCCTGTGTGATTCATGTTTGACAAATCTTTGTTCAAGACAGAATTACTTCGACCAGCCGCCGTTTTCCTCGCCGCCGGCACACGCCCACAGCTCTGGACACGCCCACAGCTCTGCACACGCGACACTCTCCAGTTTTCTTTTCTTAATCGGTGTTGGTGATATGCTCATGATTCTGCAGCGTCACGTCGTCATTTTGGCACAAATTAAACTATCTAAGCAGATCTGCAGCCATCAACTTCTCCACGCTTTGTTTTCATGACGTTCACGGCGACGTCGGGTCCCACTGGGCTCCGCAGTTTTATAACGTGAAACTCAACGGACTTATTTCATTTATTAAGATCGATATTGTGATTTAAAATGTCCAAATAATAACGATAATGATCATAACTATACTGTTTAACGTCGTTTTAGTTTAGCAGATTTCCTTAGTAACAGTCTTCAAACGTTTGTATTTGCAGTAAATCTTACAATCTTATTTTACAACGCCAGCCTCCATTTTTTCCCTTAAATGCCTCTTTATGTAACATGTTTGCACAAAACCGCCAAAGCACAATCCTCGTTTTAAAACTCTTTCGCTGACAATAAGACGAAAGCTGGTTCTGGCTCAGATTTGGAGCTAACCGCCTCCAAATCGGCCTCCTCTTACACGCGTCTAATAAAATCTAAATGCCACTTAATCAGAAAAGTGCGTTTCCAATGTTTCCACGTGTTTTCAATGGGGCGTAAACGTTTAACCTGCAAAGTCCCGTCGCATCGCTCAGTCAATCATCAATCAAACAACGAGCTCGCGGTCACGTGACGTTTTCGAGACGTAACAGTTTTGTGGACGTACCGCACGACCTCGCTGTTGTTCATATTATGTCATCGGTGTAATTACTTTAAATCGTTGTAACTTTCACCACTTTCCCTGTCACCGTTTAAACGTCCGACCCTCTGGACCAGGCGTCGTAAAAACACTCGTACGCTTTAGTTCTAGGACAAAAGTGCAGCAGTTAAATCCCTTTTCCCAAAAACTGCTCCAGTAAAACGTAATGAGACAGATGCAAAGATCAAACTGCCAACTGCACCGGCTCCTGGACGTGTTTTCATGTTTCTGCTGAAAATACAACAGCTGCCATAGTGATTAACCATTTAAAACTAAATATTATTTCTTTAGAGCGGAAAAGAGTCCTGAAGCGTCCAATAGTCGCTGAAGCCGGGACACAGATCTCGTTGGACCTCAGACGCTCAGCAGGACTCGGGCTGGTAGCGTTGTGTCTTTGGGCCCATATTGTCTGGATGTGGGAGGAGCCGGAGGTGCGGACTGGCAGCCTCACGTGTGTCAGTCTGACCCAGGGCAGGTGTGGCTACAACAGAAACTTATCACCTCGAGTTTAGCGTGAATAAATCCTCTGTAAAGCGCCTTCGACTGTCCAAAAAGCGCTTTAAGAAATGCACTATTTTGAGCATTTTTATACATAAATGCACCCTAACAATTAAAGCCGCACTATGTAACTTTCCTAATCCCCATGGACATGTTATCGCATTGCCTGGAATGTTTCACAGTGTGGCATTAAACTTATGTATGTTTCGTTTGTTCAATTAAAGTTTTTTTTTTGTGGTTTTTTTTTATGTGTTTTTAAAATAAAAGTGAAGATCTGACCTCTCGTTTCCATGGACATAGATGTGTTTAATGCCCTACTGTGGAACATTCCGGGTAAAGTATCGACATGGTAGCAGACGCTCCATCAGAAAAGTTACGTAGTGCTCTTTATGCAGTAATAGTATAATAAGTCTCATGTTGGAGAGTTGGGTGAGATTTGTCTGTAAATGTTTTTCAAATGTGAAAGTTTTGTGCAGATCAAACAGTAATTACAAACATATTAACTATAAAACAGTAATTACAAACATTTTAACCATAAACCAGGTCAAAACATCTGCTTTTTAACAACTTCTGCAGCGAGTCTTACTTTTTAGTACTTTATTTATTAATCTATTTTATTTTATGATACTGTTTATTTACTTATTTATTTATTGTATTATATATTATCTTTTTATTATATTTTATTTATTTATTTTTAGTACAGGATTTTTTTTTTTTTTTTTGGCTCAGTTTTACTTTTTAGTGCTTTATTTATTATTTATTTATTATAGTATTTATTTATTTTATTATGCATTTATTTTATTTTTTTTAGTATAGGACATTTTATTTTCTTAGTTTTTGGCTCAGTCTTACTTTTTCGTACTTTATTTATTAATCTATTTTATTTTATGATACTGTTTATTTACTTATTTATTTATTGTATTATATATTATCTTTTTATTATAATTTATTTATTTATTTTTAGTACAGGATTTTTTTTTGGGGGGGGGGGGCTCAGTTTTACTTTTTAGTGCTTTATTTATTATTTATTTATTATTATTTATTTTATTATGCATTTATTAATTTTTGTTAGTATAGGACTTTTTATTTTCTTAGTTTTTGGCTCAGTCTTACTTTTTCGTACTTTATTTATTAATCTATTTTATTTTATGATACTTTGTTTATTTATTTTTAGTACAGGACATTTTTTTATTTATTTTTTGGCTCAGTTTTACCTTTTAGTGCTTTATTTATTATTTATTTATTATAGTATTTATTTATTTTATTATGCATTTATTTATTTTTTTTAGTATAGGACTTTTTATTTTCTTAGTTTTTGGCTCAGTCTTACTTTTTAGTACTTTATTTATTAATTTATTTTATTATACTATTTATTACTATTTATTTTATTTATTTATTATGTATTTATTATAGTATGTATTTATTTTATCATACTATATTTATTTTTTAATAGTTCATTTTAGTACTTACTTTTTAGTACAGAACTTTATTTATTTATTTTTTGCTCAGTCTCTTTTTAACCTTTTCTCGGGCTGCTATTCCTGTTTTACGCAACATTCGAAGGACTTTTTCCCGCTCAAAGACATAGCATTTCGTTTTAAATTGCTAATCTCCATGGCGGCGGAGTCTCTTTATGACACGTGTCCTGATAACCCCCTCGTCAAGCAGAACATTAAACACTCTACTCACTTCTGCAGGTTGAGGCTGAGGTTGCCGGTGCAATTCTTGATCTTGTTCTGAGCCTCCAGGTGGTTCATGCCGTCGGTGGAGATGCCGTCGATGGAGAGGACCAGGTCTCCCACGGCGACGCCCCCTTTGGCGGCCTTCCCTCCGTCGGTCAGCTGCACAGAGTCAGAACAGGAGCCTGTGTTTAGTCGAGGATTTACAGACTTATGTGTTTCTAATGAGAGACTGTGTATTATTTTAATTACACAACGAGACGGTGGCTCTGCGGAGTCGCCACTGGAGCGGTCAGGACGTTTATTACACAACGAGATGGTCGCTCATGTCCTCGACCACGAACTAAAGCTCAAAATTACACAGATACACTTCATATCAAAAGAAAGCGAGTTTAAAAAAGGCTAAGCTACTGACGTATTTACTGCACGATCAACGCAAAAACATGATTAAAGCCACACTATGTACCTTTTTAGCCACATATAGACTCAATTAAAAGCTTATTACACTGATTGGACAGGTGAGAGGACAGTGGGAGGGGCCAGGTGAGGAGAGAGATGAAAGGGGAGGGGCCAGGTGAAGTTCCTGTAGTTTTGTACATTTCTTTTTCACCTTTTTTTTTTTTTTTTTTCTCAAGCTGTCACTTAACTGATGTAAAACTGATAAACAGGTTCTATCACACACACAAAAAAAAAGTCAGAATAAAAAAAAAACTGAAAATCTTTCACTTTAACGTTCATGGATTCATTATTACCCCCGAGCCAGAGGGGGCAGCGTCACATTTGTCCACTGAGGTTTATTTTGGTCTTTCTAATCATTTATTTTAACAGATTTTCCCTGTAGAAGTCGGACTGCAGATGGCGCTGTTGCCTCCACCAGTAGGAAGGAAAACCAAAACCAGCGATAAAACAAACTAAACCTAAATATCACGTGTTATTTATGTTTTTGAAATGAAACTACCTTTTAATCTTCTTAATGAACCGTTTCTAGTTACTAAAGTTACAAATATCACATATGGATTTGCACAGATATGAAGAAAAGGTCTGTGTAACTGTATCCCCTGATAAACTGATATTTTAAGACCTTTTAATTGACCTTGTCACGGGCCACATTCAGCCCACGGGCCTTGAGTTTGACACATGGTTAGTCTGATGTGGTTCACTTACGCAGCCTCACCTTTTCTTCAAGACCTGCTGTTATACGACACAGAAACCAAAGAAAAGGAACACTAAAACGTTCTCGTCCCCACAGTTCGCAGGTCACGCTCCGGCGACATGTCGACGTAAACCTCGGTCAAACACGACGGACTCCGCCGCAGTAAAAGAAAGTAACACGGCGCTAAAAACGTGACAAACGGCAGTGGGGTTTGTACCTGGTTTATACTGTCTGACAATGTGAAAAACTTCAATAATAGTTCATTTTAAACAGTTTGCAGTGCTCCAAAGTGACTCCTCACTGACCTCATGCACTCAGAACATCCTAATGACTCACCACCATGAGTTTATAAGTGGAACTCATGAGTCTCAGAGGCCAGAAGTGAAGCTAACAGCAACTAGCATGCAACTGTACTGCAGGATTGTCAGACGGTAAATCAGTTTATAATCAGATACAGACGTAAACAGCGGGAGTCGTGTGTTTCCAAAGACGGTTAGTTACATTTACTACATGTACTTTGACATTTATTTATTTTTTTGGTGTAATTTTGCATGTTTTTTTTCCAGTGTATGAACGTGCATTGTGTTCTGTGTAATTTTCTGTGAGAAAAGTGTATAAAGTGTGTGGTGAGGGGTTTTACAGCTGCAAAAACATATAAAATAACTGTAAAAAATAAAACTGATACTTCATGGGTTTCGTCTGTTGCGGGTTATTTTTAGACGTCTGTGTGTCCCTCAGTCGTCCAGGTCTGGTCAGATTCCTGCTGGACACTGCCTCATATCTGTGTGAGAAGGAGGAGCTAACGACACTGAAACTGAAAATAGCTATAGTTTCAGCCTTAATGGTCCTACTGGCTCGCTCGATTGTCCTCTTTGTTTCCCTTGTTTGCTTTGGGTCTGAGAATGGAGTAATGGATGGGAGATAAATGATGTCTCAGGCCTCCATTCCCGATTGTCTTTCCAAACAAAAATAGCTTCTTTAACTCCCCTCTCAAACCATTCTCTGAGTAGTTTTCAGACCTCATACTTTTACTCCTACTTGAGTACTGTTCAGAGTAACAGTACTTTTACTCGAGTAAAGGTAGTGTTCCTCTTCTCTCAAACTCATTCTCACAGAGGGACACATCAACAAGACAGTATAAATGTAACTAAATGTGACCAAATGTCGTGTAAAATAAATGCAACTATGTTTTTTTAAATCTTGTTAATTAACTGTTTCTATATTTATTACTTATTGAAACTACAAATATTACATATGTATTTGCACAGATATGAAAAAAATGTCTGTACCTGTGTGCCTCCTGATAAACTGATATTTTAAGACAGTCGGACCTTTTAATTTACCTTGTCATGGGCCACATAAAATGACATGGCGGGCCACATTCAGCCCACGGGCCTTGAGTTTACCCGTGTGTTCTAAAGTGAAAATTTTTACGTAACAATATGAAATGATTTGAATGTTCCTTCAGATATGATTCAGTTTGTCTCTATATTTGTAAAACACCTGATTTTGTGCGTTTATTTAACGTTTTACGCTTCAGTCGACATTAACTTTAAATTATAAATCACATGTTTCGTCTTAGCGGGTTTTTTCCTCTTCAGTCATTTCTTGGCCCACTCCCGGTGCTTTGAGTAACATTATTTTGAAGTAGCGTTACTCTTGGGTACACTTCTCTCTGACAAATCGCATTAATCCTCAGAGAAATAAAGCGTGTCAGTGGTTACATAAGTGTGAGCCGTTTATCTGTGAGTTGTGCGGCAGATATGAGCGACTGTACACTGTGTAATTGCCGCGCTCGGTCGGCTCGGGGGAAACGGGATAATTTGAAACAGACCGAAGCCGAACAGAACGTTTAACAACAGCTCAGGAATTTAACACCGACCTCGCTGCGTAACACCACCGTACACCACAGCGTCTGGGCCAGGGTCATGTTCAGATCGCACAAACAGATGAGTACACAACACAAATCACGCACAATCGGTGTTATAAAAGCCCTCCCTCGTCATCAGACTGTTTTTATATATATACATCTTTTTTACTCTTACAACTTCATCATTTTACACGTACAAAACTGAAAATGATGCTCTCGCGAGTTTTGAGACAATCGTTGCGTCGAGGTTCTCAAAAAGATTTGTGAGCGCAGGCAGCAGGGGGCGGGGCTAGAGGGGCCGGGGTTGCTATGGCGACGGCTAAACTGGATGATGTACAGTCAAGGAGCTGTAAAGTTACGAAGTTGTAAGTGTAAAACGATATTTGTAAGTGTAAAATCATAATAATTTTGCCCGTGTACAAATCAACACTTACACGTTCAAACTTTTTGGCACAATTGTACCTTAATAGTTTTCACCTACCCCCTATCCCCGCCCACTCCCTCACAAACCGTATTTACTTATGTAATAGTTCAATATTAAATACTTGAATAAATAAACATAATACTGTATCTATATATTTTAAGATAACAGATGAGGCTGCACTGTGGAGCTTTTCTGGCTTTGTACCCACAGAAATGTTATTGTTTTCCCCGGAATGTTCCACAGTACGGCGTTAAATGTGTCTATCTCCATGGAGACGACACATCACGACTGTACGCTCCAACAGTAAGAACTGAACTTAAACTGTATAAATACAATATGCCGTACACTAGAATGTTCCAGGCAAAGCAATTACATCTCCATGGAGACGAACAAACATCCCACCAGAAAAGTTACAACATGCAACTTTACACTTTACTGCTTCCTCTCGTTCCTCACCTTAAAATCTGCCAAATCTGTTTTACAATACAACAAGACGGAGTTCATCCAGAGGCACTTACATGTCCTATATTACACACAAAAAAACAAAAAACTGACTTCTGTGAGATTTTAGCCAGATTAAAAGGCTCTGTTCCACCTTGTGATGTCATCAAGTAATAATAATAATAATAATAATAATAATAAGTTTTATTTGTATTGCACTTTACATTTGTGTGCTACAGACACAGAAGAAACATATAAAAACATTATAAATCAGAGAAAGTAATAAACATAAAAAAGACATTACAATTTAATTTACATTTGCAGACATTAAAATAATTAATAGCAGTAAAAAACAAAACAAAACAACAAGTTAAAAAGTCATAAAACTTGATAAGACTTTTTAAACAAGAGTGAAGTGGTAGTTTTCATGTTAACTCCTCCTTTTACCTTTAGTTCAGAAGAGATAAGAGACAACTCCAGGACTGAAATGATCCAAATGATTCTATAAATGAAGGTGTGTGGAGTTTAAAAACACAGTGGAGCACTTCCTGTATCACCACATGATGACATCACAAGGTGGAACAGAGTGTTTTCAGCCTAAATCTGCAGGTTTGTGTGTTAAACATGTGAGAATGAAACAAAACACAACTCCAGGTCTGTGTGTGAGGAGGAAACGACATTAGAACAGATCAGAGAAGAGAGGAATATGGGCCTATAAGGTAATATGGGCCCTTTAAGGTAATATGGGCCCTTTAAGGTAATATGGGCCCTTTAAGGTAATATGGGCCCTTTAAGGTAATATGGGCCCTTTAAGTTACATCATACAACAGCAGAAACCCGTCTGTCTCCAAACTGAGATCTCGCTTGAGAAATGCAGAGCTGTGGACGGGCTGTTGTAATCAGAGAGCTTCTTATCAGTGACCTGAGGAAAGATCGAAAAGTTCCAGGAGGTCATTAAATCAAACACAGCCTGCGCCATATAAGGGCGTCAGGGCCATGAAAGATCTCTGGAAATACTTTCAAACGTAAGAAATGCGCTCAAGAAATGTGCTGGAACTTTGTAGGTTTGTCAAAAGTATCAAAAAACAAATACGAACCCAGACAAAACTGGTATCGAAACTAGATACTCATTTGCAGCTGCCACACCTTTAAGGACCCTCCTCCTGGGCCTTCACCTGCAGCTGCCACACCTTTAAGGACCCTCCTCCTGGGCCTTCACCTGCAGCTGCCACACCTTTAAGGACCCTCCTCCTGGGCCTTCACCTGCAGCTGCCACACCTTTAAGGACCCTCCTCCTGGGCCTTCACCTGCCACACCTTTAAGGACCCTCCACCTTTGTTCTGTGACTCTCGTGTAGTTTTTGTACCTTTGTAAATCCTTTGACTCGTTCTGACACTGGTTTGTTTTGTGTTGTTGTAATGTCTGTACTTTTGTTTTGCTGTATTACTTTAAGTTGTACATTGAAACTACAGCTGCCACACCTTTAAGGACCTTCCCCCTGCTGCTCCTCCTTCACCTGCAGCTGTAAAGAGCCTCTTTTTGTTAGTTTTTACATTAACATTCCTTTTAAATAAATTACTTTAACAATTTTCCGTCATTGTTTGTCCGTAGCTAAAAAGACCACATGGGAATAGAAACACAGTATGAATATTTAATGTGGAAAATGTCGTTTTATCGTCTAAATAAAGAATGTTTTTATTATCGTTGGTTCCAGAATCAGTATCGAGTATCGAGTATTGAGTCTACTCCACGAACTCCGATAAAAATCTGCACTGGATTTAAAACGTCAAGGCTGAGATCCAAATATTAAAAAATCGACTATGTTTTTTCAACAAAACTCTAACTGTGACTAAACCAGACCGAGACACAGGTGAGATCTGTGGAGAGGCGAGCATGCTCACTGTTAGAATGGATGTAACTGAGACACATTTAATGCCATACTGTGGAACATTCCAGACCAAACAGCAGCATCTCTACGAGGACAAGCAGGTGGTGCAGCTTTAATTAACTTTAAACTTAAAAGCAACAAGATATTTAATTTTTATGAAGCGAAACGACCAATTTTTAACTCTTTTAAACATATTTATTGTGTTTTGTTGCTGTAGTCACGAGTACTGCTCTGCTTAAATGTATTTTTATGTAATTATATCAATTTTTATTCTTAGAAACAGAATCAGAAACGTCGTATTTGACCCGAATCATCAAAGTTTGTCGTTTTACTTCTGGACTCTGGCTCTGTTTAAAAAAATATATATATTTATTTATTTATTTTTTTTACATTTATTAACAGTTTAAAGACAAAACGTATGGACTTAAATATTTATCAGTAAAACGGTTTATATTTGAGGAGTAAATTTGAGTATGGTTACTACAGCAACTTACACACTTTGACCAAATGATGTATATTTTAACAAAATACTCAAGATAAATACTTAAACACATGTGACTTAATTAAGACAGTTGTTTTGAGTGTATCTTTCCACACACAGAGCGTCTGTCAGCGCGGCCAATGACAGAGGCTCTGCTCCGGGATTAGAGTTAAAGCTCCACGGCCCCAAACCTTTTATAGACATGTCAGTGCCACACACGCAACACAAGAAAGACACCGCGAGAAAAAGACACGGGGACAAAAAGAGGTGTCTCTCGTTCACCTACAGTCGGGCAAAAAAGTATTTATTCAGACTCCAATTGTGCAGTTCTCCCACTTAAAAAGATGAGACAGGCCTGTAATTTTCATCATAGGTTCACTTCAACTATGAGACAGAATGAGGGAAAGAATCCAGGAAATTTTAGCTTATTATCAGTATAAAAGACACATGTCCACAACCTCAAACAGTCAGACTCAAACTCCACTATGGACAAGACCAAAGAGCAAAGGAACCACAAACAAAACTGAAAACCCCAGAACCACACGACCGAGTGAATGACCTGCAGAGAGCTGGGACCAAAGTAACAAAGGGACCATCAGTAACACACTACACCACCAGGGACTCAAATCCTGCAGTGCCAGACGTGTCCTCTGCTTAAGACGGGACATGTCCAGGCCCGTCTGAAGTTTGACAGAAGCATTTGGATGATCCAGAAGAGGATTGGGAGAATGTCACATGGTCAGATCAAACCAAAATACAACTTTTTGGTAAAAAACTCAACTGTTTGGAGGAGAAAGAATGCAGAGTTGCATCCAAAGAACACCAGACCAGCATGTGAATCATGGGGGTGGAAACATCATGCTTTGGGGCTGTTTTTCTGCATAGGGACCAAATATTGACCAAATACATATTTTACACCATAATTTGTAGAAAATTTTGAACGCACTATTTTTTTAACCAACTGGACATTCGGACACCACTAAACAGCGCCCCCTGTAGAAGAGTGTGGACAACAGGACACTTGCGTTGGGTCAAAAGCATTTTCGTTTATCAGTTTATGAGTAAAATGAAAAACGAATAAAAATGCGATTCGAGTTCATTCCAAAATCATGCAGCTGGAGTTCTACCCACTGAGCCACCGCCACTGGCCTCATGAAGCCTTAAAATCTGCCTGAAGTTTGAGTCCGTTCCTGTTTATAAAGTTTACAAAACAACTCGACGTTCAAATCTAAGGTAAAACATCTCTGACAGCACAAACCTAACGATCAGAGCCACAAAATCCGACCACATCTGAGGCGCACGCTCTGCCGAGGGGCCGGAAACACGGGAACAACACGGGAACAACACGCAAACAAAAGAACTTTATTTAAACTCCAGTGGAAACAGCAGTGACCACAGCCAGGTCCTGACGAGAGCGAGAGAGTGCAGAGGCGACGGCGAGCGCCAACGGGCTCATAACGAGGACTTTTTTACACCGAGGGCAAGTTTGGATTTTTATTCACGATATATAAATGAAAACGTGTGATAATGACATAAATGATGGTTTTATAAAACTTGTAAGGCAAGGAAAGTTTATTTGTACAGCACAATTCGTACACAAGGTAATTCAAAGTGCTTTACAGAATAAGAAATACATTAAAATCACACAAAACATAAATAATCACCCAATCTGCAACTCTCTCACCCACTCGTTTGCCCCTTTAAAAACTCTCTCTCTCTTTAAACACTGTCTTGCTCAGTTTAAGAACTTTCCCATTACTTTACAAAACTTTCCTGTCACTTCACTATGTCTAATAAAAGTCCATCAGTCCATGTTTCTTTTGTCATCATAAAATGAACATTAAAGGAGAAGAGGCAGAATAAAAACCTTTCAGTCGTGTGCACAGCTAAACAGAACCGTTTTGAGCCTGGATTTAAATATTGATATATTAATATTGATAGATATTGATATTGATAAATATATCAAAGTAGAGTCTGTCTCACATCTTCAGGAAAACTGTTCCAAGTTTTAGCTTCATAAAACTCAAACACTGATTCTCCATGTTTAGTCCTGACTCTGGACCAGCAGGAGGCCGGTCCCTGAAGTCCTCAGAGTGTGAGATGGTTCATATGACACTAACATGTCAGAGATGAACTTTGGACCTAGGCCATGGAGAGACTTATACACAAGCAGAGCTGATTTAAAGTCTAATCTTTGAGCTACAGGAGCCAGAGACCTGAAGTTCAGTTCAGACTTCAAACTCATTTTAATTATTGAATTCATCTCACAGCCAGAACTGTAAATTAAACTCATCACTTCAAACCAGTCAAACTTTTTAAGATATGTTAAAATATATGACATTTTACACCAGTTGTCACCAGCACGGAGCCCACGGGCAGCAGGGGGCGCTCTCAGGGACCACATGAGTCGCCCACAGACCACTTCTACAACCAGCACCAAGTGCCAAAGAGCTTCATCTAAATTGTTATTTAATTGTGGTGCTATTCTTTTTAATTATCGTATTTTCCGGAGTATAAGTCGTACTGGAGTATAAGTCGCACCAGCCAAAAAATGCATAATAATGAAGAAAAAAATGTATATATATATTTCATATTTAAATAGCTTATGAGTATAAGTCACATACCTGGATAAGCTATGAAAAAAAGTGTGACTCATATTCCGGAAAATATGGTGCATTTGCAGCGATGTTAATTTAAAAACACACATATATATAACGGTTTAAAAATATATACTGTATGAACTCTGATGTAGTACATTTCAGAGGTCAGTGCGACTTATTTATGTTTTTTCTTCATTATTATGCATTTTTTGGCTCTTGCGACTCCATACTTATATACTCCAAAGACAAAGACATCCTCCTTAAACTCTGAGGACATATCTACAGGGATTTACTTTTAAAACTTTGTTCTGCTTCCTGTTTTCACATTTTTCTTCAATCTTTCTTGACAAACTGCCACTCGACTGGTGCAAAACAAAATGTCGAGTCCAGGTACAGTCCACCAAACCGTGGGACAATCACAAACACAAACCTGTCATGGACTTTACACTCTTCAGCTTTGCCTTTGTGAGTGTGGGACATAGTGTGTTTTCCACTGTGATTATCATCTATTTAAGGCAGTGTTGAGTCTTGAACTCTGCAAACAAAACAAACTGCATTATTATTTTCCCAGTCTCTGGAGGGTTTCCTGAGGAGTGTGGAGAGACGATAAACAGCTGAACTCTGGAGAGACGAGTGAGGCTGGTTGTAACGGCTCCAGGTCCGTTTCAACACCGGCTCTGTCTGATTGTGCTGTTTTAAATGACCTTTCAGCACGTGGGAAGACAAACTCAGACTCACGCACACGGGGACGCACACGGGACGCACACGGGGAAGCACACGGGGACGCAACGACTAAACCTGCTCACATCCGCAAAAACAATATCTATTCTATGACGACAAAGCTACAAAACTGAACTTGATTTTGCATTTGAAGTTGGTGGATTCAAGGGACTGTAGCCATTGTTGTTTTTTTTGTGTGTGTGTGTTTTTAAAAAAATAATAAAAAAAATAAAATGCGTCTTTCCCCAGGACATATGTTTTGTAAAAGCAGATTTAAGGGTCAAAATGAGACCACTATGCAACCGACCCAAGTACTAGGAAGTTCACTATTAGCATAGCAGTAACATAATTAAAGATGCAGCTCCATCTACGTTGAAAAAATGTTTTAAACTTTCTGAGCAAACTCCCTGAACCACTCGTCTTTGTGAACTCAAACTGCACAGGTCCAAACAGACCCTGGACCTTTGCTCAGTCGCCGTTTCTTTTTCAAACCATCAGAGAATCAGCTCCAGACTCTGAAACTGTCTGTACATTTGAATAATTTTACTAGAAATTTGAAAAAGCACATGTTAGATAATCAAACGTGTCCACATCTGTCTGGTTTTTCTGTTCTGTTTCACTGTAAAAACCTGCACAGGATAATTTTTCTGTGTGTTTGGACTGAAGGAAACTCACTGTACTGAACATGGGGCAATTTATTGTATTTTTCTGCTGATGTTAATGATAAAGTGTTTGTCAAAATGTGTATTTTAAAGTCTGTTCACTCTCCAGGGGCTGCACATGGAAAGTAGCAGTGGCTAAATCTGGTACAAATCATCTTTTCTTTTGTAAGATTAATGCATTTGTACACGGTCCCTGACAAATAATTACATAAAGAAAGAATGCTAGTTGTTGTTAGCATTATTATCGTGACAGGACAAACTCTACTCTGGTCTCGGAAACACTTATAAACTCATCACTGTGAATTATTAGGATGTTTTGAGTGCATGAGGTCAGTGAGGAATAACTTTGGACAACTGCAAACTGTTTAAAATGAACTGGTTCTTTTGACACATTTTTAGAAAAGTGAAAATGGTAAAAGCGTTTTTTACGTCTTCAAAAACCACCCACCCATATTCATAAAGACATACTAAGTGTCTTGCCCAAGAACACAGCAGCAGTATTCATCTGTGGGAGCTGGAATTGCAGTGGATCTGACCGCTCAACCAATGATGCTTACGTCGAGAGCGGGATTAGAACCGCCAACCCTCAGATCAGAGGACAAACGCTCGACAAACAGAGCCACATTCATGCATTTTCAGAGTGATCATTCATTCCGCCCATAATCAGCGGTGGTGAGCTCCTCCATGACCACAGTTACCCCGGGGTGGTATTTCCTGTAAAAAATAAGCAACAAATACAACCTCAGCCAATCAGCTCCACCAGACCGCCGCAGAACACCCATGTACGTATGCACGCTCACGCTTCAACCGGACCACGACGTGAACAGCTATGATTAAAAGGCTATTCCACAAATCCAAGTCACTTTACTGTTTTGAGCGAGGACACAACACAAGTTTTTTTAAAAAGACGACCTTCAGACGAGTGTGAAAATACGACGTTAGCTCCATGTAAAAGTCTGTAATAAAACAGGAGTGGGACAGTTCAGTGCACACGGCTCAGAGGGCGGTAAAAATCAATACTTTATATAGTTCTTTAAATAGCATGTTTAATGGCCTCGTCTGGAGAAGAGCTGCAGTGGTCCGAGACATGTGTAACAGTATACAGGGAGCACAGAGGGAAAAACAGGGAAGAACATGGAGGGGTGATATGGAATACTATAGGATTCTTCAACCTTCACAAAGCAAAACAAATCCATGTTAAATTTTATGTAAATACATGTGACAATTGGCTAAAACCTACAAATGTGAGGGTAAATCTTGAGGTATCACTGGATGTTTATTAGAAATGGGAGAATATATGATAATATTGTTAATCGCAATCAAAAAGGACCACAGTTAATCATTTGTGGCATTTTTAATAATCATGATCATTGCACAAGATTATAATCCCCTTTACGGCACCAGACGGCCTCATGTTTGCAGTTTCAATACAATGTTTAGATGTTAGTTCTGGTGTTTGTCCACAAGGGGGCACTTTTTAGTTTCTGTGCCGATGGCTCATAGCTTGTGGGATCCGGATGGCTCCACACATTTATATCCTCCACTCAAGAAGGTGAAGTCTGATATGTGGAATTATTATGAATTTGAAAAAGAAGACCAACAAGATGAGCCACCGATCTGCAGAGCCGCCATAAAAAAGTCACGGCTCTGAGGGCAAACATGAGCAATTTACACCAGCAACTTACACGCACATTTACAAGACAACCATCTGCATCGTTTGACAAACTTGAGCCAAAAATATCCATAGCTAAGTAACACACCATGAGAACTAAACTATTGAATGTAGTTTGTGTTAGTTTGGATTTGTATGAATAATGGAACGTGTTTGTCTTGACTTGCAATCACTAGGTTGGGGCTAGCTGAATAGCATTTTGCACAGCTGATGGCTGCGATGCCAGCATATCCTTTATCATATCCATTAATATGTCCTTTATCATGTCCTTTATCATGACCATTATCATGTCCATTATCATGTCTTTTATCACGTCCATCATCATGTCCTTTATCATGTCCATTATCATGTCCTTTATCATGTCCTTTGTCATGTCCTTTATCATGTCCATTATCATGTCCATTATCATGCCCTTTATCATGTCCTTTATCATGTCCATTATCATGTCCTTTATCATGTCCATTATCATGTCCTTTATCATGTCCATTATCATGTCTTTTATCATGTCCTTTATCATGTCCTTTATCATGTCCATTATCATGTCCTTTATCATGTCCATTATCATGTCCTTTATTACGTCCTTTATCATGTCCTTTATCATGTCCATTATCATGTCCATTATCATGTCCATTATCATGCCCTTTATCATGTCCTTTATCATGTCCATTATCATGTCTTTTATCATGTCCTTTATCATGTCCTTTATCATGTCCATTATCATGTCCTTTATCATGTCCTTTATCATGTCCTTTATCATGTCCAGTATCATGTCCTTTATCATGTCCTTTGTGGGGGACTTTCTCGGGTTGGTTCATGTGTTGCATGTCGCAGCAAAAAAACCTGTTAGCGGTGAAAACGAGTTTATCGGCAAAATGAGGAGAACAAAGATCAGTCAAACATGAATCACTTGAAATACAACTTCTGAGGGTAAACGAGAAAGAAACAGCTATAACACTGAAGATCTCTGAAAAAAAATCTTTACATCACCGAGTATTCAGATTTGAAAAGTAGAATCCAGTTTATTTTCAATTATTTTAGAAAGTACTTCTCCAAGTGAAAATTATCTAACTTTGCACGTTTTAAGTCGACATGGGGAGAACGTGCAAACTCTACACCGAAAGCCTGGAGAAAATATACAGGAAATATCCGGACTTTGTTTCTACGAGGCAAGAAAAAGGATCACTTTGCCACTGCGCCGCCATCTTGATTGTGCCCATAACGCCTTGTCTTAAGACGCGCAGTTACATAATGAACAAGCCAGCATTGAGTCCCGGAGAAAGATTGGACTGTTGTGGTGTCGGGCTCTGGGTCTCAGCAACAGCTCGTGTGGGAAAAGCGGTGACAGAAAACATACGTCCAGTCCACATAAGCACAAAGTGGGCCGTGTCTGTCACTGCGCTCACGAAACAACTCACTATTCACCAGGTTTCACCGCGTAAACTGACCAGGCTGATGAACGCCGGGAAAGAAACGACGTCTTTAAGGGCTTGTTTCAGGAGTGTTTAAGAAAGGTCTTTCTCCAGTACAGATATGAGCAGCTCTTGAGGGGAAAATAAGTGCACTGCGTCACTAGAATCTACCTCACGAGAAGACAGTGAGGTACAGATCTGAGCCAGAGAAAAGAAACAGTTTAAGAGGGGAGTTAAAGAAGCTATTTTTGTTTATCCTTGAATTTTTGAACAGGAATGAGGCCTGAGAAATAATCGATCTCCCATCTATAACTCCATAATGTTACGTCATGTTTTCAGCGCCGTACCACATGTATCTCTGGCTTCCTCAGGGACTAAATATGTTTTATTATTACACGATCTGCCTTTTGTGAGTTATTTTCCTTATATGACATTAATGTGTGGACGTCTGAAGCTTCTTTGTAGAACTACGTAAATACAAGAGCAACATAAAAACAGAGAATGTACTAAAACCGTCACAAGAGCAGCTCAGGACACCAGTCTGCCGTACATCTACATCTCACACTAACCACTCCTTTGAAGAGAGCGAAGTTCAGATCTGAGCCAGAGAAAAGAAGTCTGTAACTCGATCGTCAAACCCAAAGCAAACAAAGGAAACAAGGAGAATAACAGAGCTAGCCAGGATGTTAATACACTCCTACGACTTTTTGTCCAGTTACAGATTTAACTTTGCTTTTGCGATGGATCAGACCTGGATGACTCAGGTTTCACACGGACATGCTAGCTGTTGTTAGCATTAGCGTCACAGCAAAACTCTGCTTTACTTTGGTCTTTGAAAGTTGTGGGTTCTGCTTATAAACTCGTCGTGGTGGATCATTAGGATGGTCTGAATGTATAAGGTCCGTGAGGAGTGACTTGGGGCCACTGCAAACTGTTTAAAAACTACTTCAGTTTTTCACATTTTTCAGAGTAAAAATCAGGTACAGCGCCTTTAATGTTCGGCGATACTAAAACGTCAAACTCGATTTTGATACTAAAGGTGAGACTCGATACTCAATCCCGATTCTGATAAACAAATAATTATTTAAAAGATCTTTTTTTAGGCAATTTTGTAATTTTCACACAAAATAATAGAGTTTGTATATTATATAATATAGATGTGATATATGATTTTAATTTTTTATTTTTTTCGATACTAGCTTAAATGTTTATCTAGTTTTGATACTAGTTTTAGTATTGATTAGTGTCTCATTTCCGATACTTTTGACAGCCCTAGTGGGAAAATTGTAAACATAATCCCAACTGTTCTCAGAAAATAAACAAATTAAAATGCTCCAAAACTTTTCTGCCACAGTTCAGTGTCACAAGAAACAGAGGGGACAGAGGAGACAGAGGAGACGGAGGGGACGGAGGAGACGGAGGGGACGGAGGGGACGGAGGAGACGGAGGAGACGGAGGAGATGGAGGAGACACAGGACACACAGGAGACAGACGACATACAGAACACACAGGAGACAGAGGAGACACAGGAGACAGAGGACATACAGGAGACAGAGGACACACAGGAGACAGACGACATACAGGACACACAAGAGACACAGGAGACAGAGGACATACAGGACACACAGGAGACAGACGACATACAGGACACACAGGAGACAGAGGAGACAGAGGACATACAGGAGACAGAGGAGACACAGGACACACAGGAGACAGACGACATACAGGACACACAAGAGACACAGGAGACAGAGGACATACAGGACACACAGGAGACAGACGACATACAGGACACACAGGAGACAGAGGAGACAGAGGACATACAGGAGACAGAGGAGACACAGGACACACAGGAGACAGACGACATACAGGACACACAAGAGACACAGGAGACAGAGGACATACAGGACACACAGGAGACAGAGGAGACACAGGAGACAGAGCCAGATGAACCGTCCATGTGGAAATAGCATTAAGTGCATTGAACAAAAGCTGGTTCAGTTCTCCGTCTTCATGACGCTGCTCCGACACAGCCATAAAACTCATGTCTGCTGCTAATAAATCGCTTCATTGTGGTTTCATTTTCAAATAACGTTTAACGGTATTTGAAAAACCACAACGCAACAAATATGTGATTTAACTTTTTTATTGATTTAACTAAAACTTTTGACTTAGTAGATCATAAAATCCCGTTGAAGCGTCTGAAGCTGATTGGATTTGACAAACGGAAACTAAATTTAAACAAACTGAACCCGGGCAGTTGTAGAAATCACATTTTTAAACTTTAAACAAAGGGGTGCCCCAAGGCTCAATGTCGGGCCCGCTACTTTTTACTATATTATTGGTCATTGGTCGCATCGTCAACTGGACAACAGCTTTAGAGAGAAGTTCACCGCTGGGATATATAAAGTACATATTAACCTTAGTAGTAGCAGTACGGTGACACAGAGGTTAGCACGTTCGTCACAGCGAGGTTCATAGTTCAGTTCTCGCCATGAGTCAGTCTGTTGCCGGACGCTTTGGTTTTCTCATCAACCTAAAACACTGAACAGTAGCCCAGTCATAGCTAAGCTTGTTACTTGAGATCCCCCAGTGACGCCGACGGATGGAACAAAAACGTTAAAAAAAAAAAGCAAACAATGAAACTCTCTATACGACAATAAAAAAAAGTCACTTTAAAAGGCCTGTATCCTATTTTTTTCCATGTGCTTGACCAAAATGTGTCTTTCTCCAAAATAATAAGTAGCTCTTGGGGTCAAAATAAGTTTGCTGTGTACTGTCTGCATCGAATTAGAACACAGTTTATTGTCTGTGGTCATTAGCATGCTAGTTGTTAGCTTTACCGTCATGGTAAAGCTCCAAAAAAACTCCACAGTTGTGTCTGAAAGCTGTGAAAAGTGCTTTTAAACTCATCAGGGTGAGTAATTATGATTATCTGAATGCATAAGGTCAGAGAGGAGTAACTTTGGCCGACGTTTAAAATGAGCTAGTTCTGTTTTTCTTGTTTTTAAGATGGTAAAAATCAGGTACAGCGCCTTCAAGTGGTCAAAGTGTTTTTTTCATCCACACGCACCGCAAACTTTCTCATACTCAAACATGACTTGAGGTATAATAATTGTAATTTGATTTCCTCCCAACGAAGTCCAATAAAAACAGAAACGTACCGCAGCCCGCGTAAAAAACAAACAAACCTCAGACGTGCTAGCTAGCCCCTCTGACCTCAGCGCTAACACTTTTACGTCTGGAGTATCACGTCCAAGAACAACACGTCTGCCCCAACGAGCCCACAGACAACGACGCTAACACGCGCGATGTCTGTGATGCTAGCACTCAGCACGTTAGCTAGATGAGATGTTAGCGCCGAGGCTGTTAGCGCTGAGAGATTTGTGGGAGAGCGGGCGATAAGGTGCTTGTTCTGGCAGCTCCGACACTTTGGGAGGTTTGGGTTTAGTTCAATAAAAGTCTAAAGTGATGTCAGCTTTAAAAACAGACAGCGGATGTGGAGTTATCAGTGAAGTTTGTTTCGTTTTTGTTGTGTTTGGACAAAATATATGGAAACTGTTGTTGGAAAAATGCTAAATAGGAGTGTGCCGTATCAGAAGAGGGTAGTGCGGGGTTAGATTTACACTGGTACATTTACTTTACTGAAGAAATCGTACTTTTCTAGCAGCATACTTGAGTAATATTTGTATTAAAGTAACAGTACGTGTGGTTCCTCTCCTCTCTGTGAATCTAAAGTGACAAAAGTGACGAAATAATCTGAACATTTGTGTTTCCTGCAGCTCATTCAAATATGACTTAGATGAAAAGGAAGCTTAAAAAGTATTAAATTTATTATGTCCTAATGGAAGACGGGGCTGGGATTTAATACGTTTTCTTCTTCTGACTCCTTTTTCAAGCTTAAATACGAACAAATGCGCTTGAAATAGATAAATAAATGAAAGTAAATGAAAAGTTTGTCTTATTTTTGTGCATTATTTAAAGTTTTGTCCTTCAGATTACTTCAAATTGTTACGTAATTTAATATTTAACTTACTTTTCCTTGAGTAATATTACTTTGAAATAACCTTACTATTACTTGAGTATGACTTTTATTTCCCAACAATGAGAAAACTATTGACTAGAGTCTTATAAAGTCTGTGTGATCCTCAGGTCGGATCCAGAGGAAAAAAAAACAGAAGTTAAATCTGTCAAATGGACAAAAAGTCAGATCTGTGTTTGTGAGGAACAGTAACTGGTCATCAGCGAACGAGGGAGAGAAGGAGAGAAAGAGAGAGGGAGAGAGCAAGGGAGAAAGGGAGGGAAGGGAAGGAGAGAGGGAGATGAGGAGAGAGGGAAGGAGAGAGGGGGAAAGGAGAAGGGGATTCAGGAAGAGTGAGTGAGGGTCAGACGAGAGGTAGAAGGAGAGAGAGAGACAGAGGAAGGACTGAAGGGAGGGAAGAAGAGAAAGGGGGTGTAAGTGAAATAGAAAGGGAGGGAGAGAAAGAGACAGAGGAAGAAGGACTGAGGGAGGGAGAGAGATGGGGTAGGAGGAGAGAACGAGAGGGGGAAATGGAGGGAGAGAAAGAGCAGGAGAGAAGGAAAGAGTGGTGAGGATTGAGAGAGAGAAATAGAGATAGTGAGGGAGAGAGGGGGAAGAAGAGAGAAGGAAGAAAGGTGTTGGGAGAGAGGGGGGAAAAGGACAGAGCGTGTGACTGAGAAAAAGAGGGAGAAATGGAGGGAAGGAGTGAGAGTGGAAGAGAGAGACAAAGAGGGAGGCCGGACAGAGGGATAGAGCGAGGAGGACAGAGCGAGGGAGGGAGCAGACGGAGGAGTGACGGACTTCCAGATCATCTCTCGACACGACGCTTTAATCTCACTGTTATTTTTATACGAGGCATAAACGTGTTTCACCTCAGCTTCAGTCACAGCTTCAGTCACGGGTCTGAGAGGAAGAACGGGACGAAAACAAACACTTTTCACTCACACAACTGTTTCTCATTCGTATAAAATAAATATGGCCGTCAGTCTGGAGTTTATAAACAAGAATTATAGATTAGGATTGTCAAAAAAACTAAAAAAAACATGTCAAAAATCTAAAGTTTACTGTCAAAATCAGACTCAGAGAGAGAGGAATGAACCGGGACGTAACGGTTTGTCTACAGTATGACGTTAAACACATGTATCACAACAGAGACAAGCAGTCGACGCCACCTGACGAAGTTACGGGTCAGATCTGTGGAGTGTTAAGCCTGCTCACGGTGATAAAGCGTGTTTTTGAGCAATACAACCACCAGTGATCGGATACACGCAAAATAAACGACTGAAAGTGGGACTAAACACATAAACTCCGCCCCAAATCGCATTTCAAACAGAGCTGCTAAAGTAGGCGGGGCCTGGAGGACTGAAGGGGCAAGTGAGGGGCGGAGTCTGGAGGTGTAAGGAGCAGGTGTGATTGGTCTGACAGGTGTGCACACTTCAGACTCCGCCCCTGCAGCCAGGTGTTTCTGAACACAAACACCTGGCTGTGATCTGGACAGTCCTGTGTGATGTCATGTAGTACTTGAAACTGCAGTGGTCACAGGAGGTAGCGCACACACACACACACACACACACACACTACACAGCCTAATTTGCGCTAAAGTTGTGTAAATGACCATAATATGACGATAATGCTGTTTATATGTACAGTTTAGAAGTGAAAAAGTGGATTTAGCGTTTGGTTTCACTTTAAATGCCATACTGCGGAACATTCCAGGTACAGCGTTACGTTCTAAATCCCCTCACCACACACTTTATACACTTTTCTCACACAGGCGTTAACATTTTCTCACATTTCTCTCTCGTTTAAACTCTCTCAAAGTTCAAACCTTCGTAGGCGTCTTTGTCGTTTCATCATCTCCAGAGCCCTCCAGAGCAGAAAAGCGCCGTAGTGCAGCTTTAAACAGGTCTAGACTCAGGTCCAGAGTGTCCTCAGGCGCTCGTACAGTCCTGCCGCTCTATTCTTAGGTCCGTGTATGTTCTGTATTCCCCTGGTCTGGGTCCAGTGGAGTATTTAAAAG
Organism: Periophthalmus magnuspinnatus; assembly: GCF_009829125.3. NCBI lineage: Eukaryota > Metazoa > Chordata > Actinopteri > Gobiiformes > Gobiidae > Periophthalmus > Periophthalmus magnuspinnatus. The sequence continues at coordinate 990,595 of NC_047134.1, read as the reverse complement.
CACATCCCAGAATGGCCCCGTCTCAAAGGGCCGAGTATCGATTCCCTGTACCTGTCCTGCACTTACGGAGAGAGCGATCGTTTGGACGGATTTAAAACGACGCAAAAAGGGGAGGAGAGACGAGACGACGCAAATGAATACAAATACAACAGTTTGGACGTGAGCGGAGTAGTTTTCCTGCTTTAGAACTTCAAAAAACGTAAAAGACTAAATGTTTAAGCACATTTACTTTACATTTTACAGAGCTGAGTATCGCCAAGTACCTCCTTATGCAGTACAATGGTAGTAATGAGTAGTAAAGTACATTTTACAGTGTGTACTTTTTACTTTTACTTCATTATATTCGAGAGCAGATATCTGTTTTGAACTGGACTCAAAAGTAAAAGTATTTTCTTATATTTTTTGTTTGTTTGAGGTTAGTTTTCTAATGTCTGAAGTGTTGTTTTACCTGAAATGTTCCCCAGAATGGCATAAAATCTCCATGGAAACCAGCAGCTGTTTTTATTATAAGTTTAAAACAAGTAAGTGCAAGATAAGTTTCTAGGCACATTATTTCAGTTTGAGACGCGCTGAAGACGCTGAGAGTTAAAGCAAAAAACAAAAATACAAATAAAAACAGCGGGAAAAAACGATTGATTCAGTTGTTTTCGTGAAACAAAATTCAAAGTTCATTGAAGCTTTATTATCTCTGAAAATCTGCGTGAAATACTTTTACGTTTTACTCTTTAAACGTATATTTTTAAACGTGTACTTTAATACTTTTACTAAAGTCGATTTCTTCATTTGATACTTTTACTTGAGTGTGTCTTTGCTCCAGTATTTGTACTTTTACTTAAGTAACAAAAGTACTTCTTCCGCCGATACAGAGTTCACAATACATACATGTATACTGAGCTGATTAACAAAATACTTATACTATAATACATCTACTGCGCTTTAATATCAAAACAAAATTGATTTATGAATAAGTCTTTTGTGAGCGCAGCAGTTTTACCCATAATGCAGCAGTGAGGAGCTCGTCTATTTAAGCAATCAATCATTAGACGGATGTATCGAAACGCGTACTGACGAGAAGTCCATCAGTCCTGCCCTCTACTGGCGACTGTGAGAAGTGAACGACGCTTAAAGAGCCACGGGACGCTAATTAGCCACACGGTAAAACGGTAAACGGTCAGGTGCGGAACAAGTCCACCTAATGACATCATAAGGTAGAACACAGCGTTTCGAGGGAGATGGTATCCACAGTTTCTACTTTAACTTTAGCCGCTACTCACCCTGACTCCAGATTAAGAGGAAATTCTTTTCATTTAAATTAAGAAATAAACAAAATTATTGCTGGACAGTAGGTTAGTTTGAGTAAAATGGCTGGTTTTGGTTAAATCTGCTGGGACAGGGGACAGAGGACTCAAAAAACTGGGACTGTCTCGGGTAAATGTGGACGTCCGGTCACTCTACGTGTGCGCCAACAGCTCAACCACGCCCCCTGTGTCTGGGAGGCGCTAAAACAGGTTTGTAACGCGTATAAAACGTATACACTCTTGAGATCAGCCCTGGACGTGGATGCTCCGTCGTGTCTTTATGTGTTTACAATGAAAAACTCTCCCTTCACGTTCAAATGTGTTTTTCCTGGCTGATTTAGCTGTTTCTTTAAGGCTCTCACAATAAAAGCGGCGCAAATCTTTCACCGTCGCTTTAAGGCCGCGGCGCCGTCAATCTGCGTCTGTTATAAAATCCATTTGAGAGTTTCCTCGTAAAACACGGAGTGAAGGGTGAACGCGGGAGCAGTTCACAGAGGAGGCGCGGATACCGTACGTGCTGACCCATAATGCACCTCTGCGATAATACCATGGCGACGGAGCGACACAAATCAGGCAGCAGCTGTGTCAGAGGTTTGGCTCAGGTTCGACATTCTCTGTTCAGACCAACTCTAAGGCTGCGCAAAACCGAAACAGACGAGCTGAGCGGGTCTTAAAATGAAACAGGTTACGCGGAGCCAACTGTTAGAAGCTTTTACGACGGCGCATTCATCTCGTCGTTGGCTAACGCGGCAGACGCATCAGGTCAAATCCTGCAGCTACGCTAGTCCTGACCGAGACGAGCTCAGATCAGTCTCTACGTTTACATCGAAAACTGCGTAAATAAGTGAACTGTGCGCGTGACGTCACCTACAGCTTCAGCTCCAAATGAAGCTCGTCGAGGCCGGAGCAGGCAAAGCGGCGAATCTGGAGTATCACGAGTATCATAGCAACCAAAGAGCCAATCAGGAGCGAGGGTGTTGAAGGTAACGCCTCACACCGCTGGTTTAGAAACGCTGTCAATCAAACCTGTTGCTAACGCTAACAGGAGCGACCTCGGGGAAAGAAGGACCTGATTTGTCTGTTATCACGGCCAAAATAATTGCGATAAACGATTATGTCACGATAATGATTAAAGTTGCTAACGGTTTAAACATGTTATGGATATGAATCATAATTTTAATCATGTCAGTCAAGTCTTGTTCTTTGTTCTCAGAAAACGACAACGCTTTAGTGGAGAATATTCTGGATGAGCAGGGCCCTCAACTGACATTTGGGGGCCCGGGTCAATCACGTGGGCCCCCTCTAATACAAATGAATAGAAAAAGGCTCCAATTCGGGGCCCCTTTGTCCCCCCTGAAGACTCCCCTGTGCATAAGTAGTTTTTTCCGCACATTCTGTTGACATAACGGTGATTATCTTTGATGGTGATTAACACGATTCTCATATTTTCTGGTCTATAAGTCGCACTTTTTTTCACAGTTTGTCGACTTATTCTCAGATGTGATTCGAATATGGAATAAATGTTTTTTTCTTCAATATTATGCATTTTTTTGGCTGGTGCGACTTATACTCCAGAGCGACGTATACTCAAGAAAATACAATATATAAAACTCCCCATGAACAATTATTGTCACCCCTTTTTATCATGAAAAACAAAATATATCATTATTTATTGTCCCATCCCTACACAATCGTGAAATAAAAACACCAGGATCACGTAGAGCGGGTTTTCCAATGTAAAGTGAACTGGAGTCGATGGAGATGTACACGCGCTCATGCTAGCAGATTAGCCATGTCCATTTATATAACAGTCAAATTCTCTACGGGGACAATAAAGTGCTGCTTAAACTTAAATATGTGTGATTTTCAGACTGCAGAAAGAGAAAGACGGTATTTACAAAGTTCTGTTTAACTTAGAGTGACCAAAACTGGGACACACCAGGATTTAAAAAAAAAAAAAAATTTGTAACATCGTCCATTTTTGCCGCTCGTGTGGGTCAGTATATGATCTGAGCGTCTTTTTTTTTCGCCTTACGCTCATTTACAAGCTCAGTGTTCTGTATTTTATCTCAACAAATGACAATATATTCTCTTTTTTGCTGTTGGCAGGCGTAAAATTGGTCAAAAACAGGAACATTTTGTGTTTAAAACTGCGATAAATCACCGGTTTTGGATAAATCTGCTGGGACAGGAAACGCAGGGCTCAAAAGTGGGACTGTCCCGGGTTTGGACGCTCGGTATAAACACAATTATGAAAAGAACTTCAAAAGAACATCATCCATTTTTGTTACTCTTGTGGGTCAGTATATGATCTGAGGGTCTTTTATGTCATTTACAAGCTCAATTTTCTATATTTTAGCTCAAAAAATGACAATATATTCTTTTTTTTTATGTTGGCAAGTGTAAAATTGGTAAAAAAAAAATTGGAACATCTGCAAAATTTCTTGTTTAAAACTGCGATAAATCACTAGTTTTGGATGAATCTGCTGGGACAGGAGACTCAGTGCTCAAAAGTGGGACTGTCCCGGGTAAATGGGGACGCCCGGTCACCCTCGTCTAACTCGTGTGAAAGCCAAACGTCGCAGGCGTCCGCGCGGTCGGTGACGTATGGGTTTGGTGCTGAATAAAGACAAGAGTAAGTACTGAAAGTAAAGTGTTGTGCCGGTGCTGAGGGGGAGGTATGGTCAGAATGAGGCGTCCTGTTGAGTGACTGCATTTACGCAGATACAGCTGTCGCACATGCTACGCTACGCTACGCTATGCTAACGATCTCAAACATGCATATGGCCTGTCCGCACTTCATTCTTCTGCAGTTAAAGAAAATGTGAAATAGAGACGCAAAACAATCCCAAAACATGTCCAGAACACACAACTAAACTGTTTCCCCAAGGTTGGAAATATAACAAAAACTGCATTAAAGCAACACCACGTAACTTTCAAGAGGTGGTTTCATGGAAATCAAAAGTTTAAACGATACTTTGGAACATTCTCCATGGAGATCGATGACGTGTTATCCCGTACTGTGGAAAACTGCAGCCAAAAGAACAACACTGATGGAAAAAAAAAAAAAAAAAGCAGGAAGAGGAGCTGATCCAGGCCGAATCAGAGTCGGGTTTGTGGAGATGCAAGCCCACTCACAGTAAGAACACATGTTTTTTCTGTGTTTTTCAGTGAAATTTAAACACCAACTTGTCATTTCTTGGCTTAAACATTACAAACTAGGCGCGTTATGCAAGTTTTCTAGGCTAAGAAATGTTGTTTTACCTGAAATCTTCCACAGAACATAAAATCTCCATGGAAACCAGCAGTTGGCAGCACCAAACCAAGAATTTTTCATGACAATCAGACAGTCAGCAAGTTTAAAAAAGACACGATTGCAAAATAAGTTTCCAGGCAAAGCATCTGAAACACACATCTGCACGAGACAAGCAGCTGGTGGACCCGAAAGGTTACACAGTGCGGCTTTAAAATTTCCATGAACCCATTTACAGTCAGTATGATCGGTATTGATGTAGTCATTCTTACCATCGTAATCTCTCGTCGTCCAGATAGAGTTTGCCCTCCAAACACTGTATCCAGGCACAAACACATAAGAACACGCTGCGGTAAACCTCACATGGCTTTGGTTAGCGGAGCGAACGGCAAACATGGCAACCCCCAGCTGCCCGCGGGGGACCTGGCAACCGTCCATCACGCTTTTAAAGATCATATAACATGTAAAACCGATTATTTTAGCTTCTAACCACGTTCTAATACAGGTCTCTCATCAAAAACACACACACGGAGGTACGTTTCAGTCGTTTCAGTCGTTTGTTCGCACGAGTTTGAGCGATCCAGCCCGGGTGCCTCTTCAGAGCGCGGTCGAACACGCAGCTAACCGACGTCGACGCTAAAGGAACACTACGGAACATGCTTTTACGGTTTAAAACAGTTACTGAACCTGTCCAGAGTCTTCACCTGCAGACAGAGACACACAGAAGTATTTATTATTCTCCGCATCTGGACAGACCGCACGTGAAAGCTCCAAACCTCCAGAATTAGCGCCGCATCCATCGCGTCTAACGTTTTTTTTTTTTGCAATTAACGAAGAAATCAGCGTTAGACGTGTCATCAGTAAAAGATATTTGCTTTGGACATGTTTACCTTGTATCTGGGGACACCGTTAGGTCATGTTTATGGAATTTTAAATCAAAATCTTGCATATAGCTCCTTTAACAGCTGCTAGCTTCTATATTTAGCCTGATTAAAAGAGCTTCCCGTTTCAGTGCAGCTGTCGTCGGGCTCTCTTTTGATCTTTTTATAAATAACGTGACCTCAGATACGATTGTTTTCTATAGATACAGAGTTAGAACTGAAATTATGTAACGAGGAGCTGCACCGTCTCTGTGTAGAAGACCTCAGATTAGTTTTCTCCGGGATCTAAAACACTCTAACACTTCTCAGATACTTTATAAAGACGTGATTCCGGTCACCGCTGAAACTCCTCGAGTCCAGACGTGCGTGATTGACAGGTGGAGCAGCCAATGAGGGAGCCACGTGGTCCGTCTGTATCAAAACAAATATGTCTGCTTCATATCCTCCTGAGACCCGAGCTTTAATCAAATAAAATAATAAAAAAATAAGTAAATAAAATAAAAAAAATACAAAAAAATAATAATAAAAACAAATAAAAAAATTTAAATAATTAAATAAAAATAAACAAAATAAATAAATATTCTAAACTCTTAGAAATATTCAAAATTGAACATGTTCTTGTTGCTGTTCTTCTAAAAATTTGCAACAATCCAAAATGTGTTGTCCACAGATGAGGACACCGGGTCTCAGGAGGATGTAAATGGACGTGGCTAACATGCTAGCATATGCATTCCAAAACAGGAAGTGGTCAGATCATGGGCGCACTTCCAGCTCCATCGAATCTGACTTCAATTCACTTTCTATAGAAAAACGGTTCCTATTAACCCGCTCTACGTGATCCTGGGGGACATTTTATATAATTGTGTTTATATCGCCAGAATGGGCACAAAAAAAAAGCTACTTATTCACAAGGGGGGGACAAAGGGGCCCAGAATTGGAGCCTCTTCCTATTAATGTGAGACTTATTGCCCTGGGCCCCCAAATGTCAGTGGACGGCCCTGCTCATGTAGAATATTCTGCTATGGATATCTGCACATCACACTGGCACGCAGCACTTTTATTTATTTATTTATTTAAATTTGTGCTAAAATGACTATGTGATGCTGCCAAATCTTACAAGTTCCACTGAGAATGAAGCGCGTACGTCACAGTGGGCGTGTCACAGTGGGCGTGTCACAGTGGGCGTGTCCAGGTGGAGGTAAAAAAACGTGGGGTTGATCGGCAAAATGGCGTTTTGAATAACAGAGAATAAAGATCACTCCACCATGAATCGCTCCAAATAAAACTTCAAGATGGTAAATGAGAAGGAAACAACTGTAACGTGATTAAAAGCGCCGAAAATTTAGCTGAATCCCGTATTTTCTGGAGGATAAGTTGTACTGGAATATACGTCACTCTGGAGTATAAGTCGTACCTGGAGTATAAGTCGTACCAGAATATACGTCGCTCCAGAGTATAAGTCGTACCCGGAGTATAAGTCGTACCCAGAGTATAAGTCGTACCCGGCGTATAAGTCGCTCCAGAGTATAAGTCGTACCTGGAGTATAAGTCGTACCCGGAGTATAAGTCGTACCCAGAGTATAAGTCGTACCCAGAGTATAAGTCGTACCAGAGTATACGTCGCTCTGGAGTATAAATCACACCGGAGTATAAGTCGTACCGGAATATACGTCGCTCCAGAGTATAAGTCGTACCCGGAGTATAAGTCGTACCAGAATATACGTCGCTCTGGAGTATAAGTCCCACCAGCCAAAAAATACATAATGATGAAGAAAAAAACATATATTTCACATATAAATCACATCTGAGTATAAGTCTCACCCCTGAAAGCGTTTGATTTATAGTATAGAAAAGTAGGTCTGATTTAAAGTCCATGTGGTGCCAACTCCAGCCATTTATTTGTGCGTAACGTGCGTACGAACATGTGCAAACCAGAGCAGCACAACAACAGGAGCTTTTGTGCAGGAAAAAACCTTAAAGTGCCAAATCTTGATCACGCGTTCGCTAATGCTAACACGAAAACATGCACCGCGCCTTTTATGTGCCGCCAACTCCCAAGCTACGACACCGAAATGTCGGGAAAAGCGAGGGACCGTCACGAGAAAGGCTCAAACGGGGCGAGCGGAGCCAAGAACAGACGAGAGACGCAGGGCCGGACGTGACCAGAGGTGCAGCCGGAGGAAGAGACGACGGAGGGATTTGAACGACAATATGAGGCAGATGTGTGTGGAAGAATCACAACAAACGCACAATGACGAGGTGAAGCTAACAACACAGGCCCATTGTGTTAGCGGCATCGTCGTATGTACGTTAATATAGGCACAATACTAAAATGTCTCCACTTTCATACTCAATATTGATACCGATACCACGACGATTATAAAAAAAAACAAAATAAAAAACACTTTCTTTAGACAATAGAATGTTATTTTCAACATTACATAATTATACTTTAGCTTTACTGTGTGTTATATCTGTGCTGTCCCTCAGTGTCTGGTTTAGTCCTGGTTTAGACCTGGTTTAGACCTGGTTTAGTCCTGGTTTAGTCCTGGTTTAGTCCATGTTTAGTCCTGCTTTAGTCCTGATTTAGTCCTGGTTTAGTCCATGTTTGGTCCTGCTTTAGTCCTCCTTTAGTCCTGGTTTAGTCCTGGTTTAGTCCTGGTTTAGTCCATGTTTGGTCCTGGTTTAAGTCCTCCTTTAGTCCTGTTTTAGTCCTGGTTTAGTCCTGGTTTACTCCTGGTTTAGTCCATGTTTGCTCCTGCTTTAGTCCTGGTTTAGTCCTGGTTTGGTCCTGGTTTAGTCCTGCTTTAGTCCTGTTTTAGTCCATGTTTGCTCCTGGTTTAGTCCATGTTTGGTCCTGGTTCGGTCCTGGTTTAGTCCTGCTTTAGTCCTGGTTTGGTCCTGACTTGGTCCTGGTTTAGTCCTGGTTTGGTCCTGACTTAGTCCTGGTTTGGTCCTGGTTTAGTCCTGGTTTGGTCCTGGTTTAGTCCTGCTTTAGTCCTGTTTTAGTCCATGTTTGCTCCTGGTTTAGTCCATGTTTGGTCCTGGTTCGGTCCTGGTTTAGTCCTGGTTTGGTCCTGACTTGGTCCTGGTTTAGTCCTGGTTTGGTCCTGACTTAGTCCTGGTTTGGTCCTGGTTTAGTCCTGGTTTGGTCCTGGTTTAGTCCTGCTTTAGTCCTGTTTTAGTCCATGTTTGCTCCTGGTTTAGTCCATGTTTGGTCCTGGTTCGGTCCTGGTTTAGTCCTGCTTTAGTCCTGGTTTGGTCCTGACTTGGTCCTGGTTTAGTCCTGGTTTGGTCCTGACTTAGTCCTGGTTTGGTCCTGGTTTAGTCCTGGTTTGGTCCTGGTTTAGTCCTGCTTTAGTCCTGTTTTAGTCCATGTTTGCTCCTGGTTTAGTCCATGTTTGGTCCTGGTTCGGTCCTGGTTTAGTCCTGCTTTAGTCCTGGTTTGGTCCTGACTTGGTCCTGGTTTAGTCCTGGTTTGGTCCTGACTTAGTCCTGGTTTGGTCCTGGTTTAGTCCTGGTTTGGTCCTGGTTTAGTCCTGCTTTAGTCCTGTTTTAGTCCATGTTTGCTCCTGGTTTAGTCCATGTTTGGTCCTGGTTCGGTCCTGGTTTAGTCCTGGTTTAGTCCTGGTTTGGTCCTGACTTGGTCCTGGTTTAGTCCTGGTTTGGTCCTGACTTAGTCCTGGTTTGGTCCTGGTTTAGTCCTGGTTTGGTCCTGGTTTAGTCCTGCTTTAGTCCTGTTTTAGTCCATGTTTGCTCCTGGTTTAGTCCATGTTTGGTCCTGGTTCGGTCCTGGTTTAGTCCTGCTTTAGTCCTGGTTTGGTCCTGACTTGGTCCTGGTTTAGTCCTGGTTTGGTCCTGACTTAGTCCTGGTTTGGTCCTGGTTTAGTCCTGGTTTGGTCCTGGTTTAGTCCTGCTTTAGTCCTGTTTTAGTCCATGTTTGCTCCTGGTTTAGTCCATGTTTGGTCCTGGTTCGGTCCTGGTTTAGTCCTGCTTTAGTCCTGGTTTGGTCCTGACTTGGTCCTGGTTTAGTCCTGGTTTGGTCCTGACTTAGTCCTGGTTTGGTCCTGGTTTAGTCCTGGTTTGGTCCTGGTTTAGTCCTGCTTTAGTCCTGTTTTAGTCCATGTTTGCTCCTGGTTTAGTCCATGTTTGGTCCTGGTTCGGTCCTGGTTTAGTCCTGCTTTAGTCCTGGTTTGGTCCTGACTTGGTCCTGGTTTAGTCCTGGTTTGGTCCTGACTTAGTCCTGGTTTGGTCCTGGTTTAGTCCTGGTTTGGTCCTGGTTTAGTCCTGCTTTAGTCCTGTTTTAGTCCATGTTTGCTCCTGGTTTAGTCCTGGTTTGGTCCTTGTTCGGTCCTGGTTTAGTCCTCCTTTAGTCCTGGTTTAGTCCTGGTTTAGTCCATGTTTAGTCCATGTTTGGTCCTGGTTTAGTCCCGCTTTAGTCCATGTTTGGTCCTGGTTTAGTCCATGTTTAGACCTGGTTTAGTCCATGTTTAGTCCTGGTTTAGTCCTGGTTTGTGTGTATATTCTTGTTTTACTCTGGATAAGTGTTTGATTTGTATGTATTTATTTATATCCTGTAACATAATAATCCTGTTTGTTCTTTGTCTAAACCTGATGTTTCCTCTGACACAGTCTGGTCTTTGAGGTTCAAAGCTTCACTTTTTGAAGATGGTGCAAATAAAATGTGACTTTTGTCTGTTTGTGGTGACGGAGACGACGTCGAGCTTTGGGCCAGTGTGTGTTTCAGGTAGACCGGCCCAGTATTTACAGAGACATGAGCCATAAACCAGGTCAAAGGTCACACATGTGTAGGTCAAAGGTCACACATGTGTATCAGTTACACAACAACCTCCACCTCAGCACAAAATCTACAACCACCGTCTTCACTTCACCCAGAAAAAATACACACAATTAATACAACAAGGTCCAAGCAGAGTGTGTGACAGGGGCCAGTGCAGAGAAGGGCCCCTCACACAGTGTGTACAGGGGGCCCCTCACACGGTGTGTACAGGGGGACCTCACACGGTGTGTACAGGGGGCCCCTCACACAGTGTGTACAGGGGGACCTCACACGGTGTGTACAGGGGCCCTCACACGGTGTGTACAGGGGGCCCTCACACGGTGTCTACAGGGGGCCCCTCACACGGTATGTACAGGGGGCCCCTCATACAGTGTGTACAGGGGGCCCCTCACACAGTGTGTACAGGGGGCCCCCCACACAGTGTGTACAGGGGGCCCCCCACACAGTGTGTACAGGGGGGCCCTCACACAGTGTGTACAGGGGGCCCCCCACACAGTGTGTACAGGGGGGCCCCCACACAGTGTGTACAGGGGGCCCCCCACACAGTATGTCAGGAGGGGCCCATCATGAGGATTTGTACCCAGGACCCAGAATGTGCTGCTACACCCCTGGGCCCAAGGTGTAACAGAGATAATAAAAACATCATGTGTATGTGCGTCTGTGTGCGTCTGTGTGCGTCTGTTTTGTGTCTGTGTGCGTCTGTTTTGTGTCTGTGTGCATCTGTTGTTGTGTCTGTTGTTGTGTCTGTTGTGTGTCTGTTGTGCATCTGTGTGCGTCTGTTGTGCGTCTGTTGTGCGTCTGTTGTGTGTCTGTGTGCGTCTGTGTGCGTCTGTGTGCGTCTGTGTGCGTCTGTGTGCGTCTGTTGTGCGTCTGTGTGTGTCTGTGTGCGTCTGTTGTGCGTCTGTGTGCGTCTGTTGTGTGTCTGTGTGCGTCTGTTGTGTGTCTGTGTGTGTCTGTTGTGTGTCTGTTGTGCGTCTGTGTGCGTCTCTCACCCTGGAGATGGCGAGGGGCATGTTGAAGTCCTTTCCGCCCTGCAGTCTGAAGCCCCAGGGGGCGGGGCCGGTCAGGGTCACGCTGTACTGGCTCATGGTGCTCGGGGCTGGGGTGAGCTGGAGCGTCTGGAGGAGGTGGAGGAGCGTTCAGTGGGAGGAGCGTTCAGTGGGAGGAGGTGCAGGTGGAGGATCAGGGCAGGTCTGAGGAGAGAAAGTGGCGATTAAAGGCCTTATACGTGACTTTTCTGTTTAAGCACAGATATGTTCTCTGAGCAGCTCTTGAGCTCAAAAGAATCTGCTGCTGTGTTTCGTTTTATTGTTTGATCATCAGGCAGTGCGTGTTAGCATGCTAGTTATTGTTAGCTTTAGCGTCACAGCACAAATCCACACTGGTCTCTGAGAGTTGGTAAAAGCTCTGGACGACTGCAAACCCTTTAAAATGAGCTCCTTCTGTTTTTCACGTTTTTGAAGAGGTTTTATCTAAAATATTTGAATTTTCGATCTCGTTTTTTAACCTGCAGAGACTCAAATAAAGGCAGTATCAGGGGCCCCAAGCTGAATGTGTCTCTGGGGCCCCCTCCTCTCAGGGGCCCCAAGCTGAATGTGTCTCTGGGGACCCCTCCTCTCAGGGGCCCTGGGCTGTGTCTCTGGGGCCCCTCCTGGCTCAGCTGTTGGTGATTCACATTTGACACATTCTGACTCTCGTCACTTTGACCAGTTGAATTTGTGTTTATCTGAACAACATCAGACTGAAAACATCCAGAACGACACAACTACAACAACACAACAACAACACAACAACAACATACAAACAAACATAAGAACGACACAAACACATAAGAACAACACAAGGGTCAAGATTTTTATAATTCTAGATGTTTTTTCTTCATTTCTGTTGTATTTTAATGTGTTCAGTCGCGTGCTCAGTCGCGTGTTCAGTCGTGTGCTCAGTCATGTGTTCAATTGTGCTCAGTCGTGTGCTCAGTCGTGTCTTCAGTCGTGTCTTCAGTCGTGTGCTCAGTCGTGTGCTCAGTCGTGCGTTCAGTCGTGTGTGTTCAGTCGTGTGCTCAGTCACGTGTTCAGTTGTGCGCTCGGTCGTGCGCTCGGTCGTGCGCTCGGTCGTGTGTTCAGTTGTGTGTTCAGTTGTGTGTTCAGTTGTGTGTTCTTTTACATTTTGTCGGGTCCTTGCTCTGGTGTAAACACAGAGCTGCTCTCACCTCTACATTTTAAACAAATGTAATAGTTTTAGAGGATATTTATACTGTAAACACACACACCCTGTGTCCAATAAAACTTTATATATGATCTTATTTTCAGTATTCAGGCTCTTGGGGGCCCCCTGGTGGCCTCGGGGCCCTCAGCAGCTGCTCAGTCTGTTTATAGTCTGGCCCTGGTGAGAGGATAATGAAACACACACAGTTATGAACAGTGGAAGTAACTTTAACTGCTGTTACTTCATCTGTGTGAGCTCAGGAGGGAACTGAACCGGCAACTCTCTCATTCACGGACTAGAGTTTATCTCACTTCACCTGCCACAAAACAAGCCACTAAAAAGCATCATTATGTAACACAGCTGCACGATCGCACTAGTGTTTTAATAATCAGATTTAAATTCAAAATAATACATTTAATTTAAGTATTATGAATTACAAATGTTAGTTACAACATCAAATTATAAACAAAATAATCATTCCTCACAGACGCACCATCCAAAGTTAAAAAAAAAAACCTGAAATTTTACTTTGGAAATGCAAAAACAAAAGATGAGAGGAGCTTTAAATCTGCCACAAACTGGAAATGTCAGAAGAAGAACAGCAGCTACAGATTACAAATAATCCAAAAATGCAACGCAAATGAGGAATAAAAATGGGCATGAAAAGAGAAAATAAAATTAAAAATAAAAAATAAATAAATGAAATTTCTATATTAAAAATGCTCGGTAAATAAGGATTAAAAATGCACATGAAAAGAGAAAATAAAAAGAAAAAAAAATTCTATACTAAAAATGCTAGAAAAACAAAGATTCAAAATAGGCATGAAAAGAGAAAATAAAAATAAAAATAAAATACAAAATAAAAAATACAAATAAATAAATAAATAAATAAATAAACTGAAATTTCTACACTACAAATGTAAGGTAAATAAAGATTAAAAATAGGCCTGAAAAGATCAATTAAAAATAAAATAAAATATAAAAAATAAATAAATAATAATAAATAAAAAAAATAAATTCTGTGCTAAAAATGCTAGGTAAATAAGGATTAAAAATAGGCCTGACAAGAGAAAAAAAATAAATAAATAAAAAAAACAAAAACATAAAACCTTCAAATTTCTAGACTAAATAGTGTCAAATAATAAAACGTAACTACAAGCTCTGCACTTCACATGACTAAGGTTCTGCACAGTTTATACACAACATTAAAAACCAGGTTAAACCAAAACAAGTAAAAAAAATAAAATAAATGTATATACTGTAGATTAAGGAGCATAAAACAGTCCATAACGAGCACACATCCCGAGTATTTCAGATAAAACTGTACCTCTCCAATGACAAATCCAGATTATTTACAGTGACTCTTAGACAATGTAATCCCCCGACTCCCCAATCCAGTCCTGGTCCTGTCCAAAAAGCCCAACGTGTGTGAGAGCGGCGGGCAACGAGGGAGGGCTCTTATACGAGGGAGGAGAGAGAGAGAGGTGGAGGAGGGGAAAACAGAGGGAGAGGAGGAGGAAGAGGAGGAGGAGGAGGAGAGACAGGGGGCAGTGAAATGATATGTGCGCGGAGGGGAGGGGCGACGGACGGGGGCATTAAAGGGAGTGTGGGAGCCGACACGGTAACAAGAGCGAGAGGCTAACGCTAGGCTAATCTTTCATCGTGATTATTTTGGGAACATGGGCTCAGAGATAGTTCAGGCTAACTCGGGCTATAGTTAAAGCCGCGCTCTGTCTTATTTTTACTGTCATTTTTACAGCGTTCATTTTTAAACGGTTTGCGCTCGTCCAAAGTTAAACCTCACTGACCTTATGCGTTCAGAGCATCCTCGTTATAGTCGTCGGTTTTATTTTTTGCAAGTATTCTCTATGTTTTTGTCTGTAAAACCCCTCACCACACACTTTATACACTTTTCTCACACATTTTCGCACATTTCTCTCTTGTTTAAACTCTCTCGAAGTTCAAACCGGACGCAGAACGCAACGCACGCTCAGACGCTGTAAGAAAAAAGCACAAAAAAATCTGCAGAAAAAGGTGAACCGCGACATAGCGATGGACAGTGTACAGCCAGTTTTGCTCAAATACATGAGGTAAAATGGGTACAGGTTCTTTAACCTCCTGAGACCTGGTGTCCTCATCTGTGGACAACACATTTTGAGTTGTTTAGGCCACAGTGCAAATTTTTTAGAAGAACAGCAACAAGAACATGTTCAATTTTGAATTTTTCTAGGAGTTTAGAATTTTTATTTTTATTTATTTTTATTTGATTTGATTTTTAAAAATTATTATTTATTTGATTTGATTTTTTAAATTGTTTTTATTTATTTTTTTATTTTATTTTACTTAATTTATTTATTTTTATTTGATTTTATATTTTTGTGTTTTTATTAGTTTTATTATTTTTTATTGTATTTAAATTTATTTATCTTATTTTATTTATTTATTTTTATTTGATTTTATATTTTTGTATTTTTATTTCTTTTATTATTTTTTTATTGTTATTGTCATTTTGCTTTTTACAATATATGTGTTCAACCACTTAATAGTTTTTGCAAATAAAGTCCTGCAAGAGCTCGGGTCTCAGGAGGTTAAAGTCCAAAAAAAAAGGTTGGAGGAGGTAAAAATGGTAGTAAAACTGTACTTAAAGTGTAGATTTCAGCACAAATTAACCTTAAATCACATATATTTTCGTTGTCTGATAGAAGATTAGCTGACAAAAGCTACGAATACTTTGAATGTTTGTGAAGATCCCAGTGTGTCTGTGCGTTCTGTGCTGGTTTTCCTCCTCTCGTCTGAGCCTGGAGCTGGGAGGAGACTCTGGCCCCACCCACTCCTCACCTGCAGCCCATCTGCCTCCACCTGCGGAGTACAAAGTGACCAAAGCTCCTCCGTGATCCCGTTTCTTGGACCCTCCTTGCACCTCAGCCTCCGATCCAGCTCTTTACTCCCTGCTCCTCTGACCAGCATCACATCGTCTTGTTTGGACTGTATTTTCTGGACTACAAGTTGCATTTTTTAATTTCCTTTCATAGTTTGTCCAGGGGTGCGACTTATATGTGGAGTATAAGTCACATCTGAGTGTATAATTTTACATCTTTGTTACGTTCACACTGACAACCGTGTTTTTTTTTCTTCATTATTCTGCTTTTTTTTTCAATTTATAATCTGGAAAATACTGTAATAAACTCTTTTAATATTTACTCTGAGTCTGTATCTTTGATCTTATTTGGTCTTATTCTACATAAAAACTGTTAACCCTGTGATTTAGACACCAAAAAAATCTACAAAACCTTTGAAATATCTTAAAAATAAATAGTTTTTTTGTTGCAGTCGTGTTAAAAACAGAATCGATCCTGGTAAGTTTGTGGTGCGCTGAGTCTTTCCTAATGATGATCTGACTGGTTTAGGAGCAGGCCGTTTAATGCCACACTCTGGAACATTCAGGCAACGCGATAACAATGAACCCGCCGCCAGAAAAAAAGACATAGCAGAACTTTAAATCACACCTGTTTTGCAGAGTGAGTTTTTCAGATGTTCGTCCACGTTCTAGTCGTTTTTTTCTCCTCTGAAGTTGTTTTTGGAGCGATTCATGTTTGAGTTTAATCTTTAATTGTTACTCACAGACGTCCTGATTTTTGCACGTCGAATGTCGTGTTGAGGGTCACAACTCAAATTAAATATCTTGCGTCACTGCGGACATGAAGATGATGATGATGATTGGTTCTTGTTCTGATGATGTGAAGTTGATGCTGTTTAAATCATATTGTGCGTTGCTCTACACTGCCCCCTTCTGGACTCATCATAAAAAAGCCTCTCTCTAAAGGCTGGAGGTGGATTATAATCTCTCGCTCTCGAGGACGCCGCGATGGACGAGTACGACTGAGATCTTTATGAACACTTTACTGCACGAAGAACTTCAATGTACAGTTTTATTCACAGCTGAATAAGTCGGAAGATGAAAAATAAAGTGAGTCATAAACATCGTGCGGTCGTCTTTTTTAAACGTAAATGTTTTAACAGTTCGTGTTGTCTCTGTGATCGTCTGTTTTAAAACTGAACCACGAGTCCGGAGCAAAGACGAACTGATTGAAATGTAATCACTCATTTTCAAGATGCCTGTTTAAACCCGACTGGCCACGCCCACTGTGACACGCCCACCTGGACATGCCCACTGTGACGCACCCACTGTGACGTACACGTTTCATTCTCTATTTGTATTTTCTTAATCAATGATACGACAAGGATTGACCAGTGTCGTGTCGTCATTTTGGTGAAAAGGGAAAAAAAAATGGATTTGTTTCTTTTATTAAGTCGTTTTAGATCAAAGAGGCGATTTGAAATGTGCAGGTTATAAAACACTGGTCTATATAAAACACGTGTAAACAGTTCCTGCTCATTAAACTGATGCGTTTGAGCTGCGGCGATGACCATATTTCTCACATTTCCCCAAACCAATCCACTCCCACGATGCACTGCAGTGTGTAATCTAATCTTCAGGAGCGAGAGTGCCCCTTGTGGTGAACTGTTTGTTTATAAATGCTCCATATTTCATGTTCTGACGGCGCCTCGTTGGTTTTATCTCGTGGCTCTGACTTCTCTCCTCACGTCAGGACGGGGGTTACATCTGCGCCGGCATCAGGGAATAACGCCACAATTTCACTGTTTGGTTTTTTTTTCACATTATTTGTTTGGGATCAGCTCCACAAACGTGTCATATTAATCTTAAGGCTTAAAGTCGTTAAGTCCATAATGAAACCACTTTATTAAATTAGTGTGAAATATAATATTTCAAGTGCATGGGCCCAGGAAAGTAGAGAGATATTATCCAGATCCACACGTCTGCAGTGTGTCAGATACACAGAGAAGTCCCCCTGAGGAGTCTGACCTCTGACCTCTGACCTCCAGCTCAGATTAAACAGATTCAACAACGTTATTATTAGTGTTTAAATGTCTGTGCTCTATGTGTCCAGTGTCACTCTATGTGTCCAGTGTCACTCTATGTGTCACTCTATGTGTCCAGTGCCACTCTATGTGTCCAGTGTCACTCTATGTGTCCAGTGTCACTCTATGTGTCCAGTGTCACTCTATGTGTCACTCTATGTGTCCAGTGTCACTCTATGTGTCCAGTGTCACTCTATGTGTCACTCTATGTGTCCAGTGCCACTCTATGTGTCCAGTGTCACTCTATGTGTCCAGTGTCACTCTATGTGTCCAGTGTCACTCTATGTGTCACTCTATGTGTCCAGTGCCACTCTATGTGTCCAGTGTCACTCTATGTGTCCAGTGTCACTCTATGTGTCACTCTATGTGTCCAGTGTCACTCTATGTGTCACTCTATGTGTCCAGTGTCACTCTATGTGTCCAGTGCCACTCTATGTGTCACTCTATGTGTCCAGTGTCACTCTATGTGTCAGTCTATGTGTCCAGTGTCACTCTATGTGTCCAGTGTCATTCTATGTATCCAGTGTCACTCTATGTGTCCAGTGTCACTCTATGTGTCACTCTATGTGTCCAGTGTCACTCTATGTGTCCAGTGTCACTCTATGTGTCACTCTATGTGTCCAGTGTCACTCTATGTGTCCAGTGTCACTCTATGTGTCACTCTATGTGTCCAGTGTCACTCTATGTGTCCAGTGTCACTCTATGTGTCCAGTGTCACTCTATGTGTCCAGTGTCACTCTATGTGTCACTCTATGTGTCCAGTGTCACTCTATGTGTCACTCTATGTGTCCAGTGTCACTCTATGTGTCCAGTGTCATTCTATGTATCCAGTGTCACTCTATGTGTCCAGTGTCACTCTATGTGTCACTCTATGTGTCCAGTGTCACTCTATGTGTCCAGTGTCACTCTATGTGTCACTCTATGTGTCCAGTGTCACTCTATGTGTCCAGTGTCACTCTATGGTTCCTCTTTATCTGAGGGAGCTGCTGCAGACTTTAGAACAGCGCCCTCTGTCTGTCAGATCCTCTCAGGCTTTAACACAGTTTAAGATTAGACTAAAAACCCACCTCCCCTCCCTGGTATTTAAAAGTACACAGGACATACAGTGTTTTATTGTTTTTTGTTTTTTTATTGTTCTTTCTGTATGTTTTGTATTATCTTTTGTTTTTTGTGTTTGTTTTTGTTGAAATAAAATTGAATCGTGCAGATATCAGATTTTAGAACAGTCCATTTGTCTGTTTTCTGAGTTAAATTACACTGATTAAAGGTTTGTGTTACATTTATTAAATAAATATCGACTTTGTTAATTAAAAAAAAATCAAAACAACAATAAAAGGTAAAAAAAGAGATTATTTTATTTATTTATTTATTATTTATTTTATTTATTATTATTTTTTTTTTTTTCCCCAGTCCTAAATACATAGTCAGGCTGTATTCATCACGAGTGTGTTAAAGAAATCCAGTGAAATCCAGTTATCCTTGACATGAGGTGAGTTGTTGCGTAGAGTAAAGTATAAAAGTATTATTCCCTGTGCGCTGTGAAATGAAACAGAGCACTCCAGACATGTTTCCAGGTGGGAAAAAAAGCTTTAAAATGTGGTTTAAAGCTCCAGAAATGTAGATTGATTAGAATATGGGAGCTGGGGGATTCATGCTTGGATTAAAGCCGTGTACTGTAGGTGCAGGGGTCAGAGGTCAGACGTTATGATGTGAGAAACAGACAAACCGAAGAGAAGAAGAAGAAGAAGAAGAGGAGGAGGAGCCTGGGACACTGAGGGGGTCCAGCTCCTCCACAGCTGCACAGAACAACACCACAGCTCCTGGTTTAGGGGAAAAGAACTGAAAAAGTCACATTCACACCACAGGAATTATGTTTGTTTTTTTCCCCCTCGCACTCCCAAACACGGACGCCAAATGTGCCCTGCGTTTCCGCGGAGATCGGCCATGGACGAAGCGTGTATCTAAGCAGACGTCGTGCACTTCTGTATCCCATCATGCACCACGTGTTCTACAGGAGACATAAGGTATGATTTGTTAAAGTTATGTAATACTAGACACAACTGGGAAGAAATCACCTTTAATGTTATATTTGTCTATTGATTTATTTTATTTATTTATTCATTTATTATTTGTTATATATTATTTGTTCTATTATTTTATTATATTTATTGTATTTATAATTTATGATATTCAAAGGGAAATATTTCAACACACTTCATTCAATCTAAACAGAAATAAACAGCCGCGACGACGACGACACCTTGACTCTTCTTCTAATAACAACAACAACAATAATAATAATAATAATAATAATAATAATAATAATACATTTTATTTATGATGCAGTTCATTCCGTAGAATTTCAGCGCTACAATAAAACAAGAACTTTAAACCAACACTAAACTGCTAAAAGCTAAAAACATCAACAATAACTTTTTCTAAATAAAAATGTCTTTAGATTCGCTTAAAAAAAAGTCCAGTTTCTTCGTGTGTCTCCGTGTGTCTCCTGTGTCTCCGTGTGTCTCCTGTGGCTCCGTGCGGCTCCTGTGGCTCCCTGTGGCTCCGTGTGGCTCCCAGCGGCTCTCAGCTGAACAGGCAGGTCCAGAGTCATGGTGCAGCTGAACAGAAGCTCCGTCCTCCATCGAGCCCCGTGGACCTGAAGGAGCCACCTGAAGATCTGAGGGTTTGAAGATCGTAAAGTGATGAGGTCCTGCAGATACGGCGGTGCCTGAGCAGTGATGCATTATGGGTCAGCAGAAGGGTTTTGTATTCAGGAGCCAGTGCAGTGATTTGAGAACAGACTGACGACTCTGGTTTGGACTCCACACGACACGAGCGTCACAGTCTCACGTTTGACTCTCTGTCTGTGAAATTCGAGCGCTCCGTTGGGTCACGGGGTCAGTTTGAACATTTCCTCTTGTCGTTTGAGCCGTTTGCATAAAGTAACATGTAAAAGCTTTGACGAGTCGTGAGTTATGTTTCCGTGTGGCCTGGAGGTGGAGTCTGACACTTTACGAGCTCCTTTTTCACTGGTTGTTTATATCAGCCGTGTGTCAGTATAAGAGCTTCACTCACGTCGTTTGACCTCTGACCTCACACACTTCCGGTCGCTTTTTGTTGTTGTCCCTCGTCTCTAGGTAGAAGAGAAAATCTAGTCTTGACTGTAATATTTCTGTACATTCAGCTCTGACTAATGTAATGAAACGACCACAGGCTGTTTTTATAAATGGACAGAGCTAACCTGCTATATATTAACTAAATTTTTAAATTGTTTTTAATCCAACTTTGGTCACAAAAAATTAGGTATTAGAATTTAATTTGTTTATTTATTTATCCATCCATCCATCCATTTTCTTCCACTTATTCGGGTCGCGGGGGCAGCAGTCTAAGCAGGGACTCCCAGACTTCCCTCACCCCAGACATGTCCTCCAGCTCCTCCGGTGGGACCCCAAGGCGTTCCCAGGCCAGAGAGACATAGTCCCTCAAGCGTGTCCTGGGTCTTCCCTGGGGCCTCCTCCCGGTGGGACATGCCCAGAACACCTCCCTAGGGAGGCGTCCAGGAGGCATCCTGAGCAGATGCCCGAGCCACCTCAGCTGGTTCCTCTCAACGTGTAGGAGCAGTGGCTCTACTCCGAGCTCCTCACCCTATCCCTAAGGGTGCGCCCGGCCACTCTGTGGAGGAAGCCCATTTCAGCCGCTTGTATCCGCGATCTTGTCCTTTCGGTCATTACCCAGAGCTCATGACCATAGGTGAGGGCAGGAACGTAGATTGAGGTAAATCCAGAGCTTTGTCTTTGGGCTCAGCTCCTTCTTCACCACAACGGATCCATGTCTCCAACCTCCCCCGGGATCAGGGAGAAGCTCTCCCAGAGGTGGGAGTTGAAGACCTCCCTGACAGAGGGCTCCGCCAGACGTTCCCAGCAGACCCTCACAATGCGCTTGGGCCTGCCAGGTCTGTCCGGCTTCCTCCTCCGCCAGCGGATCCAACTCACCACCAGGTGGTGATCAGTTGACAGCTCAGCCCCTCTCTTCACCCGAGTGTCCAAGACACGCGGTCGGAGGTCAGATGACACGACAACAAAGTCGATCATCGACCTCCGACCTAGAGTGTCCTGGTGCCATGTGCACCGATGGACACCCTTGTGCTCGAACATGGTGTTTGTTATGGACAAGCTGTGACTAGCACAGAAGTCCAATAACAAAACACCACTCGGGTTCAGATCGGGGAGGCCGTTCCTCCCAATCACGCCCCTCCAAGTGTCACTGTCGTTACCCACATGGGCGTTGAAGTCCCCCAGGAGAACAACGGAGTCCCCGGTTGGTGCACTGTCTAGTACCCCTCCCAGGGACTCCCAGAAGGCCGGGTACTCTGCACTGCTGTTTGGCCCGTAGGCCGACACAACAGTGAGAGACCTGTCCCCGACCCGAAGGCGCAGGGACGCGACCCTCTCGTTCACCGGAGTGAACCCCAACACGCAGCGGCTGAGCTGTGGGGCAATGAGCAAGCCCACACCAGCTCGCCGCCGCTCCCCGCGGGCAACGCCAGAGAAATGGAGAGTCCAACCCCTCTCAAGAAGATGGGTTCCAGAGCCCAGGCTGTGTGTGGAGGTGAGGCCGACTATATATTTGTATTGTGTATGTGTGTATATGTGTACGGCGACCTTGAGAGCCTTGAAAGGCGCCTAACAAATAAAATGTATTATTATTATTATTATTATCTCATCATCAACTTCCATAAAATGTGTTGTTCCAATTTTGCCCTTCACTCTATGCATTTTTTTTTTTTTTTTGTACTTACTGTCAACACATTTTTACTCTAATCTATATTTTTGTTTTTGACAAAGACATCTCAGTATCAAACAGACCCCCACAGACCCCCCCCCACACACACACACCCCCACAGACCCCCCCCCCCCCCCCCCCCCCCACACACACACCCCCACAGACCCCCCCCCCCCCACACACACACACCCCCACAGACCCCTCCGCCCGGGCCTTTGTCGGGGCAAATCATCTCTGTCTCTGGCCCCATATGTTCACCTCTCTCTGGGCTTAATGATCCCGGCTTAACTGCCCCCAACCAGAGACACACACACGCACACACCCCCCCATCCCCCCCCCACACACACATACACACACACACCCCTACACGCACACACACACTTTAAACGTGTGTAATGCATCATGTGTTAATAAAGTGGACGTTCTTTATGGCTCCAGCTGCTTCACCTCCAGATCTGCAGACTCTGGGTTTGGGACGTTTGTGTTTTTTGTTTTAATAGAACATGTCAGGGTCTGCAGTGAGTTCAGCCGTCGCCCTCTAACCACAGGGTGGTTCATCCAGAGTGGTTCATCCAATTTGTCAAGTGTTTTTTTTTTTTTTTTTTTTGCATGCAGTTACTGAGATTTAAAACTAGAGTTTTTATTTCCTCATGACGTTTGCAGCTCTTAAAATGATGAAACATTAATAAATTGTGTTGTGCTTTTAGTGAGATCACACTTCAGTTTAATTCTTTTGCTAAACCAGGAAAAAAACAGGTCTAAACCAGGACTAAACCGGGACTAAACCAGGTCTAAACCAGGACTAAACCAGGACTAAACTAGTACCAAACAGGACTAAACCAGGACTAAAACAGGACTAAACTAGTACCAGTTCAAGTCTTTATACTGATGTGTCTCTGTGTGTTTCTCTAGTATCACACACATGTTCCAGTGTGATCCTCCTGCACACTGAGGATCACACACACACACACACACACACCCACACACACACACCCACACACACACACACACACGGGGACTGAACACACAGTCGTCCCGTCTGTATCAAATGGACCCGGCCTAAAGAATGTTGTGATGTCACTGTGGCGGCGGTGGGTCACATGATCAGACTCACAGCGAGGTCCACTATGAGGTCACAGGCTCTGTTTAACCCTCACTGTGGAAAGTATTCACGAGCGGGACACGGGCGGAGACAGAGGAGGAGGAGGAGGAGGAGGAGGAGGAGGAGGACAGTAACGGGACTGTCGGCTCCTTTGAGGGATCCGGCTCTTCTCAGTCCTTTTAAAAGGCTCTTTTACTGTTTATTTATATTTGTTTAAAATGGTTCAAACTGAGAGTGGGAGGGTTTTTTGTGTGTTTTTTTTTTACTGACTGTTATTATGACGCCAAATATGTTTTTTCCACACAAAATACACATAAATACTCACCTGGGATTTTTAAATTAATTTTTTAAATTAATTTTTTATATGACTTAGACCTACAATCTTGTATTTAAAAATTCTTAAAAGTCATATTTTATGCTGTTCCTTCCTCAAAAACAGACCTGGAGTTGTGTTTTGTTTCATTCACACATGTTTGAGTCACACTTTATTATTAGTCTGTAACATCTACAAAGATCAAAACGCTCTGTTCCACCTTGTGATGTCATCAAGTGGGAGTTTTCAAGTGAACTCCTCCCACTTTTACCTTTAGTTCAATTGAGATTGGCAATTCCCGGACTGAAATTATGCAAATGATTCTATAAATGAAGGTGTGTGGAGTTTAAAAACACAGTGGAGCACTTCCTGTATCACCACACGATGACATCACAAGGTGGAACAGAGTGTTTTCAGTTTGAGAGAAGAACTCAGCCTAAATCTGCAGAAACAAAACACAACTCCAGGTCTGTTTGTGACGAGGAAACGATATCAGAACAGATGAGAGAATACAGGAATATGGAGCTTTAAATTGTATGTTTGTCTGGCTTTAAATAAATAAATAAATAAATAAATAAATAAATAAATAAATAAATAAATAAATAAATAAATAAATAAATAAATAAATAAATAAATAAATAAATAAATAAATAAATAAATAAATAAATAAATAAATAAATAAATAAATAAATAAATAAATAATTTATTTATTTATTTATTTATTTATTTATTTATTTATTTATTTATTTATTTATTTAACTAAAAGAATAAATAAAAAATAAAAATGCATAGATAAATAAATAAATAAATAAATATATTAATGTAAAAAAATCAATAAAATAAAATAGTAAATAATTAACAAATAAATTAATTAATAAATATGTCTTAAAGGGGCACTTAAAAACTGTTCGTGGAAGTGTAAATTCTTTCAAAAAGGGCTGATTTTTCCTAAAACTTTCTAGTTTCATCTTCTCTGTTTCTGACCTGGAACAAGCTGTGCACAGAATGAAAAACAGTTACTCAAGTAAACGTGAGCGTGTCCTGTCCCCGTCTGCTCAGGCTCCACTCCAAAGAGGTGTGCCCGTCCCGCCGCACACGGAGGGTCCCGCTCTGTGAGGACTCAGGCTAATTTTAGCTCCTCACATCAGCAGAGAGGAGGAGGAGGAGGAGGAGACGCGCTTCTCTGGACACAACTTTCCATCACAGAATCACAACAGTCCTCCACCCTGGACCCTAACGCACCACCGCCGATATGTCAAACGCCTCAACGGACGCACAAACTGACACGTTCTGTCGCTCCATCACAAAATACTGACTCTAAACGTCTCATTGGTCAAATAAAATCTCCTTTCTCTCACTTCACATTCACAGCGTTTAGGCTTCGCTCACTGATTCTCCTCCAAAACTTTACGACGATGTGAGTCTGGACATGGCTGAATGGGCGTGATTGACAGGTGGACGAGCCAATCAGGGACAGGCTGAGTATCGTCTGTGTTGGGAAAAAAATAAAGGAAAAAACGGAGGTTGAAAAACACGGCAGATTTCCACAGAATCGATGAGCGAAGGAAAAATTCTGGCCCTGTCCCAATTCGTCGACGTGCCGTTAAATGCGCCGTTCGAACGGTGCATTTAAGGGCACTTACGTAACTTCCCGTGCGACAAGATCCACCCAGCAAAATGTGCACTGTGTTTCCATGGAGATTGACGGTAGCCGAAGAGTGCGTCCAAAGAGACTTCACGCACTGCTATATCCCATCATGCACCGCAGAGGAGTACCCTTCATCAGGCGGGTACTTCAAACGGTACATCGGAGGGTACTTCCAATGGTATTTCGAACAGTGCATTTGGTGAATCTGAGCTGAGAGAAATGTGATTTTATTTGTAAATCGCAGGCGACCAATGAGCTCCTTTGTTTCACATGAATAACTGAAATAAACCGATCTGATTGGACGATCGCGTTTGACCTGGATCGAGACCAGACGGACATGACTCTGGATGAAAAATGTGAGGAGGAGATTGACCGTAGACCTGATTCACGTCTTCATGAAGTTTTGAAGAAGACCTCAAACAGGTCGGGAAGTGCAACAAAACATTTTTACAAGAACTAAAATGAAACCGATTGTTCCAACTCGTTTATAAATCCGCTCACTTCTGTCCATTCTGTGCTTGTTTTTGGCCCAATTCAGCCGTGAAAACTATTAAAATAGAGACTCCTGTGGACGAGGGTGGGGAAAAATATCGAAAATCAGATACTAATCGATACTAAAACTAGAGACTCAAAAGTAGATACTCGTTTAAGGAGGAATCGATACTAAAAAAGTCACATTCACACGACAGAAATCAACCTTTCCTGAAAATGTTTATAATGATCTACAGAACTAAACCAGGACTAAACCAGGACTAAACCGGGACTAAACCAGGACTAAACCAGGACTGAACCAGGACTAAACCAGAACTAAACCAGGACTAAACAGGGACTGAACCAGGACTGAACCAGGACTAAACCAGGTCTAAACCGGGACTAAACTGGGACTAAAAATTCTTAAAAGTCATATTTTATGCTGTTTCCTCCTCAAAAACAGACCTGGAGTTGTGTTTTGTTTCATTCACATGTTTGAGTCACTTTATTATTAGTCTGTAACATCTACAAAGCTCAAAACGCTCTGTTCCACCTTGTGATGTCATCAAGTGGGAGTTTTCAAGTGAACTCCTCCTTTTAACTTTAGTTCAGTCGAGATTGGCAATACCAGGGCTGAAATGATCCAACTGATTCTAGTGAAGGTGTGTGGAGTTTAAAAACATAGTGGAGCACTTCCTGTATCACCACATGATGACATCACAAGGGGGAACAGAGTGTTTTCAGCCTAAATCTGCAGGTTTGTGTGTTAAACATGTGAGAATGAAATGAAACATGCATCATAAAACAGTGTAGCGCGTGCTCTTTAATACACAAATGTTTGGGTGATGATTTGTTGCGCCCCGCGGCCTCGTGTTTCTGTTCTCACGTCCTCACACCACAGAGTGACGTTCCTGAGCCGCCTGCTGAGCTGCGGTACGCTTTCCTGTAAAAAACACACAACTTCTGCATCTGGAAAATGGAAAACAAACCGCCCAACGAGAGGACAGCTCCAGGAACCTGCTGAGAAACGGCAAAAAAACGAGCGGCGGCGGTCTTAAATCTGCGACGAGCGAGCGGCCAAACCGTGCAGATTGAGCACGTTTTACTTACTCTGTGTGCTTCAAGTCCACACATCATCTCTTTACAGACGAGCGGCGACGCCAAATCCACTTTTACCAGATTTGTACCGTGTTACATCATCACTCCCCCGTCAAAAACACGCCTGAAGACGGTTTAGATACATGTCTGAGTAATCTAGAGATCTCCCCCAGGCTCTGAACCCTTCTTACAGCTAGCTTTGAGATTCTGTACGAGGCTCCGCCCACAAGCCGACATCACCCCTGCTCCACACGACAACACTCCATAAATACACAAAAACATGACACAAAACTGTACTACGACTTCACAAACCTGACGTGATGTGCAGGAGTTTGATTAGTGGAAGACAGAGAGGAAGAGGGTGAGACGGGGAGGAAGAGGGTGAGACAGAGAGGAAGAGGGTGAGAGCGAGAAGAAGAGGGTGAGACAGAGAGGAAGAGGGTGAGAGGAAGAGGGTGAGACAGAGAGGAAGAGGGTGAGACAAGGAGGAAGAGGAAGAGGGTGAGAGGAAGAGGGTGAGAGCGAGAAGAAGAGGGTGAGACAGAGAGGAAGAGGAAGAGGGTGAGAGGAAGAGGGTGAGACAGAGAGGAAGAGGGTGAGAGGAAGAGGGTGAGACGGGGAGGAAGAGGGTGAGGCAGGGAGGAAGAGGGTGAGACAGGGAGGAAGAGGGTGAGACAGAGAGGAAGAGGGTGAGACAGAGAGGAAGAGGAAGAGGGTGAGAGGAAGAGGGTGAGACAGAGAGGAAGAGGGTGAGAGGAAGAAGAAGAGGGTGAGACAGAGAGGAAAAGGGTGAGACAGAGAGGAAGAGGAAGAGTGGAAGAGGGTGAGACAGAGAGGAAGAGGAAGAGACGGGGAGGAAGAGGGTGAGACAGAGAGGAAGAGGGTGAGGAAGAAGAAGGGGGTGAGACAGAGAGGAAAAGGAAGAGAGGAAGAGGGTGAGACAGAGAGGAAGAGAGGAAGAGGGTGAGAGGAAGAGGGTGAGGGTGAGACAGAGAGGAGGAGGGTGAGAGGAAGAGGGTGAGACAGAGAGGAAGAGGGTGAGGAAGAAGAAGAGGGTGAGACAGAGAGGAAGAGAGGAGGAGGGTGAGAGGAAGAGGGTGAGACAGAGAGGAAGAGGGTGAGAGTAAGAGGGTGAGACAGAGAGGAAGAGACAGAGAGGAAGAGGGTGAGAGGAAGAGGGTGAGACAGAGAGGAAGAGGGTGGGCCCCTGTTCTTGTTTTGTGATGATCCGTGTTTCTGTGTCAAAGTCGTTAAATCCACTGTGTGATTATTATAAACACTTTAATCCATCACACAAAGGGGAGGAAGAGAGGGAGAGGAAGAAGAGGGGAGAGGAAGAAGAGGGGAGGAAGAGGGGAGGAAGAAGAGGGGAGAGGAAGAGGGGAGAGGAAGAGAGGGAGAGGAAGAGAGGGAGAGGAAGAGAGGAAGAGGAAGAGAGGGAGAGGAAGAGGGGGAGAGGAAGAAGAGGGGGATCACACCAGCAGGGGGAGCTCATACAAAAAACTGTTAATGCAGCACAAAGTAAAACATTAAACAAAATAAACTTTAAAATGACAAACTTTCATCAGACTCATTAACTCACCCAGATGCCCTCCCTGTGTGTCAGATGCCCTCCCCGTGTGTCAGATGCCCTCCCTGTGCGTCAGATGCCCTCCCTGTGTGTCAGATGCCCTCCCCGTGTGTCAGATGCCCTCCCTGTGTGTCAGATGCCCTCCCTGTGCGTCAGATGCCCTCCCTGTGTGTCAGATGCCCTCCCCGTGTGTCAGATGCCCTCCCTGTGTGTCAGATGCCCTCCCTGCAGCTTAGATCTGTACAAACATGTTCTGAAATGAGTTTTTTGTGTTATTTTGTCAGTTATTTGCTTTGTAAATTCTTGTGGATGAGTTTAAAATGTGAACTTTGAACAGAATCTCGTTGTTCAAACATGAGAAGTTCAGCTCTGGAGTGAGACGTGATGCAGAGTGAGACACAAAGAGTGAGACAGACACACGGAGACAGAGGGTGAACTGGAGCAAACTGACACAGGGATAAAGGAGCTGCACCGCCCCGGGACAAAATACAACAGACACCACAGAGGAACATCTGCCCCCCACAAACATCTACATGAAGAGGTCAGAGGTCACAGGTATCGACAATCTGATACTAGAGACTCATCTGAGCAGGATCGATATGAAAACATCAGTCACACGACAGAAAAGAGCCTTTCCTGAAGAAACAGGACTAAACCGGGACTAAACTGGGACTAAACCGGGACTAAACCGGGACCAAACCGGAACCAAACCGGAACTAAACTGGGACTAAACCGGGACTAAACCGGGACTAAACCGGGACTAAACCGGGACTAAACCGGGACTAAACCGGGATTAAACCGGGACTAAACCGGGACTAAACCGGGACTAAACTGGGATTAAACTGGGACTAAAACGGGACTAAACTGGGACTAAACCGGGACTAAACCGGGACTAAACCGGGACTAAACTGGGATTAAACTGGGACTAAAACGGGACTAAACTGGGACTAAACCGGGACTAAACCGGGACTGAACCAGGACTGAACCAGGACTCAACCAGGACTAAAGCAGGACTGAACCAATTTTTTTTTTTTTATTATTCCAAATGTAAACAATAAACATTGAGGCAGGTGTGACAAAAAACACAAAACGTCCCTGACACAGTATAAGTTTAAAGTACACAGAGGACAGTACTTTTACTGCAGTGAGCTCTGGTCACAGGGTCAGCTGTGGAGAGGCAGCTCCCTCTGGTGGTCATATGTGCACACTGCATATGGAAAACAATGAAGAATCCACAAAGTGTCACCAACAAATCATTTTCCAAAGTTTGTGGATAACGTTTGTTCTTCATTTCACATTTAATAACACTGGAAATGTCTGCTCCGTTTGCTTCAATCTTTGTTTTTCCCTTTTTAAGACGGTCAGAATCTAAATGTCATTCTTTTATAATGTAAAAATAAGAAAAGACAAATAAAGAATTGTATAAAATAATTGAGAACTATGACAAATAAATTGCCTAAAAGGAGAAAAATACAAAACCTAACAAGGTCTAATATTTAGATAAATTATATTTATATATTTATCTAATAAATTATAATATTTAAATAGTTCCATGTTTAATTTTATGCCATAATAAAATGTGTTAACGACACTACAGTGTGTTGTCATAATTCTAGATGGATCTAAATGAATTTGTGTGGGACTTTTTACAATTCCTCTGTTTTCCTGTAGAGGGCGCTCACGGTTTATGTTTATAGTTTGTTTCTTTCTTAAGTTACAAGTCTCATTTGGTCCTGGTTTTATTTTCAGTCGACCTTATTCCATACGTTGTCTTGGACGTCGCCATCGTCTCTAAATGAAAAACATGTTAAGATAAAAGATAAGAACATGAGCAGAGTGTGACCTGCTTTTCACCTTCTCCCTCAGGTGAGAGGAGCTCATCTGAAGAAGAACTGAAGAACGAGCAGCAGAACGTCTTCACTGTGGACACAGAGTCGTCCACGGAGTCGTCCACGGGGTCGTCCACGGGGTCGTCCACGGGGTCGTCCACGGGGTCGTCCACAGAGTCGTCCACGGGGTCGTCCACGGGGTCGTCCAGCGCCTCAGAGCGTCTCATACACTGTTATTTACACAAACATATATGTACACACACACACGAGCCTGTGAATGTCACTGAGCAGAACACCACTGTGTGTGTGTGTGTGTGTCTGTGTGTGTGTCTGTGTGTGTGTCGGGGTGTGTGTGTGTGTGTGTGTGTGTGTCTGTGGGGGTGTGTCTGTGGGGGTGTGTCTGTGTGTGTGTGTCTGTGGGGGTGTGTGTGTCTGTGTGTGTGTCCTTCACTGCAGATGTCGTGGGCTGTTTCACACTGGTCATCACACTAAACCCTCTGGACGCTGCGCTGGTTTTCAGATCATAATGTGATGATGTCATACTTTGAGTTTTCCTGATTGATTACATCGTATTTTATCATGAAATAAACAGAAGGAACATTTACAAATGAACCTGATCATTTATATCAGTGATTAGACCAGGACTAAACCAGGACTAAACCAGGACTAAACCAGGACTAAACCAGGACTAAAACAGGACCAAACCAGGACCAGTCCACGTGTTAATACTGATGTGTCTCTGTGTGTTTCATGCATCAGACACAGACTATTTCACACACATGGACCAATATGAACCTGCTGCACACAGAGGATCACACACATATAACACACACATGTAACACACATATAACACACATGTAACACACACATATAACACACACATATAACACACACATATAACACACACATGTAACACACACATATAACACACACATATAACACACACATATAACACACACATGTAACACACACATATAACACACACATGTAACACACACATATAACACACACATATAACACACACATGTAACACACGTATAACACACACATATAACACACATATAACACACACATATAACACGCACACGTAACACACACATATAACACACACATATAACACACATGAAACACACACATATAACACACACATATAACACACACATATAACACACACATATAACACACACATATAACACACACATGTAACACACACATATAACACGCACACGTAACACACACATATAACACACACATATAACACACACATGTAACACACACATATAACACACACACGTAACACGCACATGTAACACACACATATAACACACACATATAACACACATGAAACACACACATATAACACACACATATAACACACACATATAACACACACATATAACACACACATATAACACACACATATAACACACACATGTAACACACACATATAACACACACATGTAACACACACATATAACACACACATGTAACACACACATATAACACACACATATAACACACACATGTAACACACGTATAACACACACATATAACACACATATAACACACACATATAACACGCACACGTAACACACACATATAACACACACATATAACACACACATGTAACACACACATATAACACACACACGTAACACGCACATGTAACACACACATATAACACACACATATAACACACATGAAACACACACATATAACACACACATATAACACACACATATAACACACACATATAACACACACATATAACACACATGAAACACACACATATAACACACATATAACACACACATATAACACACACATATAACACACACATATAACACACACATATATAACACACATATAACACACACATATAACACACACATATAACACACACATATAACACACACATATATAACACACATATAACACACACATATAACACACACATATAACACATGGAACAGAACACACAGTACAACATTGAATTATTTAAAGTCACATTCTTTTGTCTAAATAAAGTGTTTTTATTGTCATGGTGGAGTCAGAATCGTGGTACACACTGGAGTATTAAATGTGAGTATTGTTACATTACACTGTAGAACTTTTATTTAAACATCTGCATTTTAACTATTTTCATTTTAGCTGCTCCCGTCTGTGCTGCGATGTGTCTGAAACCCAGCAATAAATAAAATACAATGTAAGAATGCACTGTGTATAAAACAGAAAAACAAACAAAACAAAAAACAAACAATA
Organism: Periophthalmus magnuspinnatus; assembly: GCF_009829125.3. Classification (NCBI taxonomy): domain Eukaryota; kingdom Metazoa; phylum Chordata; class Actinopteri; order Gobiiformes; family Gobiidae; genus Periophthalmus; species Periophthalmus magnuspinnatus. The sequence goes on along the minus strand of NC_047134.1, from coordinate 958,141 downwards.
TAATTTCATTTCATTTGAGTCATTTTGATTTGTTTAATATATTAAAGGTTTTATGTCACACAAAAGTGACTCCTGTAGCTTTAATCCGTGTTATAATGTCATTACGTCGTCAAAAACAGACCTGGAGTTGTGTTTTGTTTCATTCACACATGTTTGAGTCACACTTTATTATTAGTCTGTAACATCTACAAAGCTCAAAATGCGACGTTCCACCTTGTGATGTCATCAAGTGGTAGTTTTTAAGTGAACTCCTCCCACTTTACCTTTAGTTCAGTCGAGATAAGTGGCATTTCCAGGTCTGAAATGATCCAAATGATTCTATAAATGAAGGTGTGTGGAGTTTAAAAACACAGTGGAGCACTTCCTGTATCGCCACATGATGACATCACAAGGTGGAACAGAATGTTTTGAGCTCCGTTTCCGCTCTTGGTTCAGACTTGTTTCTTCAGTGCTTCAGTTTACACTTTTCTTCAAACATGAAAAGAAAAAGACACTTCACATTTGAACCCGTCACTTGACATAAAAGTGTTTGTGTTGACGAGAAGAGAGATTTGAACCAGCAACCCTCACAGTCACGCACAATGTGTATGTATAAGTGAAATCCTTTTTTTTTTATATTAAACTTGTAAAAATAAAACACAGCTCTGTCACTTCTGCTGCTCGCCCTCGTTCTTCTCGTTCTTTCCTCCGTTTCATCCTGTCTTTTGTCGTGAGCGAAGTGTCTTGCCCAAGGACACAACGGCAGAGCTCAGACGACTGACACCTCCTGAGCGCCTTTGTCTTTGGATAGATTTTTGTCTACGCCACGTTCAAGTATCATATCGCAAAGTCGTATTTTATTGATACTTTGCAGATGACTTGATCGAAGCTAACTGGAGGCACTGCTCTGTCTGAAGTGCTATCACTCAAGTCAGGCTTTGTTTGAGCACAATCTGACCAGAAAGAAGTGACTGCAACAGATGAGCTGATCTGGGCTCTTAGACAAGTCTCTCTTACGTAACATTCTAGTCACAAGCTAGCATTAGCATTAGCATTAGCATTAGCCTCCTGCACAGGCCCATGAGCGCTCGGACTGATCACACACTCCTGAGAAGGGTGTTGTTTAAATCCATTTTGTATTTTTTCTTTGCGAATTGTTCACTTTGCGTCACCTGCTGGACATTCTCCCATAGACACACAGGCAGAAATCCCCCCCAGCGTGATCCCACTGCAAAGTATCAATATTTGAAGGGGATGTACATTCTAAAACACCCGCTGTCTCGCCTCATCTGACGTTTTCTTTTCCATAACGTGGCGGAGTGCACGTAGGTCACGACAGCAGCTCCACCGCCTCGAACACTTCGGACGAGAAGTTGAGCGGGACAAAAACATCGTCGTCCTCCGCCTCCTCCGTCCCGTTCTGTCCGTCCTCGCGATCCGGGTGCACGAGGCTGCTCTCCGACGTCGGGCTTATCACGATTATCCTCGGGATCGGTTTGATTGGCGCGTGTTGGTGCGTCGGGGCGTGTCCGTCTCTGCAGTCCATGGAGTAGCTGCTGAACGGCCGGCCCCGCCCGTAGCCTCTGTGAACTTTGACCCCAGTGGAGCCTAAGAGGTCAGTGAGGCTGTGACTCCGCCTCCTCGTGAGGACCAGAGGGAGCGTGGCGATGGAGAGGGAGCTGGAGATCAGGTCGCAGCCACTAGAGGAGCCAGAGAGCGACGAGGGCAGCTGTGGGCAAACACAAATATATAAACAGTATTATAAAAACTACAGAAAAAACAGTCTGCTGGCTTTAAAGATGCATTATGCAACTTTTCCTTGTCTTCATAGAGATGTTATTGCTTTGGAAAGTTCCACAGTATGACATTAAAGCTACCATCTGATTGGCCAACCCACCTCTGTTGTATTCTGAAGAAGCAGAAGAAGAACAAGAAGAAGAAGAAGAAGAAGCAGAAGAAGAAGCAGAAGAAGAAAAAGAAGAAGCATAAATCCAGGCTCAAAACAGTTCTGTTCATCTGTGCAGACGACTGAAAGGTTTTTATTCTGCACTCGTCTCTTTTAATGTTATTTTTATGATGATTATTATATGATTTATTTATGTTTTGATTTGTGTGATTTTAATGTCTTTTTATTCTGTAAAGCACTTTGAATTACCTTGTGTACGAATTGTTGCTAAATGAATAAACTTGCCTTGCCATAAGAAGAAGAACAAGAAGCAGAAGAACAACAACAACAACAAGCAGAAGAAGAACAAGAAGAACAAGAAGAAGCAGAAGAAGAACAAGAAGCAGAAGAAGAAGCAGGAAAAGAAGAAGAACAAGAAGCCAAAGCAGAAGAAGAACAAGAGGCAGAAGAAGAAGAAGCAGAACAACAACAACCTGAAGAAGAAGAAGAAGTAGAAGAACAAGAAGACAAAGAACAAGAAGAAAAGAAAAACACAGCTGCATGTGAATAAAAGGCCAGGTGAGGGGTGAGGAGAGGGAAAGGGGGAGGGGCCAGGTGAGGGGTGAGGGGAGGGGCAAGGGGAGGGAAAGGGGGAGGGGCCAGCTGAGGGGAGGATCTGCTATCGACTGGTGAAAAAACAAACTTAAACTACAAGCATTTTTGTCCACGGAGCTGTATTTGGCTCAAATTAGCTTTATACGGCCAAACGGTAACTGAAAGTAGTTTTTCGTTGTTGCTGTGACGGTGCAGATCTTAGCTAGCTTGTTAGCTAACAATAGGGGACGATAAAGGACACTTCAACTCACCCACAACAGTTAATGTTCTCAACGCACAGACGCAGAGACATGTTCTTTAAGGAAAGAAGGGTTCATTTAATCTGAGTCGACTCGTATAATGTTGCGATTTCCAAAAATTCTGAAAGTTGTGATGCTAGCTCTGTCTCCGTCTCAGTCTCCGCCTCTTCCGTTAGGATTTTATTACTTGCAAATCAAACAGGACCATGAACGCTCATATTGATCGCAAGCCCCTGAAAATGTCTTGCTTAAATCCATTTTTTGCATTTTTTCCTGAGTTTTCATAGCATCTTGAGGCTGCGTTTGCTAATGTACGTGTTGTATCACCATGGTAACTGTTGAACATTACCTTCTCCGTGTTGTGGGTGTAGTTCTTGCAGCTCTTTGGCAGCAGGGGTTTCTTGGACGACCTGTGGCTGGACTTGTGGTTTGATTTGTGGTTTGATTTGTGGCTGGACTTGTGGTTTGTTTTGTGGTTTGACTTGTGGTTTGATTTGTGGTCATACAGAGACGCGTTTCTCGTGGCGTGGACGCTGTGTCTGCTCACGGGGTTTATCTCCACGTCACGCAACATCTGCAAACAGAGAGACACGTCAAAGGGAATTCATCGTGCTGAGTACCCCTGTCCACAAAAAGGGATGGGACAATAATATCAACAATAATATCGTTTATTGTGATAAAAAGGGTCGACAATAATCGTTTGTGGGACATTTTATAAAATCGTGATATTAGCCAGAATGTGCAGAAAAAAAAAAAAGTGAGGCTTATTGACCCGGGCCCCCAAATTTAAGTCGACGGCCCTGCTCATCCAGAATATTTTCCTCTAAAGTGTAGTTGGTTTCATTGATGACAAAGTACAAGACTATACCGACTGTTTAAACATGGAACTTACTCATAATATTAAAACATGTAACGTTTTTTTAAATTGTCATCAACTTTAATAATTATCATGATATAATCGTTTATCGCAATTATTTTGAACATGATAATCGTCACACAAAATTTCAGGAATCGTCCCAGGCCTGGAGCAGAATCAAAACCATTTTTCAAATCAATAAATAAACACATTAGCTTCAGGTTTTGAGGAGAACTAGAATTGGACACGAAATGGCGGCTTCTAACGAAAGTGTGAGCGTAGCGGAGAGTTTGCCACGCCACCGCAGCTGTAGGACATGTCTCCGTTAAAGTGCAAGTGAACTGGAGCGTAAGCCGTGTGACGAAAGGAAGCCACAGTCACAGCGGATGATTGGAGTCGAGTTCCATACTTGAAAATCCGATGGTGAGAGCGTACCACGTCGTCGCAGTGGTGTAAAGTGCTAGTGTACCGGACGGCGTACCACGTCGTTGCAGTGGTTGGACACAGAGCTGCAGTGCGAGCGTGAGGCGGTGGACTGGTGGCTGATGATGGAGTCTCGCATGGAGGACTCGCTGATGGAGGAGGAGGTGCACTCTTTACGAGAGCCGGGAGCCAGACAGCGCAGGCAGGGGACCTTCTCCGACAGGGTCAACCTGCGGGAACAAGACCGACACATTATGACATTTTAACAGCTGCGTTATTATTGAAACTGGAAGCAACCATTTATTTATGCGGTTCATTAAAGGTACATTATGTAACTTTTTGGAGGCGGCACGTCAACTGCATGATGCCATAGAAAGTTAAAGACATATTTCAGAACATTCTTCATGGATATTGGTGGGGCCTTCGTCCAAGCCACATGTTTTTACCAAGTTTTCACCGCTATACACACAATCAAAATGAAAAAAAAAGTAAAAATCATGGTTTTATTTCTATTTTTGGCAAAACAAGTTGCATACTGTGGTTTTGAGTTGTTACTTAAAGCCCCAGTGGATAAAGGTCAACGCACACAAAGTAAATACATCAGTCTTCCATGTAAAAGAGGGTGAATAGTCCCTCTATAGTTGGATGTATAGTGTCTCACATTATCATTAATAGAAATGAGGTTGCTAATCTGCACCGTCGGCCGCTCCAGCCACTACCGATCGCTAACTCACCCATTTCTACCATTTCTACGAGACGATGCGGGTGACGTGTCCCTCAGGACCCTCACTCTCTTTGCGTGGAAGCATGAAATGTGATTGGTGCTCAGTCAAAAAGCAGCTTACTCCTAAATGGATTATAATTTGTCCCAGTGTGGTTTGTTGTTCTGTACTCACCTGTACTTGTTGTGAATGATGGCGTAGATAAACGGGTTATAGATGGTCGAGGCCTTGGCGATGATAGCTGGCACGGCTTTGGAGTACGGCGTCAGAATGTTTGCGTGTCTAAAAAAGAAAACAAAATAAAAATTGTTAAATTGAAAGTACACTGGCTTCAGTAATCTCATTTCAGTGACGCTTGTGCCAGCTTGAACCAAAATGGGCCATCTGTCAGAAAGACATTAAAGGTTATATAACTACTGCTCTCTTCATTTTCATTATATCATGAAAAACTGATTTAACTGAGGTTTTCAAGTGTTGTTTTTGCTTGTTATGTTTAAATAAATAAAGAGATAAGTTAAAGACTGTGTTCATCCATCATTACGCCAGAACATATCACCATTACGCCAGAACATATCACCATTACGCCAGAACATATCACCATTACACCAGAACATATCGTCATTACGCCAGAACATATCGTCATTACACCAGAACATATCGTCAATACGCCAGAACATATCGTCATTACGCCAGAACATATCGTCATTACGCCAGAACATATCTCCATTACGCCAGAACATATCACCATTACACCAGAACATATCGTCATTACGCCAGAACATATCATCATTACGCCAGAACATATCGTCATTACGCCAGAACATATCGTCATTACGCCAGAACATATCATCATTACGCCAGAACATATCGTCATTACGCCAGAACATATCGTCATTACGCCAGAACATATAATCATTACGCCAGAACATATAATCATTACGCCAGAACATATCGTCATTACGCCAGAACATATCGTCATTACGCCAGAACATATCGTCATTACGCCAGAACATATCGTCATTACGCCAGAACATATCGTCATTACGCCAGAACATATCGTCATTACGCCAGAACATATAATCATTACGCCAGAACATATAATCATTACGCCAGAACATATCGTCATTACGCCAGAACATATCGTCATTACGCCAGAACATATCGTCATTACGCCAGAACATATCGTCATTACGCCAGAACATATCGTCATTACGCCAGAACATATCGTCATTACGCCAGAACATACCGTCATTACGCCAGAACATACCGTCATTACGCCAGAACATATCGTCATTACGCCAGAACATACCGTCATTACGCCAGAACATATCGTCATTACGCCAGAACATACCGTCATTACACCAGAACATATCGTCATTACGCCAGAACATATCGTCATTACACCAGAACATATCGTCATTACGCCAGAACATATCGTCATTACACCAGAACATATCGTCATTACGCCAGAACATATCGTCATTGCACCAGAACATATTGTCATTACGCCAGAACATATCATCATTACACCAGAACATATCATCATTACGCCAGAACATATCATCATTACGCCAGAACATATCGTCATTACACCAGAACATATCGTCATTACGCCAGAACATATCGTCATTACGCCAGAACATATCGTCATTACGCCAGAACATATCATCATTACGCCAGAACATATCATCATTACGCCAGAACATATCGCCATTACGTCAGAACATATCGTCATTACGCCAGAACATATCGTCATTACGCCAGAACATATCATAATTACGCCAGAACAAATCATCATGACGCCAGAACATATCATTACACCAGAGTATATCGTCATTACACCCGAACATATCGCCATTACACCAGAACATATCGCCATTACGCCAGAACATATCGCCATTACGTCAGAACATATCGTCATTACGCCAGAACATATCGTCATTACGCCAGAACATATCGTCATTACGCCAGAACAAATCATCATTACGCCAGAACATATCATTACACCAGAACATATCATCATTACGCCAGAACATATCATTACGCCAGAACATATCATCATTACGCCAGAACATATCATTACGCCAGAACATATCATCATTACGCCAGAACATATCATTACGCCAGAACATATCATCATTACACCAGAACATATCGTCATTACACCAGAACATATCATCATTACACCAGAACATATCGTCATTACGCCAGAACATATCGTCATTACGCCAGAACATATCATCATTACACCAGAACATATCATCATTACACCAGAACATATCGTCATTATGCCAGAACATATCATCATTACGCCAGAACATATCGTCATTACGCCAGAACATATCGTCATTACGCCAGAACATATCGTCATTACGCCAGAACATATCATCATTACACCAGAACATATCATCATTACTACATTAATATCAAATGAAGTATTTTTAAATGGACAATATAACAAAAACTGATCTTCATGTTGGACTTTTCCAAACCTGCACAAACCAGTGTCTTTCTTCTTCAGGAGTTTGAGAACAACCTTCATGTTTCTAAAACCCAGAGGAGAATCCCTGTCGCAGCTGCACTATCATCCATCTGTGAATCCTGCTAAACACAAGTCCATGATAACACAACTTTCTCCCTCTTTTAAGACCTTTAAACATAATTAATCCAACTTGAGCTTTAACCAACATGACCTGGCATTATCCCCAAAAAGTAAACAGATTGGTTTGTTTATATTGCGGGAGAATTTAGCACGCAGCTACTGTTAGCATTTAGCACGCAGCTACTGTTAGCATTTAGCACGCAGCTACTGTTAGCATTCATGGATATTTACACACTGTTGATTTCTTGGATGTATGTGACCCCTAAAGTCAGTCGGTTTGCTCGTTGTTGAACAGCTCCTCTCCATTAAATTGGCGAAACCTGCTGGTCTCCATGGAAACAGGTAAGTTCAATTCCATACTGTGGAACAATCTGAGCAAAGAAATACATCTACAAATTCACGAATCTTACGAAAGAAAAGAAGATTTGTGCCAGATTTAGCTACTGCTACCTTCCCTGTGCAGGTGAACGCCCATTAAAAATACACTTTAAAACCAGAAAAGTAACGTAATACAGCTTTAAACATGCATTAATGAAACTCCAGGCATATTTTCCGTTTATATTTTTGTGCAGACTGACTGACCCGGCCCAGGAGATCATGGTGACGCAGGCGTACGGCGACCAGGACAGGACGTAAACTACGATGACCACGAACGCGATCTTTGCCAGCTTCCACTCGCTGCGAATGGACTTCTGCTTGATCAGGGTGGACTTCCTCACCTGGGTGCCCAACCGCTCCACCTCCCTGAGAAAGAACACAGCGGTCTACTTTACAACACAGTAACAGCGTACTCTTAAGGTTATCCAAACAGTTTTTCTCTAAAGACGGGTGTTTGACTTCTATGGGGCAGCAGTAACAAGAGCAAAATCTAAACAACCCCAACATATGTTTTTTTTACCTCACATGTATAACCCACAGTCTGACTTTTTGGAATATTCACAACAAAGTAAAGGGTGTGGGCGGGGATAGGAGGTGGGTGAAAACAGAAACATCTCAATTCTCAAAACAATGCAGGATTACTGTATTTTCTGGACTATAAGTGTCACTTTTTTCACAGTTTGTCCGGGGGTGCGACTTATACTCAGATGCGACTTATATGTGAAATGATTCAAATATATAATTTCACATCATGATATTGTCACAGTGTTGACCACACGGGGGCGCTCTAGACTTGTACCAGTCTGACAGTCACCTCTTCATCTTCCTCTGGAGTGGGTGGAGTTGTTCAGAAGCGACACCGAGGATGAAGAATTCAGTGGATTTATTGATTTGGAGTGAGATCCAGAGTAAACTTGTTGTTGTTTTTTCTGCTTTATTTATCTGATTAACTGTTAATATCTTACGTTAACAAACCAGACACGTGTTCAGTTCTGTCTGTGCTTCATGGAGCTGAATAAATATAAATGTGTTACGTTAGCGTTAGCATTAGCGTGATGTACTGATATTCAGCCTGTTGGTCCACATTTTATTATTATTATTATAACTTGACTCTAAAGATAAAATGTCTGTTCTTGGTCACTACTTCCTGTTAGCATCACTACTTCCTGTTAGCATCACTACTTTCTGTTAGCATCACTACTTTCTGTTAGCATCACTACTTCCTGTTAGCATCATTACTTCCTGTTAGCATCACTACTTTCTGTTAGCATCACTACTTCCTGTTAGCATCATTACTTCCTTTTAGCGTCACTACTTTCTGTTAGCGTCACTACTTCCTGTTAGCGTCACTACTTCCTGTCCAATTTTATCTCTATGTTTTAGCGGAATCTTGCAAAAATTAATAAATACTGTTCTCTATTTTATTATTATTATTATTATTATTATTATAACTTGATTTTAAAGATAAAATGTCTGTTCTTGGTCTCGGATTTTGTAAAATAAATGTAACCCCAAAAATGTGACTTATACTCCAGTGCGACTTATATATGTTTTATGCTTTATTATTATGGATATTTTGGCTGGTGCGACTTATACTCCAGAGCGACTCGATAACAAAAACATGGATATAACGATTCGCTACAGTTTTCCTCCATCCTCTGAATTCTGCTCCAAAACAAATACTTTTACTAACAGAGAATGTGGACTTCTCCTTTAAAAAGCCCCAAGCTGCTGATCACTGCCAATAAAAAAAAAACATCTGCGTGTTATTTCCACGTCGTTAAACGCGCCGCTCCCACCTGCTCGTCTTGCGTATGGCCCAGAACATGTGGAGGTAGCAGTAGAAGATGATGGCGAGGGGGATGAAGAAGACGAAGCAGCAGAGCATCATGGTGTAGCTGCGGTTGGACACGCTGTAGGTCACGTAGTCCCAGGTGCAGGAGGTCATCAGGCCCTCGGGGATGTACGAGCCTAAAGCGACACAGCGTTCAAGCTAGTTATTCACCACAATGAGTTTATAAGCACTTTTCACCATGTGCAGAAGCCAAAACGGTGAAGCTAACAACAAAACACATGCTAACACTGGGCTCAGACTGCAAATATTCTGTATCATTCAAACTTTGGACTCTTTCCGTCTCTCCAGAGTCTGAGAAATCTGCCCGCGAGCCTTTTCTCTTTATAAATAAATAGTTTTCTCACAGACACGTGGTCCGGCGTGTGCAGCCGCGACAAACCGTTTAATAACATATGTTTTTACTTCCTCTAGACGACAGATAAATTAGTCTGGAACATTGTCTCAACCCCATGAGTTCCAGTGAGACAGCGAAACAGACAGAGAAAAGCATCATCTGTTCCACGTCCAAACAAATATGGCGGCTCGCGAGAGGATGAAGAAAACACACTCTGACGCCGACACACAACACGGAGCTTTACTTTACACCAGCTCTTTGTTAACGCTAAGTCATCATATATTTGCACAGTCCAATTTTCTGTTTCAAAATGTCTATCAAAATGTGTTTAGTAAAAATACTTTTGGCCTTTTGGGAAACACGTCCTTCACGGTCAGAAAAAAGACGATGATTTGTGGCATTTCTGAGCCCAAACGCCTGTTCACTCAAAACATCAACAGCTCAATAAATTCTACTTTTTGACATATACACTGCCAGTCAAAACCCTCTCATTCAATGTTTTTTTAATATATATATTTCCTGTATATAAAATATTTACTATATTCTCAATATTTTTGATACATTCAAATCCCTTTGCTTTGTTAGAATATATTTACATATTATTATTATTATTATTATTATTATTATTATTATTATTATTATTATTATTATTATTATTATTATATTTTTGATATTTTATATATTTACAGTTGTTTCATTTTTTACATTCCATATTTCTTACTTCATGCATTTGTTGTCTCCAGTGTAAATAAAATGTAGAAAGTGGTAAAAACAAACATCCTCAGACCCAAAGCAAACAAAGAAAACAAAGAGAACAACAGAGTGAGCCCATTAAGCCTGAAACTGGGACTAGACGGAAGCAATTTCATATAATAAATAAAATATAATAAATATAAAACATGGCAAACGGACAGACTGAAGATGAAGTGAAATGAGTGTGTACTGACTCCATCCCAGCAGGGGCGCTAGACTCCAGGCGAGAGAGTAGAGCCACACCAGAGCGATGGCCACAGCAGTGCGCCTCCTAGAGGACCAGCCGGGCGAGCGCAGGGGCCGCGTGATCACCAGGTACCGGTCCATGGAGATGGCGAGAAGGTTCACCATGGACGTGATGCCAAAGAGCGCGCCGCAGAAGGCGTACAGCTTACAGCCTGCGGACGAGAGAACGGAGATGCATCGCAGACAGAAAACACTCTGTTCCACCTTGTGATGTCATCATGTGGTGATACAGGAAGTGCTCCACTGTGTTTTTAAACTCCACCTTCACTAGAATCATTTGGATCATTTCAGTCCTGGAGTTGTCACTTATCTCGACTGAACTAAAAGTAAAAGGAGCTGTTATGTGAAAAATACCACTTGATGACATCACAAAGTGGAACATAACATTTTGAGCTGTTGGTTTAAAGTCCATTTTGCTTAATAAGGACCTTTAAGAGCTGAGTACCTGCTTTCCCAAACATTAAGAGTAAATATGTGTACATTTCTCTAACGTTCAGCACATGCTAACATTCACATGCATGAGTGTTAGCATGCTAGTTGATGCAGAGTGTTGTCATTCGGTCTCTGGCCTTTGAAAGTCGTGAAAAGTGTAAACTTTATATTACACTGAATAATTATGATGTTCGGAAAACATGAGGAAAGTGAGGCAGTTTGGAAACACTGGAAAAATGGACTTGTTTTTGTTGTTTTTCCTGTTTTTAAAACTAAATCAGGTGCAGCGCCTTTAAACAGCTGAATCCTGCACATATTTGGACCTTTAACTTCCATGTAGTGCGGTACCTGTCTCTCCAAAGACCCACTCCTTGTAGAGGCTGTTGATGAAGAAGATGGGCGACTGAGTGAAGGCCATGAGGAAGTCACTCACAGCCAGGTTCATGATGAAGTAGTTGGGAAGGTTACGCAGCTTCTTGTTACTGCAACAGAAGAGCGGATTATGTTAGGAACCATGTAAAGAACTTCAGTTTATGTTAGGAACCATGTAAAGAACTTCAGTTTATGTTGGGAACCATGTGTGGAACTTCAGTTTATGTTAGGAACCATGTAAAGAACTTCAGTTTATGTTGGGAACCATGTGTAGAACTTCAGTTTATGTTAGGAACCATGTGTAGAACTTCAGTTTATGTTAGGAACCATGTAAAGAACTTCAGTTTATGTTAGGAACCATGTAAAGAACTTCAGTTTATGTTAGGAACCATGTAAAGAACTTCAGTTTATGTTAGGAACCATGTAAAGAACTTCAGTTTATGTTGGGAACCATGTGTAGAACTTCAGTTTATGTTAGGAACCATGTAAAGAACTTCAGTTTATGTTAGGAACCATATGTGGAACTTCAGTTTATGTTAGGAACCATGTAAAGAACTTCAGTTTATGTTAGGAACCATGTAAAGAACTTCAGTTTATGTTAGGAACCATATGTGGAACTTCAGTTTATGTTAGGAACCATGTGTAGAACTTCAGTTTATGTTAGGAACCATGTGTAAAACTTCAGTTTATGTTAGGAACCATGTAAAGAACTTCAGTTTATGTTAGGAACCATGTAAAGAACATCAGTTTATGTTAGGAACCATGTGTGGAACTTCAGTTTATGTTAGGAACCATGTAAAGAACTTAAGTTTATGTTAGGAACCATGTGTAGAACTTCAGTTTATGTTGGGAACCATGTAAAGAACTTCAGTTTATGTTAGGAACCATGTGTAGAACTTCAGTTTATGTTAGGAACCATGTAAAGAACTTCAGTTTATGTTAGGAACCATGTGTAGAACTTCAGTTTATTTTAGAGACCGTTTGTAAAACTTCTGTTTCAAATTTCACAAACTTTCACGAGACAAACGTGTTCAAATCAAATATTCTTTTTTTCACTGATAACATTTGATTTCTTTTTAATTACAAAAACACTGGACATGGAGTTCTTTATGTTATACCCCACAGCGCCACAGTTGGTGCTTTGCTCCGAGGTCGTTCTGTACCGCAGCCTCTTCGTGCGTCTCTGTTAATCAAATATGAACCGGGAGTTGAACTGGTAACCTCTGCGTGACCCGGCGCTGCAGCGGGCTCATTGGATTGTGCATCGAGCGGCAGTTTGGCTCTGGCGTGGATCGAGTCGCACGTTCAAACGTCCTGGATGTGATTATTGAAAATGTGATTATGTTTTGGTCAGACTTTGTAAACCACACGCTCAGGTTTGTCGATTCAGATCCAAACGTAACGCAAACTTTGTCCGTGTGGTTAAAAGTGTAAAAGTGTCCAGAACGGAGGAGAAGGAGGAGCCGCAGTTGCCATAGCGATTAACTATTTGAGACGATGTATATTTGACTGAACAGGTTTGGGCCTGAGGACGTCGCTCTGGTCTTAGCTTCTGTCGCTAAACACGAATTTAGACCAGACCAATTAGATTCTTAAAGTTTAAGTTCTGCAAAGGAGCCCAAAGTATTTTACTCTCCTCCTCTTGTCTCCTTGTCTCCTCTCCTCCTCTTGTCTCCTCCTCTCGTCTCCTCCTCTTGTCTCTCCTCCTCCTCTAGTCTCCTCCTCTTGTCTCCTCTCCTCCTCTTGTCTCCTCCTCTCCCCTCTTGCCTCCTCTCCTCCTCTTGTCTCCTCCTCTTGTCTCCTCCTCTCCTCTCCTCCTCTCTTCTCCTCCTCTTGTCTCTTCTCCTCCTCTAGTCTCCTCCTCTTGTCTCCTCTCCTCCTCTCGTCTCCTCCTCTCGTCTCCTCCTCTCGTCTCCTCCTCTCGTCTCCTCTCCTCCTCTTGTCTCCTCCTCTTGTCTCCTCTTGTCTCCTCTCGTCTCCTCCTCTCCCCTCTTGCCTCCTCTCATCCTCTCGTCTCCTCCTCTTGTCTCTTCTCCTCCTCTAGTCTCCTCCTCTTGTCTCCTCTCCTCCTCTCGTCTCCTCCTCTCCCCTCTTGCCTCCTCTCATCCTCTCGTCTCCTCCTCTTGTCTCTTCTCCTCCTCTAGTCTCCTCCTCTTGTCTCCTCTCCTCCTCTCGTCTCCTCCTCTCCCCTCTTGCCTCCTCTCCTCCTCTTGTCTCCTCCTCTTGTCTCCTCCTCTCCTCTCCTCCTCTCGTCTCCTCCTCTTGTCTCTTCTCCTCCTCTAGTCTCCTCCTCTTGTCTCCTCTCCTCCTCTTGTCTTCTCCTCTTGTCTCCTCTCGTCTCCTCTCCTCCTCTTGTCTCCTCCTCTTGTCTCCTCTTGTCTCCTCTCGTCTCCTCTCCTCTCCTCTCCTCCTCTTGTCTCCTCCTCTTGTCTCCTCTTGTCTCCTCTTTGCTTTTCCGCTGTGACCTCTTCATCTTAACCAGAAAATAAAGACGCACCAATCACTTTAATCTGACGTCCAGATGGAGGACAAACACTTCATCCCTCTTCTCTTATCATCCCCTCATCTCTCTCCTGTTCATCTTGTTCCACATCACTCTTTCTTTTGTGCTCTCTCCATCTTTCACTCTCTCTCTGTGTCTCCACCTCTCTCTTTCTCCACACGACTGATGAATCCTCCCTCCTCCATCTCCCTTTCTCTCTCCCCCCTCTCTCATTTTCACTCTCCCCCTTTCAACCCATCCTAATGCCTCCTCCTCCTCCATCTCCCTTTCTCTACCTCTCCCCCTCTTCCCTCGCTCCCTCTGACCCACATCTCTCTCTTTCACTTCTCTCTCCCACTCTCCCTCTTCCCTCCACTACCCATGAATCCCCTCTCTGCCTTCTCTCTCTTTCTCCCCCCCTCTTTCTCGTCCCTCCCTCCTCTTCTCCCTCTTCCTTATCTCCCTCCCTCCCTCTCTTTGACCCACATCTCCTCTCCTCCTCTTGTCTCCCCCTCTTCTCTCCCTCCCTCTGACCCACATTTCTCTCTCCTCCCTCTTTTTCCCTCTCCCCTCCCTCCTTCTCTCTCTCTTTCCCCCTCTCTTTCGCATTCTCCCCCTCTTCCGTCCCCCCCTTCCTCCCTCTGACCCACATCTCTCGCTCCTCCCTCTCTTTCTCCCTCTCCCCCTCTTCCCTCTGTCCTTTTCTCCCTCCTTTTCTCGCTCTGACCCACTTCTGTAGCGTTAGCATTAGCAGTTAGCGTTAGCGGTTGCGGCGGGGTCGTGACCTCTGTGTGCCGTTGACCTGTTTACGGCGCAGCTCCTCGTGGCACACTTTCCCCCGTCACGTCTGCGTTTTACACGAGTCGTTTTCTGAGCCGTGCGTTTCCCACCGACGAGTCCGACCACGCCACGATAACGATTAAAGCGCCACTAAAAAAACGCTAAACTCCGCCCACAAACGCATTTCAAACGGGGCTGATAAACTGGGCGGAGCACGTGACCGCACCTCAAAACTCCGCCCCCTGATCACAGCCTGGAGCCTCTGATACAAACTCCAGGCTGTGATCGGGGCAGTTCTGTGTGATGTCACCAACTACTGGAGGTACAGCGGCAACAGGAGGCAGCACACGCGTAAATTTAAGCGTTTTTTTTAACAGAAAGCTGCAGATTTACCTTGTTTGCGCCAAAAATAAAGATTAGGAAGAGCAGATAAAGCTAAATGCTGATGTTAAATCTCCAGGTTCAGTGAAAACGGTGGATTTTATGTTTAGTTTCACTTTAAGTTGGGCAGAATTTCCGCGTCTGAGTCGTGCGGCGATTACAAAAACGAGATGAACGGCTCACTGTGAGTGCACCACCTCTGAGCGAACGGTGTGTTACAAACCGTCCGTACACAAACTCTTTAATAATAATGACACAAATGATATAAAATTAAAATTATACAAACAAACTAAACAACAAAAGGAGCCTCAGCGAGTTCAAACTGGTACAAAATTTAAAAAAAAAACAGAATCCAGTCAAAGAATTCAATTAAGATCAACACAAAAGGTAGGACATTAGTGACCTCTAGTTGCCTCAGATTGTTACTGCACACCCAGTTTAACAGAAAATGCGTTTAGCGAAGTCAGAGCTGTCCAAACTAAGGCCCAGGGGCCAAATACGGCTCTCAGACAAATTTTTATCGGCCGTCATGCTCCTCCTAAACGGAACCAATTTATCAGGAAGTATCGGATTTGTGACTTTTGGGGAAGTGATGCGCCAACCACAGGACGAGGATCTGGAGCCAACCCGGGAGAAGCGTCGAAGCCGGTCCTCCACGCCGCTCGCAGCATCGACAGCGGCGTTTCTACGTATGTTTATAAAACTCGGTCACACGGATTTCAGACTTGTTTGATTTCAGTCTGAAGTCGTGCGGTTCAAAGTGTGCCTTTCTGATTGGTCCATTGTGCTTGTGTCTCTACAGTTCTCATCTGTGACCCCTGTGGATCATGAAGTTATACTGTATTTTCTGGAGTAAATGTCGCAGTCAGACAAAAAACACACATATTTCACATTTAAGACGCATCTGAGTATAAGTCGCACCCCAAATTATTTAAAAAAGTGTCATTTATAGTCCAGAAAATACAGTAATTTACACATTTTAAATTGCAATATTCATCTAAAATAACTTAATAAAAGAAACAAGTTTGCTGATTTTTGTGTCGGGAAACGTGTCCAATGGGAGCTGACGTCGCCGTTAACCTCATCTGAACAAAGCGCTGGGAGGTCGTCGGCCGCTCCTGTGGACAGCTGCACATCACACTAACGAGCAGCGGATTTTTTTTTAACCAAAATGACCACGAGACGCTGCCGAATTCAACGTAGCATTGATTGAAAAAATAAAAAAAGTAAATACAGAGCAGAGGACGAGTACGAGGACACACATGAGGGTCAAAAAGTCACATAATAACAACGCTGCCTTGTACTGGCGCTCTCTGGTGGTGGGTTAAGGCGTTGCACATATAATGCACTTTACAGGAGAGTGATTATCATGGCCACAGCCGCCCTGGGGTCGACCAACAGAAGTGAGACTGCCAATCTGCACAATCGGCTCCGACAGTGATTCACCCCCAGACACGGAGGGAAAAGTGTCTCGCTCAAGTGCACAACACCAGAACAGAGCTGGAATCAAAGCTCTGAGCGCCCCGACCACTCCGCACGCCCCGTCCGCTGCGCGCGCCTCGATCGCTCCGCACGCCCCGACCGCTGCGCCGTCTCGTTGCCTGGACGCCGGTCTCTGATGGACGGCTCGTTTCCTTGTGTCCGTCGCCTGGTTGCACATAAAGGTCTGGGTCAGTGGTTTCTCTGCCTGAGGTCCGATGTCCGTCCGTTCTCATTTGGACTCTGTGTTGTCTCGGTTCTGCCTGTAGGTGGCGTTGTCACGTGCTCATGTCCACACTCTTCAGGCCGAGTGATATTTAGAATATTTCAGGGTTGAAGGAATCGTACAATGTAAAAGGTTTTGATTTAAAACAGGAGATAAGTGTCTCCAGATACGAGATAAACACGTTCAAAGTGAATCTACTTTTACTGATGACGAGGCTAAAGCTGAATTAATCTAAATTACAAAAGTAGGACGCATCATGGACAATATTATAATTTGGCGTTTTGGTTGTCAAGACGATTATCCAAACAGAAAGCAGAGCCTCACCTGAACCTCTCGTTTCAGTTGCATGAATAAATGAATGTATTTATTATTGTGTCAAACAAAAAATACCAAGGACTGAGCACATTATAGCCCACGTGTGTCAAACTCAAGGCCTGTGGGCCAAATGTGGCCCACCACATCTTTTTATGTGGCCCGTGACAATGTAATTTAAAAGGTCTGACTGTCTTAAAATATCAGTTTATCAGGAGATACACTGACATTTTTTCATATCTGTGCAAATCCATATGTGATATTTGTAACATGAATAAGTAATAAATATAGAAACAGTTAATTAACAAGATTAAAAAGTAGCTGCATTTATTTTACATGCCATTTGGTCACATTTAATTATATTTATACTGTCTTATAGTCACATCTAACCCTTTGAGAGCAGCCATTTTGTTGAAATGAGTTTGACGCTCCTGTTATTGATCCATATATCTCACCTGGACTTTTGATTCTTTTTAGACATAAAAATCATGTTAAAGGAAGTTTCAGAATGTACTGCGTTTTTTCACACATCTACTTCTGTTTTACACATCCATCCGTATTTTTACTTTAACGCGTCAAATAAGTGACTGGTAGAACCCCGGCGGCCCCTGCGCTCTGATTGGTCGTCTTGGATGGCGACATAAGCACATGACCGTAATGACAGTGACGTATTTAAAGAGCCACGTGTCTCCGCTTTGAGACGCCGTTTGAATTTACATGAAGCACAATCGGTTGCACAGTTACGGAAATAGAAAGTCCACAGCCGTGAGTCTATCAGCGACGAGAGCATCCAACGCCACAGGGTTAAGGGGTTTATAAGGCGCCGTTAACAAAATAAAATACAACAGACCCGTTTCCAGACGTGTTAAACACCAATAGACTCATTTAAACAAACACATCTGGGTTTAGAAAAGAAATGACGCCAAATCACAAACATTAGAATGAAACAAACATCTCATCTTGTTGTCGTCATTACATCAGAACATCTCAAAGCACCGGGACAACATTTCATCAAAGAAAGGATGTATAAATTCATCATAAAATGGATAATACAACAAAAAAAGAGCTTCACGTTACACACAGTGTCTTTATTCTTCAGGAGGTGGAGAAAAGCTCACAGGAGAAGGATCTGTCACAGCTGAGCCTCCACCATCTGTGAGTCCTGCTCAGATTTGCTCTGACGTACAGTTCAGTCTTAGACTCGTGTAAAACGCAGTCTTTATTTAAATATATGTTCACAATTTGGGTTTATTCAAGATCACATTCAGCCTCTGCTCTTCAGAATTAGACTCCAGTTTTGCTCTTATTCTGTTGACGCTGCTCGGCAAATTGTTCTAGAATAAAAACTCAAGTCGTGCTTCAGCAAAAACAGCCTGTAGCTTATAGCCTGTATATTTATATAAACGGACATAGCTAACCTGCTAGCCCCACGTGTGTGTCCTCTCTCTGTCTCTGCTGCTTCAGACTCACTTTGGTCTTAAATGTTCATATTAACCCTCTACATGATCCTGGGGTTCTTTTTTTTTTTTTTTTTTTTTTTATTTTGAGTTTTTTTTATTTTATTATTTTTTTTATTTTTTTATTTTTTAATTTATTTTTATTTTTTATTTATATATATTTGTATTGTATGTATTTATTTTATTTTTTTATTTTATTTTTATATTTTTTTTGTTATTTAGATTATTATTTATTTTATTTTTTTTAAGTTAATGTTTTAGTTTTTTGTGTCCTCTCTCTGTCTCTGCTGCTTCAGACTCACTTTGGTCTTAAATGTTCATATTAACCCTCTACATGATCCTGGGGTTCTTTTTTTATTTATTTATTTTTTTTTTTAGTTTATTTTATTTTATTATTTTTTTATTTTATTATTTTTTCTGTTATTTTTATTTTATTTATATATATTTTTATTGTATGTATTTTATTTTATTTATTTATTTTATTTTTTTAAATTTCATTTTATTTTTTTGTTATTTAGATTATTATTTTTTTAATTTTTTTAAGTTAATTTTTTTAGTTTTTTGTGTCCTCTCTCTGTCTCTGCTGCTTCAGACTCATTCTGGTCTTAAATGTTCGTATTAACCCTCTACATGATCCTGGGGTTTTTATTTCACTATTGTGTCTGTAAATCAAAATATGAACATTAATAACAGACAAATCAGGTCCTTCTTTCCCCGAGGTCGCTCCTGCTAGACAACACTGTCAGGTTTGATTGACAGTGATGGAAATGGGCGATACCTTGAACATCTTCGCTCCTGATTGGCTCTTTGGTTGCTATGATACTCGCGGTCAGAATTCCAAATACAGAACTCCACATGAGCTGCTACAACTGCTCTGGCCTGGATGGGGGTGACGTCACTCTCACTCAGTCGCTTCTTCCGTCGTACAGTACAGACGCTCATCTCACTGTCTTTGTGTACAGTGTGTTCCAGGACTGTTGTTGCAAAATGTATGTGTGGTATTTCGCTCGTCATAAATAATTTAAACCAAATCCAAAAATACGGCCGCACAAACGCACAGGACGTTGTCTTTGGCGCCGGGTTACGGAGCATCTGGGATAAGACGTGGAGATGATTTTTCATGTTGTGGGGAGATTTCGAAGGCCCCTGATCCTCCTCTGCGTCCAAACATGAGCCGTGGAAGTGGGCAGAGAGCGGTCACTTTAGCGGTCACTTTAGCCCAGGGGCGTCAAACTCAATTTCACCGAGGGCCACATCAGCAAAATGGTTCATCTCAAATTTGCAAAGATATAAAAAAAAAGTCTGTGTAACTGTGTAAGTCCTGATAAACTGACATTTTAAGACAGTCATACATTTAAATTTACCTCGTCACGGGCCACATAAAATGACATGGCGCGCCGCATTTGGCCCCCGGGCCTTGAGTTTGACACATGTGCTTTAGCCCGTCTTAGAAACTCATCACCGTGATTATGATTAAAGTGAACATAATCGTAAAAAATGAACTCATAATTTAAGGTAATGAAGGAGGAAACCCACCCAGACACAGGCAGAACATGCAGACTCCACGTAGAACGACCAGAATCAAACCCGTAACCTCCTCGTGAGGCGTGCGTCGAACCGCTCAGCCGCATGAGACACTTTAAGCATCGATATTATTATGAACCACTACACAAACTCCACACACCTTCATTTCTAGAATCATTTGGATGATTTTGGCTCTGGAATCACCATTTGAAAACTACCACTTCATGACATCACAAGGTGGAACAGAGCGTTTATTAAAGAGGGGCTATTTTACTGCGCTCTTTACATCAGTTTTCAGACCATCTTGAAACTTTTGCTGGCAGTGTTTGCTCATGTGTGCGATGTGTCACTATGGTAACTGCCGAACATTCCGCCATAGAGGTGCATGTAGAGCACCCCCAGCCTCACGTAGTTGTGTAAATCTGACGCATTATTATTTCTAAGTTCTGTAATAGTCACATCTAAACATTTTGTACAGAATAACACGTGTATATAACTCGTCTGATCCATAACATGACGTCATTGGTCAAATAGCAATTTATGTGTTTAAATATATGCAAATATATGTAAAGTTATGTTAATATATGCAAATGAGCTGCCTCCTGCTGCGTTTAAGGTCCACGTGACACTATTATCTCTTCACAAACAGACCTGGAGTTGTGTTTATACAATTACAACACAGATTAAAGCTACAAGAGTCACTTTTTCTGTTATATAAAACCTTTAAAAACATTACACTTTGAATTAAACACAATACCGTACATTAAGTATAAACGATAAGTGACTCTTAACACGCCGCGATGCTCCTCCTCACCTGTAGAAGGCGTACATGACCAGCGCGTTCCCGGTGATGCCCAGAGCTCCGATGGCGAAGACGAAGAAGGCGACGATGTAATGCGCGTGGTCGGGTACGTCCACTTTACTGAAGAACGTCCCTTTGACCTGCGCTCCGTCTGGACCCATGTCTTCACCGCTCCACATCGCTCACACGCACCGGGAATACAACCAGCATCCTCCTCCGAACACGCCCTCGCCTATCCCCAAGAGTCGATCCCGAAGAGTCGATCCCGAAGACTCGATCCCGAAGAGTCTAGCCCCAAGAGTCCATCCCAAATCCCACAGCGTTTATGTGCAAATAGAGTCGAGCAAATGTATTTACTCTGAGGATTAACGGAGCGAAGATCCAGCGGCGTCCGGCGTCCGCTCTGGAGCAGATGTATCACTGGAGCGTGGATTATGATCAGAGAGAGGATCAATATGTCCAAAAGTCCATCACACTGTCATCTACAGACACAATTAAATCAAGTTCTAAAATGAGGGAGAAAAAACTAGTTGGAGATAAACACGCAACGGTAAAAAATGGGACAAGAGGACGAGAGCATGAGCAAAAAAAAAAAAAAATAATAATAATAATAAAAATAAAATAGAATAATACTGAAGTAAGGTTTATGAAATTGACAAATCTAAATAAAAACTACAAATATATATACTAAGGTAAGGTTTATAAAATTGAAAAAATCTAAAAAAATAAAATAAATTATAATAATAAAATAAAAACAAAATAAAAATACTGAGGTAAGGTTTAAAAAAATCTAATAATAATAATAATAATAATAATAATAATAATAATAATAATAATAATAATACAATTATACTAAATCTTCCAAAAAATTCCCCAAACAATTCCGTGTGGTAGAACTTGCTTCATCCTTTCCCTTAAAATCTAGGTCAAATGTCAAAATTATGGGTCAAATGTGAAATTCTTATAAAACTTAGATTAAAAAATATATAATGAGTGAGTGAATAAGTAAAAAGTATAAAAGTGTAAGACTGATCCAAAATGCAAATCCAGCTGACCAAACTGTTGAAAAAATTCCTTGTTTTCCTCGTTTTCCTTGTTTTTTCTTAGTTTTTTCTTGCAAAAGCACGTAACATTTAAAATATATATAATAATAAATTGTGTTCCCTCAAATAGATTTTTACAATAATCCAGGTTCAACGAGCAAAAAGTGTCAAAGAAAATCAAAAAATCAAACGATCGATTCTGTAAAGTCCAGATGTGTCCCTCACGAACGACTTCAGTCCAATGTGTCTCCGTCCACACGACACATCACTCCATCAGCCCCGAGAGAGGGAGGAGAGAGAGGAGAGAGAGGAGAGAGAGGAGAGGGAGGGGAGAGAGAGGGAGGGTGGTCCTCTGTGCTCTCCATTCACACGGTCGACACATCACTCCATCAGCACCGAGAGAGGGAGGAGAGAGAGGAGAAGGAGGAGACAGAGGAGAGGGAGGAGAGAGAGAGGGAGGGGAGAGAGGGAGGAGAGACAAGAGAGAGGGAGGAAAGAGAGGGAGAAGAGAGAGAGGAGGGAGGGAGAGAGGGAGAGGAGTGAGAGAGGAGAGGCCAGAGAGAGGGAGGGAGGGAGAGGAGAGAGGGAGAGATTGGGAGAGATAAGGAGAGAGAGGGAGGAGAGGATGGAGGAGGGATTGAGAGAGGGAGGAGAGAGAGACACAGTAAGAAAGGGAGGAACGTGAGAGAGAGGAGAGACAGCATGGGAGGGAGAGAGATAGGGATAGAGGGAGGGAGAAAAAGGGGGACAAAGGAGAGAAAGCACTTGAGGGATAGGGAGAGCGAAAGAGAGAGAGAAGTGGAGGGAGCGGAGAACCAGTGTGTGAGAGAAAGGGAGAGAGAGAGCCCTGCAGTCTATCCGTTTTCCATCTGTGCAGAGCTCAGAGGCAGTGTCCCCTCCTCCCTCGTATCCAGCCCATCCTTTCTTTCTTCTTTTTCTCTCTTTTTTCACTCTCTCTCTTCCCCTGCTACATCTGTACCTCCCTCTGTCCAATCTCTCTCGCTCTCCCTATCCCTTTCTTTCATTTTCATCTCACTGGCCTCTCTCTCTCCCTATCTCTTTCATACCCCGTCTGTATCTAGCCCCCTCTCTCTCTTCCCCTTTTTTTCATTCACTCAATGCTCTCTCTCTGTCCCCTCACCCCCACCTCCTCCATTTTACCTTTCCCTCTGGGTCTCTCCATTCATCCATATGTCCATCCCTCCCTTGCACTGTCCAGATTATACTCTCAGCCCTAACTCTCCCTCTTTCCTCTCTCTCTCCACTCTCTCTCTCCCTCCTCCCCCTCTGGTTCTCCCCTCCCTCTGTCCCTCCCTCTCTCCGTTCAGATTACACCCTGAGCCCTGACCCATGACCCTCTGTGTTCTTACATAACAGTTGTGATGTGTTCACTGACACACACATCCACTCGTTCCACTTTTCAGATCAGTGTCCTGGAGTTTTAGTCCTGAGCAGATTACAGGTCAAAACTCCCAAAAGGCCCTGTAATACTGAGCAAACACACTCCAAAAAGGCTGTGTAATACTGCACAAACACACTCCAAAAAGGCCCTGTAATACTGCACAAACACACTCCAAAAAGGATGTGTAATACTGCGCAAACGCACTCCAAAAGGATGTGTAATACTGCGCAAACACACTCCAAAAGGATGTGTAATACTGCGCAAACACACTCCAAAAGGATGTGTAATACTGCACAAACACACTCCAAAAAGGCCCTGTAATACTGCACAAACACACTCCAAAAAGGCCCTGTAATACTGCACAAACACACTCCAAAAAGGATGTGTAATACTGCGCAAACGCACTCCAAAAGGATGTGTAATACTGCGCAAACACACTCCAAAAAGGCCCTGTAATACTGAGCAAACACACTCCAAAAAGGATGTGTAATACTGCACAAACACACTCCAAAAAGGCCCTGTAATACTGCACAAACACACTCCAAAAAGGCCCTGTAATACTGCACAAACACACTCCAAAAAGGATGTGTAATACTGCGCAAACGCACTCCAAAAGGATGTGTAATACTGCGCAAACACACTCCAAAAAGGATGTGTAATACTGCGCAAACGCACTCCAAAAGGATGTGTAATACTGCGCAAACACACTCCAAAAAGGCCCTGTAATACTGAGCAAACACACTCCAAAAAGGATGTGTAATACTGCGCAAACGCACTCCAAAAGGATGTGTAATACTGCGCAAACACACTCCAAAAAGGATGTGTAATACTGCGCAAACGCACTCCAAAAGGATGTGTAATACTGCGCAAACACACTCCAAAAAGGCCCTGTAATACTGAGCAAACACACTCCAAAAGGCTGTGTAATACTGCGCAAACGCACTCCAAAAGGATGTGTAATACTGCACAAACACACTCCAAAAAGGATGTGTAATACTGCACAAACACACTCCAAAAAGGATGTGTAATACTGCGCAAACACACTCCAAAAAGGATGTGTAATACTGCACAAACACACTCCAAAAAGGATGTGTAATACTGCACAAACACACTCCAAAAAGGATGTGTAATACTGCACAAACACACTCCAAAAAGGATGTGTAATACTGCACAAACACACTCCAAAAAGGCCCTGTAATACTGCACAAACACACTCCAAAAAGGATGTGTAATACTGCGCAAACGCACTCCAAAAGGATGTGTAATACTGCGCAAACACACTCCAAAAAGGATGTGTAATACTGCGCAAACGCACTCCAAAAGGATGTGTAATACTGCGCAAACACACTCCAAAAAGGCCCTGTAATACTGAGCAAACACACTCCAAAAGGCTGTGTAATACTGCACAAACACACTCCAAAAGGATGTGTAATACTGCACAAACACACTCCAAAAAGGCCCTGTAATACTGCGCAAACACACTCCAAAAGGATGTGTAATACTGCGCAAACGCACTCCAAAAGGATGTGTAATACTGCACAAACACACTCCAAAAAGGATGTGTAATACTGCACAAACACACTCCAAAAAGGATGTGTAATACTGCGCAAACACACTCCAAAAAGGCCCTGTAATACTGCGCAAACACACTCCAAAAAGGATGTGTAATACTGCACAAACACACTCCAAAAGGATGTGTAATACTGCGCAAACACACTCCAAAAGGATGTGTAATACTGCGCAAACACACTCCAAAAAGGATGTGTAATACTGCGCAAACGCACTCCAAAAAGGCCCTGTAATACTGCGCAAACACACTCCAAAAAGGATGTGTAATACTGCGCAAACACACTCCAAAAAGGATGTGTAATACTGCGAAAACACACTCCAAAAAGGCCCTGTAATACTGCGCAAACACACTCCAAAAAGGCCCTGTAATACTGCACAAACACACTCCAAAAAGGATGTGTAATACTGCGCAAACACACTCCAAAAAGGCCCTGTAATACTGCGCAAACACACTCCAAAAAGGCCCTGTAATACTGCGCAAACACACTCCAAAAAGGATGTGTAATACTGCGCAAACACACTCCAAAAAGGATGTGTAATACTGCGCAAACACACTCCAAAAAGGATGTGTAATACTGCGCAAACACACTCCAAAAAGGATGTGTAATACTGCGAAAACACACTCCAAAAAGGCCCTGTAATACTGCGCAAACACACTCCAAAAAGGCCCTGTAATACTGCGCAAACACACTCCAAAAAGGATGTGTAATACTGCGCAAACACACTCCAAAAAGGCCCTGTAATACTGCGCAAACACACTCCAAAAAGGCCCTGTAATACTGCACAAACACACTCCAAAAAGGATGTGTAATACTGCGCAAACACACTCCAAAAAGGATGTGTAATACTGCACAAACACACTCCAAAAAGGATGTGTAATACTGCGAAAACACACTCCAAAAAGGCCCTGTAATACTGCGCAAACACACTCCAAAAAGGCCCTGTAATACTTTGCAAACACACTCCAAAAAGGCCCTGGAATACTTTGCAAACACACTCCAAAAAAGATGTGTAATACTGCACAAACACACTCCAAAAAGGCTGTGTAACACATTTCAAATATGGGCTGGGAAAAAAAAAAAAAAAAAAAAGGAAATGTGATTGTTTTGACAAATGGGATTTATGTTTTAAATCCAGATTGTGCGGATTTTAGACTTATTTAAGGAGACTGAGGATGTTTCAGAACTCATGTATACCGGTCGAAAAATACAGGATTAGCATTAAGTTTGTATTTTTATCCAAATAATGTTAGCCTTTGTGATAATGTGGCTACAACAGAAGCTTAATACCAACTTCTTCTGCTGCTGCTTCTTCTGTTGCTTCCTCTTCTTCTGCTGCTTTTTCTTCCTCATCTTCTTTTTCTCCTGCTGCTTCTTCTGCTTCTTCTTCTGTGCTTTTCCACCACAGACTGTGTAAAGAAATGAACTAAACCCACAGCGTTTGGCTCCAAATGAAGCTCATCGAGACTAGAGCAGGTAGAGCAGCTAATTTTAGTTCTGATTTTTTTATTGTTTTGTCGCTTGCTTAGTTCTGTTTTTGTGGCTGTTGTTTTTTCTTTCGTTTAGTTCTGTTTTTGTGTCTCTTGTTTTTTCTCTTTTAGTTCTTTGTTTATTGTTTTGTCGTTTGTTTAGGTTTTTTTTGTTTTGTCACTCATTTAATTCTGTTTTTGTGTCTCTTGTTTTGTAGCTCGTTCAGTTTTTTTGTTTGTTTTGTCACTCATTTAATTCTGTTTTTGTGTCTGTTGTTGTTTTGTCGTTTGTTTAGTTCTGTTTATTGTTTTGTCGCTCATTTAATTCTGTTTTTGCCTCTTGTTGTTTTGTTGCTCAGTTCTGTTTGTAGGTTTATGCAGTTTGAGTTTATTTTGGGGACACTCATGGTTTGGTTTTGAGCCACGTGTCCCTCATTTTTTCACTTCTTTTTAATACACCTATGCAACTAGTTTTTTTTTTGTTTTGTTTTTTGAGACACTAAACTTATTTTTGGTTTCTTAGTTTAGCTTATTTTGTATAAATATTTTAGACCTTTTTTTTTTTTACTTAACCTTTTACAATCCTGGTCTTTACAACTTTATTTATACCATTTTAACATAATATTTTTTGTTGTTTCCAAACCCTGGCGGAGCTGGTTCTTATCAGTCAGTTTTTACCATGTGATCCGTGACGTCATCAATAAAACCGATCCCGTTTAATTTGTCGTTTCTAGCGTTGACCCTGCGCCTGACCCCACAGTCTGGACATAACATCGGCTCACGCGGAGAGCACATGACTTTCTTTCCCCTCGTTCCCCTCGTTCACACTCGCAGAAAATTTCCTTGTTTTTGGTTCTTGGACACATGGAGGTCAAAGTTCAAGGGAGTCCACGCCACACCTCTGCTCCGGCGATGACTTTTTATGGAGCGGAAACGGAGACGGAGCGGAGGAATGTACGCCGCCCCCTGCGCGAACCTGCTAATCTGTGCCAATATGGATCGTGTAAGGGGAACACTTTAAAACAACTACACTCAGAGCCTTAATAAAGCATGAAGAAAGACTTAACTCATGGTGAAGGAATAGATCATTAAAGGAACTGTACGGGAGATTTTGAATTTCATAAAAGTGACCAAACTATTGTTGTGACGTCATTAGAACGTAGCGTTTTCATTTGAGGCCAAAACAAATTTCACATTTAGAATTCTGCCCGCGAGTATCATAGCAACCAAAGAGCCAATCGGGAGCGAGGCTGTTGAAAGTAACGCCCCTTCCTGCCCACACCGCTGGTTTAGCAGGGAGCAGGCGCTTAGCAACACAGTCAGTCAAACCTGTTGTTAACGCTAGCGGGAGTGACCTTGGAGAAACGAGGTGACTAATAGTTTTTTTTAAATTAATGTTCATATCTTGAATCACGGACAAAAAAAAGCAAAATTAAAACACCAGGATCAGGTACAGCAGGTTAATATGAACATTTAAGAGCAAAATTTACGGAGGAGCGACAAAATTTCAACGTTAAGTGAACTGGAGCCAGACCCGACGGAGCTGAAAACACTCCCATGATCACTTCCTGTTTGGAAAGTGCCGGCTAGCAGAGTTAGCTATGTCCATTTACAGTCTATCGCCGTGTCTCAATTCAACGCGTGCACACTCTGAGGGGCCCTCCGAAGGACCCAGCCAAACCAGACCCAAAGCAAACAGGAACAAAGAGAACAATAGGCGTCCATTGCAGTTTGAATAGGCTCGTTAAGGTGTCGTTAGCGCCTCCTTCAGACAGATATAAGGCAGTGTCCAGCAGGAATCTGACCACAACTGATGAAGAGACTTGGACGAGCAGAGAAACGACTTCACTCCTACAACGATTTGTCCAGTTGACAGATTTAAATTTATTTTTTTTGTTCTGGATCAAACCTGGACGACGGAGGGATCACACAGACACCTGCACATTGATTCTCGTCGCTAATGTAAACAAACACGCATTAACCGCCAAATATCAGTATTAAACCAGTTTTTAAGAAAATGTCATTGTTCTCGTGTTGGTCCTATAGGTGCAAATGTGCCTCATGTAGCTTTAATCCATGTTCTAAATCTGTTAACACGTCAAAAACACACACTGGAGTTGTGTTTTGTTTCATTCACATGTTTGAGTCACACTTTATTATTAGTCTGTCACATCTACAAAGCTCAAAATGAGACGTTCCACCTTGTGATGTCATCAAGTCGTAGTTTTCAAAGTTAAAGCCAAAGTTTAAATCTTTTTTTTTTTTTTTTTTTTTTTTTTTTTTTACAGATTCAGCCTTAATGGGCCTCCTGGCTAGTTCTATTGTTCTCTTTGTTTCCTTTGTCTTCTTGGTAGTTTTCACGTGAACAGCTCCTTTTACCTTTAGTTCAGTCGAGATAAGAGACAACTCCAGGACTGAAACGATACAAATGATTCTATAAATGAAGGTTTGTGGAGTTTAAAAACACAGTGGAGCACTTCCTGTATCACCACATGATGACATCACAAGGTGGAACAGAGTGTTTTCAGTTTGAGAGAAGAACTCAGCCTAAATCTGCAGGTTTGTGTGTTAAACATGTGAGAATGAAACAAAACACAACTCCAGGAAACAACATTAGAACAGATCAGAGAATAGTCTAATATGGGCTTTTAAACAGTGTAATATGGGCCTTTAAACAGTGTAATATGGGCCTTTAAACAGTGTAATATGGGCCCTTTAAACAGTGTAATATGGGCCTTTAAACAGTGTAATATGGGCCCTTTAAACAGTGTAATATGGGCCCTTTAAACAGTGTAATATGGGCCCTTTAAACAGTGTAATATGGGCCCTTTAAACAGTGTAATATGGGCCTTTAAACAGTGTAATATGGGCCCTTTAAACAGTGTAATATGGGCCCTTTAAACAGTGTAATATGGGCCCTTTAAACAGTGTAATATGGGCCTTTAAACAGTGTAATATGGGCCCTTTAAACAGTGTAATATGGCCCTTTAAACAGTGTAATATGGGCCTTTAAACAGTGTAATATGGGCCCTTTAAACAGTGTAATATGGCCCTTTAAACAGTGTAATATGGGCCTTTAAACAGTGTAATATGGGCCCTTTAAACTGTGTAATATGGGCCCTTTAAACAGTGTAATATGGGCCTTTAAACAGTGTAATATGGGCCCTTTAAACAGTGTAATATGGGCCCTTTAAACAGTGTAATATGGGCCCTTTAAACAGTGTAATATGGGCCTTTAAACAGTGTAATATGGGCCCTTTAAACAGTGTAATATGGGCCTTTAAACAGTGTAATATGGGCCTTTAAACAGTGTAATATGGGCCCTTCAAACAGTGTAATATGGGCCTTTAAACAGTGTAATATGGCCCTTTAAACAGTGTAATATGGGCCTTTAAACAGTGTAATATGGGCCCTTTAAACAGTGTAATATGGGCCTTTAAACAGTGTAATATGGCCCTTTAAACAGTGTAATATGGGCCTTTAAACAGTGTAATATGGGCCCTTTAAACAGTGTAATATGGGCCTTTAAACAGTGTAATATGGGCCTTTAAACAGTGTAATATGGGCCTTTAAACAGTGTAATATGGCCCTTTAAACAGTGTAATATGGCCCTTTAAACAGTGTAATATGGGCCTTTAAACAGTGTAATATGGGCCTTTAAACAGTGTAATATGGGCCCTTTAAACAGTGTAATATGGACCTTTAAACAGTGTAATATGGGCCTTTAAACAGTGTAATATGGGCCCTTTAAACAGTGTAATATGGGCCTTTAAACAGTGTAATATGGGCCTTTAAACAGTGTAATATGGGCCCTTTAAACAGTGTGATATGGGCCTTTAAACAGTGTAATATGGGCCTTTAAACAGTGTAATATGGGCCTTTAAACAGTGTAATATGGGCCTTTAAACAGTGTAATATGGGCCCTTTAAACAGTGTAATATGGGCCCTTTAAACAGTGTAATATGGGCCCTTTAAACAGTGTAATATGGGCCCTTTAAACAGCGTAATATGGGCCTTTAAACAGTGTAATATGGGCCCTTTAAACAGTGTAATATGGCCCTTTAAACAGTGTAATATGGGCCCTTTAAACAGTGTAATATGGGCCTTTAAACAGTGTAATATGGGCCCAGCTCTGAGGTCCATGTGTAATGTGACCGTGACGTGAACAGACCCGGTCTAAAATATCAATTCCTCATTAGATCTGCCCAACGTGAAGCCGTCCATTATGTGACACGTGACGGACTCCGCAGATGCGCGCCGGCTCTGTGACATAACGCTCTGTAATTACGACCGATATGTAGCGTGATTACAGCAAACGACGGGATTTAAAGGAGCAGAGATTATGATCCTCACAACATGAAGGTTTGTGTAAAAGTAAATATCACACATGATATAGACGCCCTTCATAATAAAGGTCCAGCTTTACACATGTGGATTAACGACTGTGAGGTAATGTTGTGCAAAACGTCTGTCGGGGCGATTAGGTTGTTAGAATGACGTTAATGAAGGTGCGTGGACTTTAAAAACGCACAGGAGCCACATTAGGACTGTGCAGTTAATAGAATTTTAATAGAAACTGATATTCTTTCATGTAAAATGGTCAATAATCAATGAGCAGCAGTGGCTCAGTTGGTAGAATGTGGTGGAAAAGTGCGGCCTCGCTGTTTTGTGGATTTTTTTTTTGTGTGCGATTTTACATTCTTGATTAATAATGTGACCGTTTACATCAGAGGCGAGGTGCACAATCCTCTGTCAGTAAAAACGTGTGGTTTGGCGGCGATGGAAGACTCTGGAGGAAAAGATTTGACTATTTTTAGTGTCAACGTGGCACTGATTCAAAGTCTTTTTAAGGCAGGTTTTACTGCTCCTGTAGAGAAACGTGACCTCTGCATTTGACCCATCCTTAAACGGCACTAGGACGACCAGGAGCGGCAGGACCCGTCTCCAGAGCTTGAGCTGGACTCGGTCAGGATTATACAAACTCCACACAGAAAGGCCCAGGAGGAGAACCTGACTGATGTGAGGCCAAAGAGCGAACCACAGACAGTAATGTGGAGAATTGGACCCTCAACCGTCAAGTTAAACAATATGTTATGCAAAACTGAAAAATTGAAAGCGCTGCGCAGTTTTTAAATCCATAAATAATCGTCAGGTTCATTTTAAGCATCTTTTTAACATCTGCAGACATGTTCATCATTTCCTAGTTTAATTGTTTTCACTGTGGTATGTTCTGCTGCCAGTGTGTGTGTGTGTGTGGGGGGGGGGTGTGGGTGTGTGTGTGTGTGTGTGTGTGTGTGTTTAGGCATTATTTAATCTTCTAAATCACATGTGTCAAACTCAAGGCCCGCGGGCCAAATGTGGCCCTCCACGTCATTTTATGTGGCCCCTAACAGGGTAAATTGAAAGGTATGATGGTCTTAAAATATTGTTTTATCAGGAGATATGCAGATACACAATCGTATTTTGACATATAGACAAATGCATATGTATTATTTGTAACTTGAAAATGTAATAAATACAGAAACAGTTAATTAACAAGTTAAAAAAGTAGTTATATTTATTTTACATCTGGCCCTTGATGGCAGCCATTTTGCTGATGTGGCTGTTTTAAATCATGAAATACTAAAGTAAAAAGGTACACAAGACCATGTTTAAAGGGCCTATATTACTCTGTTTTAACACATAAACCTGCAGATTTAGGCTGAGTTCTTCTCTCAAACTGAAAACACTCTGTTCCACCTTGTGATGTCATCATGTGGTGATACAGGAAGTGCTCCACTGTGTTTTTAAACTCCACACACCTTCATTTCTCGAATCATTTGGATCATTTCAGTCCTGGAGTTGTCACTTATCTCGACTGAACTAAAGGTAAAAGGAGCTGTTCACTTGAAAACTACCACTTGATGACATCACAAGGTGGAACGTCGCATTCTGAGCTTTGTAGATGTAACAGACTGATAATAAAGTGTGACTCAAACATGTGTGAATGAAACAAAACACAACTCCAGGTCTGTTTTTGAGGAGTTAACTGTTATAACATGGATTAAAGCTCAAATCAATAGAAATAACGCACAATGTTTGACCTTTAATGGGTGGACACTTTTAGGAGCCACTGCAGTTACATAACCTCATTTCACCAAATTCAGCGTGTTGGCAGCACAACAGTTTACCTCATTTTTCCCATCAGCCAAAACGCGCCGTAAACTCCAACTGAACATGTAACAACTGTGACCATGACGTAAACGTTTGTGTAACTCTTGTTTTCATCTCCCATCTTCAGTGTTTTTTCCTCGTGAACAGTGTGTACATTTTCAAGTAAAGACAATTTGGACACACACCATTGTGTCGTGCGTCCTGATTGGCTGTTGGACTGTAGACCATTGTGTCGTGCGTCCTGATTGGCTGTTGGACTGTAGACCATTGTGTCGTGCGTCCTGATTGGCTGTTGGACTGTAGACCATTGTGTCGTGCGTCCTGATTGGCTGTTGGACTGTAGACCATTGTGTCGTGCGTCCTGATTGGCTGTTGGACTGTAGACCATTGTCCATCAGTCTCCTCCGTGTCGTGTCTCCTGTCCAGTACAGAATGTGTTCAGACAAATTTACATAAACGTTGGATCTCAGTGTGACTCTGAAGTGCTGTACGTTTGCAATTTGTTTTCTCCCCGACAAAACCCACAATGTCGACGAAACGTTCTGCACCGACAAAGACGCCGACGAAGGTTTGAACTTTGAGAGAGTTTAAACGAGAGAGAAATGTGAGAAAATGTTAACGCCTGTGTGAGAAAAGTGTATAAAGTGTGTGGTGAGGGGTTTTATAGACAAAAACAGAGAGAATAATGTAAAAAATAAAGCTGATACTTCACCGAGGGACCAGTGTATTGCAGTTTTCTAGCTGAAGTCGGGTCTGTTTTATCCAGTAGGTACATGTGGGTACATTTGAGTTACTCTCCCACCTCAGGCGGCAGAAACTATTTGATTTAGCCGCTAATATCCCAGTTCTGTGTGATGTCATGTGTACAGTGATCTGATTAGCCCGATGCTAACGTGCCACAGCGCTGTAAGTATCGACGTTTTTCATCCTCAGGCCCTTGGGTCATGGGTCACTCAATAACAGTTAGCATTAGAGATCGACTAATATGTGCTTTTTCATGGCCGATGCCGATGTGGAGAGTTGTGCGCTCGATCTGGAATGTTCCACAGTAAGTCTTTAAAGTGATCTAACGTGCGTTTGTTCAATTGTGGTTATTTGTACTGTTTAAATACTCTAAACCTTGGAAAAAACAGGGAGCAGGGTTTGTTCTCTCTCATCGAAAACACGACTGAAGTGGTTTTACACGTCCTCCATCCATGTTTGAGTCATTTAGTGATCTCTCTTGGGCCGTTTTCCGTAAATATACAAAAATATGATGCAAAACTGTACGCGACAACTGGACAAACCTGATGCGATGTGCAGTAGTTTCATCAGTGGGATTGTGTGGTGTAAGGGGGTGTCACTTTAAATTAATTATTCATGTTAATACGTCGTTTTTGGCCTTTTCAAAACAATAAAAGGAAACGCAGTGATCTAAATGAGAAGTAAAACACTTATACTAGTTCTGTGGTTCTAAACTTCATACCGAATTACCACCAAAGAAAAGTATCACAGGACTATTCCGGTACTAAACCACGACTAAACCAGGTCTAAAAGTGGACTACATCATTCCCACTGTAGTTCTGAACAAGAAAAGAGCCAAAACAGGACAAGAAAGTGGATAAAATGAACTCGAAATGAGACAAAGCCACAAACTGAAGCTGTGTCCTGCAGTACTCGAGTATAAAATAACACTTAGAGGCTTTATTTTCTCAAGTCAGTGCCTCAGTGGAAGAATTAGAGTTTAATCAGCGTGAGGTTTAGTTTGGAGGGAGAGTAAGACAGACACAGACACCACTTTAACCGCATCCAGCTACGACAACACGCTGCAGTTAAACCCGGGGCTCAGGGGTCAAGGGTCGCACCGGAGCCGTATCCCCGCGCACGGCTCGGGGGTCACATGTCCCAGGATAACTGTGTAAACTCACATTTCCTCTCGGTGTTTGAAGATAATTTCCTGTTTGGGTCCAGAGCGTTTTACAAATTATCCACCGTGACTAAATCGCAAAGGTCAGGGGTCATCTGCTTACACGTGGCGCCCCCTACGTTTCGGAATACAGCGTTGGTCATAGGTTATGACTTTACAGAGCAGAATGTGTAACTGTGAATGTGTGATTTTTTTTTTTTTTTTTTAAAGAAATAAGCCAAATAGATTTCATCCGCACGGCACCAGACTGTGAAAAATGGAGCAAATCAAAAAGGTAAAACTCTCAAAAATCTACGTTCCCGCCCTCACCTGTGGACTACGTCTCTTGTCTGACCTGGGAACAGCTTGGGGTCCCACCGGAGCAGCTGGAGGACGTGTCTGGGGTGAGGGAAGTCTGGGAATCCCTGCTTAGACTGCTGCCCTCGCGACCCGACCACGGATAAAAGGAAGAACATGGATGGAACCTTCGTAGGCGTCTTTGTCGGTGCAGAACGTTTCATCGACATTGTGGGTTTTGTTGGGGAGAAAACAAATTGCAAACATACAGCACTTCAGAGTCACACTGAGATCCAACGTTTATGTAAATTTGTCTGAACACATTCTGTACTGGACAGGAGACACGGCACGGAGTAAATATATTTTTCATTGTTTTGCTCTCAGTTTTTTTGTGTCTGGAGTAATGTTTGCGCTTTCGGTCCGGCGCTGCCCCCTGCTGGCGTCTCAGTGCCGGGTCTGTAGCTTTAGTTAGCTTCTTTTGTTAAACCTTGTGAGTCTGGACGTCCTGTTTTCATTCTTTATTTTGTGTATTAACAGTTGTTTTTTTGTTTGTTTGTTTTTTTGTTAGGGTGGGGACGGCGGCGCCATGGCAGCTCCTACGGCTCTATTTAGGGTCGTCCTGCGCAACGAACCGTCCTTATTTTACGTTGACCCGGCCCACCATGGTCTTTTTCCTTTGTTACTTTGTTTTCTTTTGGGAGGGGGTGAGTGGTTTGATAAGGTTTTTTTTCTTGCAACAGCTTTTAAACTTAACAAGAACCGGACGTAACAAACATAATAAACAGTTTGAACCCTTGCCTCTGTTGTCCTGTGTCCTTCTTAAACGTGTTTTGGTCCACACTTGGGTCGTAACACCTCCATCTCTCTCTCATACAGTATGTCTGTACTGGAGCGAGACTGATTTGGCTCAGATACATGAGACAACATCTCTCTCTCCATTCTGCCCCCAGTGGAGAAAGATATTTCTGTTGTGAGTTAATGTGTTTTGTCTATTCAGAGCTACATTGTTGCAGACTTTCAACAGTTGAGTCATTTTTCTCCATTTTCATTTCATTTGGCCCCTGCAAACATCTGTCTGTGAGTATTGTGATGTTACAACATGTTAGCTCGCTCTAGAAACTCATTTGAGGCACTTTATGTTGATTTACAGTATATTTTTTGTGTAAAATAGAAGACTCTAATAGCGCTAGCATGTCTATGGGATTTTCCATGCATGTTAGCATGATGCTAATCAACTGTTTCATACACATTTTCACTTGTTGTAGCTACTTTTAAGCTCATGTTGTGCATATATTATATTTTAATAGGCTATTGTATGTTGTTTTAGGTCGCTCTGCATAATATTTGTTTATAGAAATGTAAAAGAATGAAGGTAATATGTATATGTTTCTTTGTATGTTACAGTTTTACAGTAAGCCTATTATAGTAAATGTACAATGTCTGTAAAGATAGTTCCAAACACTAGTGGAGGCAGAATTCTCTCTCTTGTAGCTTTAGTCCATGTCCTAACACTATTACCTCCTCAAAAACAGACTTGGAGTTGTGTTTTGTTTCATTCACACATGTTTGAGCAACCCTGGATCATCATTTTTAATATTTTTGTTTGACTTTTTGATCAGTTGAGATTGTCAGCAGAAACCCTCTAATATCTCCTGCTGCACAAAGTAGCGAAGCAGTTGAAACAAGGCTAAAACAAGAGCCGTGGCTTCAAATTTAGTCAAATCCAGGGCTGAAATGATCAAAACGATGACTGTAGTGAAGGTGAACGGAGTTTAAAAACAGCGTATGACATCACGAAGAGGAACGAAGAGGAGTGTCTTACAGGTTGAGAGAAGAACACAGTGTAAATAGGTAATATCTGTACGTGTGAATGAAGTAAAACACAAGTCCGAGTCTGTTTGAGACGAGGAAACGACATTAGAACAGATGAACAACAGAGCGACATGTGCCCTTTAACCTTTAACTCGTTTGTCTCTTCAGTCCCACCGCGCTCGTCGTCCGCCGCTTGAATAACTTTATCAAATCCAAATGCTTATGGAGCTTACGGCGACGTCACGTTATAATCACCTTCTCCCAGTGTTTCCGGGTAGAATAAAGCACGCCCTGTTTACTGCAACTTCCATCATAAAGTATTAAGCGCGTGCTAAGCCTGCTTATGTCTGCTCACGTGGATCTGGGTTACACTCCATGGTATATACACAGACTATAGACGAAACAAGGGCGGCGAGGACACGGACTTTTACATCGCGCTCCCGGTTTTCCATGAAATTAAAAGCAATTAACATGATGCACATTGATTACAGATGGTGATGGAGGATTAGCGGAGATTTGAAGCGGCAGTGAGCCTAAATGTGATCATTTTCTTGAAGGTCCCAGTGTCAAAATGACCACAAAAAAAAAAAAAAAAAAAAAAAAGGTGGTTTTATGCATCATCCGTGCATGTCTGAGTAATCTAGCGATCTCTCCCTGGCCCTATTTGAATCGTCTTTACAGTCAGCGGTAAGATTCTTCACGAGGCTCCGCCCACAAGTCGACGTCACCCGTGCTCCCACATGACCATTCTCCATAAATACACAAACGCATAATACAAACCAATACACTACGACTTCACAAACCTGATGTGATGTGCAGTAGTTTCGTTAATTAAACAAGAGAGAAATGTGAGAAAACGTTAACGCCTGTGTGAGAAAAGTGTATAAAGTGTGTGGTGAGGGGTTTTACAGACAAAAACAGAGAATAATATAAAAAATAAAGATGATACTTCGTGGATTTTGCCTATTGTGGGTTATTTTTAGAACTTTTTTATTTTTTTATTATTATTATTATTAGATTATTATTATTTTTTTTATGTTTTTATTATTATTATTTTATTTTATTATTATTTTTTTTTAATTTTTATTATTTTTTTATTTTTTTGTTTTTTATTTTTTTATTTTAGAACGTGACCCCCGCGATAAAACAGAGACCAGTGTACAGCATTTTCAGAACAAAAAAGGAAATACGGCGATCAAAATATGTGACGTGTTAGCAGTTGATACCTCACAGAAGTAAAATACCCCCTCTTTAAGCTTTTAGTCACGTTGAAATGTTATTTTCTCATTAAAAATACACATGAAGTTTTGTTAGTTTCACTCGGGTGCAAAAGTCGTCTCAGGAGGTGGATCTATGAGTGAAGACCGTCATGTTTCAGATGAACCGTTTGCTCCGTCCACTTCATTCTTCTTCTGGTGTTGACTCAGAGTGAAGCCACAGAGCGTTTGACAGTTCACTGCTGTAGGCGCCGTTCGCTTTGGACAGGTCACGATGTCGGCCGCTTCATGTGACAGACGCATCGCTGACGTAAACGCTGATTTAAAATGAGCCGAAACACCTCCGCTGGTTTGTCGTCGTGGCCTCTGGAGGGTCAGAAAATGTAACAGTCCAGTGAGATTCATCTGGGCTTCTGTGACTTTATTTTAATAGATTCTTTTTTCCAGACCAAGGTTTAGTTTGTTTCCATCCCAGACCGTTTGGACTGCTCACTAGCGCCTCACAGTGGTCATGTGGTGTTACTGTGATGTGTCTGATTTAAAAGCTGGTGTAAAAGATTTTATTCCTGCAAAAAATGAATCCCATCCTGTATTGTGTGTTTTAGTGAAGTGCAGTAGAGCTAATGAGCACAGCGACACCTAGTGTTGGGTGTAGCTCAGTGTAAAATCTTATATTACATTTTAAGGATCGTGATCGTGTCGCTCATTTCCGTGAACATGATTTACCAACAAAACACGTCGTGAGCTACTTGTGACGCCACAAACAACAGGTTAACCTCCCTCTGCGTTCACACGTCTCTGAAAGTGACAAACCCTCAGGTCCTCGTGAGCCCGCCCCCTCAGAGCGACGCCACAGTGGCAGGTCACAGCAGTGTGGTGACGTCACCCGGGTCTATTGTTGGTGTGATACTGAGCCATTTTAAAGGTGTTTATTTAGTTTATTCTAGTTTTTTTTTGGTTTCAAAGCAGAAGATTATAGCAGTGTTTTACAGAGAAGCCAGCAGAGGGCAGCAGAGAGGAGAGTTCCTCCAGGGGCCACGCCTTCTGTCCCAGACGACAATCCCAGACCTGAGGCCGGAGCTGAGGGCGAGAGGAGCACGAGGAAAATACTTCAATAAACAACACGTCAACAACATGTCAACAACACATAAACACGTCAACAACACATCTGCACATCAACAACATGTGAACAACACACCGACAACAAGTCAACATGTCAAAATCACATCAACACACCTGCAACACATCAACAACACACTGACACATATTTTCACTTTTCAGGCTCATATTCTGCTTTAGAACAGACTTTTTCTGAACCTGGGGTTGACCAATCAGGCACAGCCAATCAGAGGGCTGCTTACTTTCGAGATGACGAGAAATAAAAAGATTCTCTGGGGTAGAAGTACTGCGCGCTCGTTGTACTGCGCGCTCGTTGTACTGCGCGCTCGTTGTACTGCGCGCTCGTTGTACTGCGCGCTCGTTGTACTGCGCGCTCGTTGTACTGCGCGCTCGTTGTTGGAAAGCACTTTGGTCGCCTTTGTAAATGTCTCTTCCTGAGTTTGTTCTTTGACGTTTGTGAATCTGTGCTCCAGATCATGGATCCAGCCCTGCGTTGGTGTTTGAAGAGTTTATATCTCAAAAAACACATTTGAACTCCACACTGACATCCCCTCCAGACCCATCGTGTCAACTTCATTTACTTTATTTTACCAGATGCCCCGCAGACACTCTTGACCTTTGACCCCCGCCCAGATCAACAGTAGATGTTTGATTTGTGATTTTATCTGTCAGGGTCCCACCTCTGAACAGTGCAGCAGATCTGAGGTTCAGCCAATACACAGTCCTCTGCTGAGCCACCGTCGCCCTGGAGACGAGGAGGAGAGAGGAGGAGGAGGAGAGAGGAGAGAGGAGGGGAGAGGGGAGAGGAGAGGGGGGAGAGGAGGAGGAGAGAGGAGGAGAGGAGGAGAGAGGAGGAGGAGGAGAGAGGGGAGAGGAGAGGGGAGAGGGGAGAGGAGAGAGGAGGAGAGAGGAGGGGAGAGGAGGGGAGAGGAGAGAGGAGGAGAGGAGAGAGAGGGGAGAGGAGAGGAAGAGAGGAGAGGAGAGGAGGAGGAGGAGAGAGCGGAGAGGAGAGGAGGAGAGAGGAGAGAGGAGGAGAGAGGAGAGAGGGGAGAGGAGAGGGGAGAGGAGAGGAGTGGAGGGGAGAGGGGAGAGGGGAGAGGAGGAGAGGAGGGGAGAGGAGGAGGAGAGAGGGGAGAGGAGAGGGGAGAGGAGGAGAGGAGGGGAGAGGGGAGAGGAGGAGAGGAGGAGGAAGGGGAGAGAGGAGGAGGAGAGAGAGGGGAGAGGAGGGGAGAGGGGAGAGGAGGAGAGGAGAGAGAGGGGAGAGGAGGGGAGAGGAGGAGAGGAGAGGAGGAGGAGAGAGGGGAGAGAAGAGGAGAGGAGGAGAGGAGAGGAGGAGGAGAGAGGAGGAGAGAGGAGGGGGGAGAGGAGACGAGGAGGAGGAGGAGAGAGAGGGGAGAGGAGAGGGGAGAGGAGGAGGAGGAGAGAGGAGAGAGGAGGGGAGAGGGGAGAGGAGAGGAGAGAGGGGAGAGGAGAGGAGGAGGAGGAGAGAGAGGGGAGAGGAGGGGAGAGGAGGAGAGGAGAGGAGGAGGAGAGAGGGGAGAGAAGAGGAGAGGAGAGAGGGGAGACGAGAGGAGGAGGAGGAGAGAGAGGGGAGAGGAGGGGAGAGGAGGAGAGGAGAGGAG
This sequence comes from Periophthalmus magnuspinnatus, assembly GCF_009829125.3. Taxonomy (NCBI): domain Eukaryota; kingdom Metazoa; phylum Chordata; class Actinopteri; order Gobiiformes; family Gobiidae; genus Periophthalmus; species Periophthalmus magnuspinnatus. Next base: position 917,420 of record NC_047134.1, on the reverse strand, counting down.
GAGGAGAGAGGGGAGAGGAGGGGAGAGGGGAGAGGAGGAGAGGAGGAGGAAGGGGAGAGGAGAGGAGAGAGGGGAGAGGAGAGGAGGAGGAGGAGGAGAGAGGAGGAGGAGGAGAGGGGAGAGGAGGGGAGAGGGGAGAGGAGGAGAGGAGAGGAGGAGGAGAGAGGGGAGAGGAGGAGAGGAGGAGGAAGGGGAGAGAGGAGAGAGGGGAGACGAGGAGGAGGGGAGACGAGGAGGAGAGAGGAGGAGAGAGGAGGAGGGAGAGGAGGAGAGAGGAGAGAGGAGGAGAGAGAGGAGGAGAGAGGGGAGAGGAGGAGGAGGGGAGAGGAGAGGAGGAGAGGAGAGAGGAGAGAGGGGGAGGAGAGAGGAGGAGGAGGAGGAGAGAGAAGAGAGGAGGAGAGAGAGGAGGAGAGAGGAGAGAGGAGGAGAGGAGGAGGAAGGGCAGAGAGGAGGAGAGGAGGAGGAAGGGGAGAGAGGAGGAGAGAGGGAAGAGGAGGAGAGAGGAGGAGAGGAGAGAGGAGGAGGAGAGAGGGGGAGGAGAGAGGGGAGAGGAGGAGGAGAGAGGGGGAGGAGAGAGGGGAGAGGAGGACAGAGGAGGAGGAGGAGAGAGGAGGAGGGGAGAGGAGGACAGAGGAGGAGGAGGAGAGAGGAGGAGGAGAGGGAGGAGGACAGGCGGAGAGAGGGGGAGGAGAGGGGGAGGGGGCGGTAGACAAGAAGAGGGAGGTGGAGAGGAGGAGAGAGGGAGGGTCGGAGAGGAGAAGGAGAAAGAGAGAGAAGGAGGTAGTGGGCGTGATATGGGAGAGAGAAGGGAGAGGGGGTAGAGAGGAGGGGAGAAATAGAGAGAGCAAGAGGGAGAGAAGAGGGGAGAGACGGGGAGAAGGAGAGAACCGAGAGATGGAGGTAGAAAAAGAGATAAAGGGGGAGAAGGAGGGAAAAGGCAATAACAGGCGGAGAGGTCGTGGGACAAAGATGGAGAAAGGGAGAAGATGAGGAAGACAGAGAAGGAAACAGGAAACACGAGGGGAAAAGAGGGATAAGGCGGAGGTAAAGTTTTAGCACATTTGACCTGATGGTGTCTGTTTTCATGTTCAGTAAATTTAGAACAGATCCAGTCTCACATGAAGTACACGGGGCCGACGGCGTCCGGCGGCGTCCAGCTGAACACCGTAGCGTTCCCCTTGATGTTGGTGTTGGAGTGGGTCACGGCGCCTTGGGGGTTCCCCGAGCACTGGGCGAGAAAGAGGAGAGAATCTTGGTCACTACTTCCTGTTAGCGTCACTACTTCCTGTTAGCATCACTACTTCCTGTTAGCATCATTACTTCCTGTTGGCATCACTACTTCCTGTTAGCATCACTACTTCCTGTTAGCATCCCTACTTCCTGTCCAATTTTATCTCTATGTTTTAGCGGAATCTTGCAAAAATTAATAAATACTGTTCTATATTTTATTTTTATTTTTATTTTTATTTTTATTATTATTATTATTATTATAACTTGACTCTAAAGATAAAATATCAATTTTTGGTCTCAGGTTTTGCCCCAAAAATGTGACTTATACTCCAGTGCGATTTATATATGTTTTTTTCTTCATTATTATTCATTTCTTGGCTGGTGTGACTTATACTCCAGAGCGACGTTTACATTTGTCCATTACTATATTGTGCTTCACCTTTCGTCCGAGCAGCCAAAATGTCTTCACTCGCACAATGATTTATCCAGTAACAGATTTAAACTTCGTCTTTTTCTATCTGATCGGATAAACATCTCTCAACTCTACCTGGTTTAGAACCTCTTCCTTCACAATTACACCATTTAAAAACTATTCAGGAAAAGTCAGAATTTGTTGTTTTTCTGTCGCGATACTTTGGATATTTGGGTGTTCTTTTGACAGCCTGATTAGAGGTGATTTATAAATAACTCTTGATTAAACTACATATAATTTGAACTCATTTGAATAATACCAGATCGTAGCCCTGATCATCAAATATCCCATGATGCTGCATTACTGGGAGTGTCATGATCCGTATGATTCCGGGCCCATGTTTTGCCTCCTGTCCTGCTCCTTCCCTCCCTCACCTGCCGGAGCCAGAGCTGGGCTGAACCCCTGGCTCCTCCCGCGTGCACCTGCATCCAATCAGCGCAATCACCACCACCTGCCGTGGATAAGAGGAGCCAGGACCAGACACACGGTGCCAGATCGTCCGCGTGTCCACGTGAATATCCAGCTTGTTTTTACCTTTTGCATTTTGCTCTTTGTATCCTGCTCATTGGATTTTTCATGCTAACCCTTCAGATCCTGTTCTCTGGACCGTCCCAGCTCCCTTGCTCCCGGCTCCACTCCGACCCTGCTTCCTAGTCCTGGTGCAGTCTCTTCTTGTCTTGTTCTTCGCATTCTACACCTCCGGACCCTGCCTTGCACCCTGCTCCTCGTTCTGGCTCTGGTCGCCCTGTCTCCGTCCCCGCACTCCATGACCCTGGACCCTGGCTCGCACTCTTCTGCCCGCACCATCGCCGCACCCTCCGCCCCTGGATCCTGGCCCCGCACCTCGTCCCCTGCTCACCGCCAGATCAACCCACTTTACTGTACATTAATTGACGACTTGTAAATAAACTTTCCCCGAGTCTTGCATCTGTTGGTCGTATTTTCCTGCTTTACGACAGGGAGAGTGTTTGACTGACCTCCAGGAAGCGCGTATCAGGGGGAGGCAGCCACCAGGTACCCAGGGCGCTGAGGCCTCCTGGGGCTCGGGCTTCCAGGAGCACGCCCCTGTACTCTGGCCCCACGATGGTCACTGAGAAAAGAGACACAGGGGTTAAAGGTCAACGTATGACCCCAGGACTGTGGAGGTCATCTGGAATGTTAGTGTAGCAGCTTTTCGTATGATCGCACAACTCCACCACATTTGAGCTTCATAAGACTCAGAATCTGTAAGAAATACTTTTACGTTTTATATTTTTAAACTTTAATACTTTTACTTATGTCGATTTTTTTTCATGGGATACTTTTACTTGAGTATTTCTTTTACTCTGGTATGTGTACTTTTACTTTAAACTCTTTAATTTCTTTCAACTGTAAACTCTTTAAAGTCTTTAAACTCTTTCATCTCTTTAAACTTTTTAAACTGTAAACTCTTTAAACTCTTTAAACTCTAAACTCTTTAAAGTCCTTAGTCTCTTTAATCTCTTTAATATATTTAAACTCTTTAATCTCCTTAAACACTAACCTCTTTAAACTCTTTAATTTCTAATCTCTTTAAACTCTTTAATCTCTTCAAACTCTAAACTCTAAACTATTTAAACTCTTTCATCTCTTTAAACTTTAAACTTTTTAAACTGTAAACTATTTAAACTCTAAACTATGTAATCTCTTTAATCTCTTTAAACAGTTTAAACTCTTTAAACTCTTTAATCTCTAAAAACTCTTTAAACTGTTTCAACTCTTTAAACTCTAAACTCTTCAGACTCTTAAATCTCTATAAACTCTAAACTGTAAACTCTTTAAACTGTTTAAACTCTTTCATCTCTTTAAACTCTAAACTTTTAAACTATAAACTCTAAACTATGTAATCTCTTTAAACTCTTTCATCTCTTTAAACTTTAAACTTTTTAAACTGTAAACTCTTTAAACTGTAAACTCTTTAAACTCTAAACTTTTTAAACTGTAAACTATTTAAACTCTAAACTATGTAATCTCTTTAATCTCTTCAAACTGTTTAAACTCTTTAATCTCTATAAACTCTTTAAACTGTTTCAAGTCTTTAAACTCTTCAGACTCTTAAATCTCTATAAACTCTAAACTGTAAACTCTTTAAACTGTTTAAACTCTTTAAACTCTAAACTCTTCAGACTCTTAAATCTATAAACTGTAAACTCTTTAAACTCTTTAAACTCTAAACTCTTCAGACTCTTAAATCTCTATAAACTCTAAACTGTAAACTGTTTAAACTGTTTAAACTATTTAAACTCTTTAAACTCTAAACTCTTCAGACTCTTAAATCTCTTTAAACCCTTTAAACTCACCGGTGACTGTGCTACCCGGCCCGTACACCCGGGTGTTGGTGAGCAGGGCATAGGGTGGAGGAGAGGTTTGAGGTTCTACGCCCATGTGACGAGGCATCATGTCCTCACAGGCTCCCGTAGGTGCTCCACTGGGATAGGCCTCCACCCAAGACAGGTGGAGCAGCAGTAACCCAAACCAGAGCACACCCATCGGACAGGCTGACGAGGTCTGGTGGAGGTCTGGTGGAGGTCTGTAGTAGTAGTAGCAGTAAAATCCAAAAGAAAATCTGTCAACTGGACAAAAAGTTGTAGGAGTGAAGATGTTTCTCTGCTCGTCCAAGTCTCTTCTTCAGTTGTGGTCAGATTCCTGCTGGACACTGACTTATATCTGTGTGAAGGAGGAGCTAACCACACTGAAACTGGAAACAGCAGTAGTAGTAGGAGTAGGAGGAGGTGGAGGAGGAGGAGGAGGAGGAGAAGTAGCAGCACTAGTCATAGTAGCAGTAGAAGTAGCCAGAAATACTCAAGTAAAAGTAGAGTTACTTCAAATTCTATGAAAGTTCAGGTTTTTACTCATTCAGGTCCGACAAATAAGATAGTGAATCAACAGGATTACTTCAAAAATAATATTACTCAAGTAGAAGTACAATGTAGGGGGCCTGTGTACTTTTTACTCAAGAGTATAAAGTTAATGGGGAAACTGTCTGGACAAAACATCCGAAATATTATTTGAAGTTAAAGTAAAAGTTTTATTCAAGTAAGAGTACTGTTACACTGAACAAAATATTACTTTATTAAGAGTAAAAGTATGACACAAGAACAAGTTAATGAAGTTACTCAAGTAAACATAAGTGCTGAGTCATTCTGGCGACAGTTTAAGGACAGTTTTTAATGTGGACCTAAACGATTCTCTCCGCCTCGTCTCATGAGGCTCAGATATTTACACAGATAAAAGACCAAAACAGACAAATGTTCAACTTTATGGAGGAAAAAGGACAATGTGCTGCTTTTAAACTGTGGAGTAAAATCTGTGCTCTGCATTTGGCCCAGAGTTGAGAGAAAATATGGTTCTTCTCGTTAGGAGCACCACAAACCCTCTGTAGAAAAATGTTCAGTGACTAAAGAGGAGTCTAAAGTAAAGTCTAAGTGGAGTCTAACGAGGAGTCTAAAGTAAAGTCTAAAGTGGAGTCTAACGAGGAGTCTAAAAAGGAGTCTAAAGTAAAGTTCAAAGCAAAGTCTAAAGTGGAGTGTAAAGCAGAGTCTAAAGAGAGTCAAACGAGAGTCTAAAGCAGAGTCTAAACCAAAAACTAAAGAGAGTCTAAAGTAGAGAACAAAACAGATTCTATAGCAGAGTCTTAAGAGAGTCCAAAGCAGAGTCAAAGAGGGTCTAAAGAGAATCTAAAGCAGAGTCTAAAGAGAGTCTAAAGAGAGTCTAAAGCAGAGTCAAAGAGAGTCTAAAGAGAGTCTAAAGCAGAGTCAAAGAGGGTCTAAAGAGAGTCTAAAAAGAGTCTAAAGCAGAGTCAAAGAGAGTCTAAAGCAGAGTCTAAAGAGAGTCTAAAGAGAGTCTAAAGCAGAGTCTAAAGAGAGTCAAAGAGGGTCTAAAGCAGAGTCAAAGAGAGTCTAAAGAGAGTCTAAAGCAGAGTCAAAGAGAGTCTAAAGAGAGTCTAAAGCAGAGTCTAAAGAGAGTCTAAAGCAGAGTCTAACAAATTGAGATTGCACCGGTGTTTTAAATCATCTCTTTGTGGGAGTCATCACTCCTGTATGAAAGGAGTAAGAAATGTGGCCTTGACCAAAATGATCGAAAAGTAGCCGCTATATCTCAGTTTCCTGTGAATATGAGAAATGACAACTGCTGGGAAACAACTTTTTATACCTTTGAAAGAAAATAAGTAAAACATTATATTTGTATTTTGTTCACAGTAACGAGCAGCTTTAGCCTAGTTAGCTTGTATGTTGGGTAACTGTCATTAACAGAAGAGACTTTAATGCATTTAAGCTAAATTTTGCCTTGCGTCAGTACAGATATATTGTATAAGCAGCTCTATTGCCCAATAATCAGGAAGTGTGCAGTTAGCATGCTAGTTGTTGTTAGCTTTACCACTTGGACAAAACTCCACTGTGTGCTCAGTTAGCTCTTTACGCTCAGATTCCTTTAGAACAAAGCGCTAGTTAAAGTCTATCTTTAGTGATAGAGCTTCAGACAGAGCAGTGCCTCCAGTTAGCACCACACCCTCAGAGAATGTTGATGACATCAGACCTCCGCTAAAGTATCAATATAAAACGTATGTATGTATTATTACTATTATTTATCCATGCTTTATTAAGGCTGATTAAGGTGTAGGTTTCTTAAACTTTTAACTGGAGAGCCCCATACACTCAGGCCAAGGGTTCAAATGAACACAAAAGAAGGTTAAAGCCTCACTGTGTAACATTTCTGATGGCGTGCATGGAGATAAAGTGGCAACCTCCAGGCCAAGTTACAAATCAGGTCTGTTAAAAGGCAAACCCATTTACAGTGAGGATTCATGTTTTTCAAGGTATTATTGAAGAATAATAACACCATGACTGAAATGACTAGCTTAAACAGTCAGTGTATGGGCTGAGATGTTCCGCAGTGGGGCTTTAACCACATGATCTTGGATTGCAGGAGGAGCAGGTGTTTTCCAGTGAGGACAGGGACACTAAGTGCTTATGTATCTTTCACATAGGAACAGAGTGCACTGTCCACTGCTTTTGTGAAGAAGCAAAAATATGAAAGTTTGATGAGGTTCACACTGACTAATTTATGCTTCAGTAACTGTATTAAGGCTCTGTCAAATGTACTTAAAGGGAAAGAGCGCGTACGAGTTTTGGGAATATTCAAAAGTATCAGGTGTGCTGCTTGAAACTCACATGGCTTAAAAAAACACTGCAAATTCAACAAGATGAAGAAATATTGCAAAGTATCATATTTTCCGGACTATACGTCGCTCTGGAGTATAAGTCGCACCAGCAAAAAAATACATAATAATGACATCTCTGGTTTGTTAATGTAAGTTATTAACAGTTAATCATATACGCTACGCTAACGTAACATATGCGACTTGTCCACAAACACGAGAAACACGAGAGATGTTTTTTACTGATGTTTACTGTGGTCTTACTTCTTCTTCTTCACAGTTCACGCCGTAGAAAAAACACATCCAATATAACATAAGCTCTGGCTCATATCACATAAACACACAAAACTGCACATGACACACGGAAAATATACACAACACTTTACTTTCTCGCAATTTAAGGACTTTAGGGACCGGCCTCCTGCTGGTCCAGAGTCAGGACTAAACATGTGGAATCAGCGTTTAAGTTTTATGAAGCTAAAACCTGGAACAGTCTTCCTGAAGATGTGAGACAGACTCTACTTTGACAATGTTTAAATCCAGACTCAAAACAGTTCTGTTTATCTGTGCATATGATTGAAAGGTTTTTATTCTGCCTCTTCTGTTTTAATGTTAATTTTATGATGATTATTTGTGATTATTTATGTTTTGATTTGTGTGATTTTAATGTCCTTCTTATTCTGTAAAGCACTTTGAATTACCTTGTGTTCGAATTGTGCTGTACAAATAAACTTGCCTTGCCTTAAATTTAAATGGCTTGAATTCATGTTATTATCTTAATATGAAGAGATTCTGACAGTTTTTCTTCTTTTTCAACCTAATTAATCTGGTCTTTTTTTGCAGTGACGTATTTGTTTACAACTGTCACATATCAGATGTTTTTTTTAGATTCACCGTGACATCATCAGACGCCGTATGACCAGCATCTGAGAGAGATCCAGAGAGTACACAAGAAGAAAAACTAAACAAACAGCATCTGAGAGAGATCCAGAGAGTACACAAGAAAAAAACAAAACAAACAGCATCTGAGAGAGATCCAGAGAGTACACAAGAAAAAAACAAAACAAACAGCATCTGAGAGAGATCCAGAGAGTACACAAGAAAAAAACAAAACAAACAGCATCTGAGAGAGATCCAGAGAGTACACAAGAAAAAAAACTAAACAAACAGCATCTGAGAGAGATCCAGAGAGTACACAAGAAAAAAACAGCATCTGAGAGAGATCCAGAGAGTACACAAGAAAAAAACAAAACAAACAGCATCTGAGAGAGATCCAGAGAGTACACAAGAAAAAAACAAAACAGCATCTGAGAGAGATCCAGAAAGTACACAAGAAAAAAAACTAAACAAACAGCATCTGAGAGAGATCCAGAGAGTACACAAGAAAAAAACAAAACAAACAGCATCTGAGAGAGATCCAGAGAGTACACAAGAAAAAAACAAAACAAACAGCATCTGAGAGAGATCCAGAGAGTACACAAGAAAAAAAACTAAACAAACAGCATCTGAGAGAGATCCAGAGAGTACACAAGAAAAAAACAGCATCTGAGAGAGATCCAGAGAGTACACAAGAAAAAAACAAAACAAACAGCATCTGAGAGAGATCCAGAGAGTACACAAGAAAAAAACAAAACAGCATCTGAGAGAGATCCAGAAAGTACACAAGAAAAAAACAAAACAAACAGCATCTGAGAGAGATCCAGAGAGTACACAAGAAAAAAACAAAACAAACAGCATCTGAGAGTGTCGTAACGGGTGCGGGAAGGACCAACAGGTGCAGACTCGGGGCAAGGTTACAGTGTTTATTTACAAAGTCAGTGAAATTCAGTCTTAATAAGTTCATACAAATTCACACGGGGAATCACGGAGTGGGAGGCAGACCAGGCGGGTGGAGTGCAGGTCGGGGACGGGGAAACCAGGACCGGGGTGCAGGCAAGAGCAGGACGAGACCGGGGCAGGCAGGTCTGGCGTAGTCCAGAGAGCGGTGTCCAAGACCGAAAGTTTGCTGGTCCGGACTGGTTTGATCTGCGAAACGTGGAAGGTTGGGTGGATCCGGAAAGACGGGGGCAACTGGAGTCGCACAGCAGACGGATTAAGGATTCTTACAATCTTAAATGGTCCCAGGAAGCGGGGAGACAACTTGCGGGAGTCGGTCTTCAGCGGGATGGTCTTGGATGAGAGCCAAACCATTTGGCCGGGCTGGTATGTGGGCGCCGGGATGCGGTGGCGATCGGCCGCTGCCTTGGTGCACGTCCCAGACCGAAGGAGGGCTGCCCTGGTCTTGTTCCAGACCCGATGGCAGCGTCGGAGGTGATGCTGGACTGATGGAACAGCAAGGTCCTTTTCCTCCGTGGGGAAGAGTGGAGGCTGGTATCCCAAGGATGCTTGGAACGGGGACATCCCGGTGGCCGAGCTTACGAGAGAGTTGTGGGCGTACTCTATCCAGGGCAGGTAAGAACTCCAAGTTGCGGGATTAGCGGAGACGGTGCATTGCAGTGCAGATTCTAGGTCCTGGTTAGCCCGCTCCTCCTGCCCATTTGACTGCGCGTGAAAGCCGGACGTGAGACTCACCGTGTCTCGACAAACCGTCGCAAAAGGCCCGCCACACCTGGGATGTGAACTGGGTCCCCCTGTCGGAGACGATGTCCACCGGGATGCCGTGAAGGCGGAAGACATGGTTGGTGAGCTGGTCGGCGGTCTCCTTGGCCGTTGGGAGCTTGGGCAGGGCTATGAAGTGAGCGGCCTTGGAGAACCGGTCCATCACCATGAGGATGACCGTGTTCCCCTGGGAGGTAGGTAGTCTTGTCACAAAGTCCACTGCGATATGGGACCAAGGCCGCCGAGGAACTGTAAGGGGATACAAGAGTCCAGAAGGGGGTGAATGGGAGGCCTTGGCCCGAGCACATACCTGGCATGCTGAGACAAAGGCCCGGGTGTCCGTGTCCATGGTGGGCCACCAGAAGTGCCTCTTGAGCAGAGAGGCTCTAGGGCGAGTTTGACGGCCAGAAGCTCCCGGTCCCCCACGTCATAGTTGGCCTCAGCCGAGGACAACCGGCGGGAGAAGAAGGCGCAGGGGCAGAGGCAATTGTGGGGTTCAAACCTCTGCGACAGCACGGCCCCCACTCCCGAGTCAGAGGCGTCTACTTCCACGATGAATTGGCGCCGGGGGTCGGGCTGGTGTAGGATGGGAGCAGAGGTGAACAGCTTCTTGAGCTTCTCGAAGGCTGATTGTGCCTCGGGGCACCAGGAAAACTGCAACGAAGGAGAGGTAAGTTTAGATAGGGGTGAGATAACCCTACTAAAATCCCTTATAAAACATCTATAAAAGTTGGCGAAGCCGATGAACCGCTGGAGCTGCTTGCGGTTGGTCGGGACGGGCCAATCCGCGATGGCCTGGATCTTCTGGGGATCGGCTTTTGGCCCCAACCCACAATGAAGCCCAAAAAACTGACCTCCTCCGCATGGAATTCGCATTTCTCTGCCTTAACAAACAGTTTGTTTTCTAGGAGGCGCTGAAGAACCAGGCGGACATGACGGCGATGCTCCTGAAGGGACTGGGAAAAAATCAGGATGTCATCCAGATAAACGAAGACGAAACGGTTCAAAAAATCACGGAGAACGTCGTTAATCAGTGCTTGGAACACCGCAGGGGCATTGGTAAGGCCAAAGGGCATAACCAGATATTCGAAGTGGCCAAGGGGGGTCTTAAACGCCGTCTTCCACTCGTCCTCCTCCCTTATGCGCACAAGATGGTAAGCGTTTCACAGATCCAGTTTAGAAAAAAAGGTGGCTCCGTGGAGGGGCGTGAAAGCAGAGTCCAGAAGGGGGAGCGGGTACTTGTTTTTAACGGTGATATTGTTCAAACCCCGGTAGTCGATGCAGGGGCGCACTGACTTGTCCTTTTTGGCCACGAAGAAGAAGCCTGCACCCACCGGGGAAGTAGAAGGGCGGATAATTCCAGCGGCCAGGGACCCCCGGATATATTCCTCCATAGACTCTCGCTCCGGCCTCGAGAGGTTATACAGCCAACTGGACGGTAACGGGGTGCCCGGGAGGAGGTCTATGGCACAGTCGTAGGGGCGGTGCGGAGGTAAGGAGAGTGCTCTACTCTTACTAAAAACCTCCTTGAGGTCGTGATACTCCGCCAGAACCGAAGACAGGCTGGGAACGTCCTGGGACGGGCTGATGGCGGAACCGGGCCCCCCGGCGGGAGGTAGGGCAGACTGGAGACACTGGACATGGCACTCGGGACTCCACCCCAAAACTCCACCCCGGGCCCAATCAAAGACGGAGTTCAAAGCTAGGGGTAGCCTAAAACTAGCGGGGAGGCGGAGGAAGACAGAACATGAAACTGCCGGGTCTCACGGTGGTTGCCGGGCAAAACCATGGTGACGGGTTCCGTGACGTGGGTCACACGACCCAAAAAATGTCCATTAAGTCCCTGGGCGTTTAGGGGGCGTTCGAGGGGTTCCAGGTGTACGCCGAGCTGTTCCGCGACTTGGGCGTCGATAAAATCCTTCTCGGACTCGGAATCTACAAGGGCGGAAACAGGTAAAGTCTCTGAGCGTACGCACAGGTTGGCACTAAGCCGCAGTCTATCATTGGTATCCGGGATGTGTGACTCACCCACCAGTACTCCCAGCGCTACTGGTGGGCGCCCCCTTTTGGCCGAGCCGGGCAAGTGGCTATAAAATGCCCGCGCTCGCCGCAGTAGAGGCAGGCTCCGTCTAGGCGACGCCTCCGCTGACGCTCCTCCGGTGGCAGAGGGGCAGCACGTAGCTCCGGCGGGGCTGGTGAGCGTCGTCTCTCTCTCCGACGCTCCCGGAGCCGGTTGTCGATCCGGTTGGTGAGGGTGATGAGTGACCGTAGGTCGGAGGGTTCATCCCGAGACACCAGCTCATCCTTGAGGTGCTCTTTCAGTCCCTGCACGAAAACGGCCTGCAGCGTGCTGTCTGTCCAATCCACCTCCGCCACGTGCATCCAGAAGTCGATAGTGTAGTCCGCTACCGTCCTGGAGCCCTGGCTAAGAGTCAGTAGGCGAGACGCCGCATTGTCCCGGTAGTGCGGGTGGTCGAACATCAATTTAAAGTTAGTGATAAACTCGTTAAAATCCAAAGTCTCCACCGGTGTGTGGGTTAGCCGTGCCTCAGCCCACTGGAGAGCCCTTCCCCGAAGTAATCCACATATGAAGCGAATCTTCGTGGCCCCCGAGTGAAAGCGCGTAGGACACTGTTGAAATATATATTCGCACTGAAACAGGAAACCCCGACAAAGATGAGGCTGGCCAGAATATGGCTCCGGATCCGTGCCTCTCGGCTCCGGAGGATGCGGCGGCCCCCCAGCGGCCACAGGTGGGGCAACAAGGAGCGCGGCCACTTGGTGGTTGAGCTGCGCCACTTGTTGGGTCAAAGTCTGATTTAAATCCAACAGAGTCCGGATTGATTGTTCGTGCTGCCCCAACACCGCCTCATGGTGGGAGCGTGCTTGCCGGAGCGCATGATCCGGACCCGAGTCCGCTTGGTCCATCGTGGCCAGACCGTTCTGTCGTAATGGGTGCGGGAAGGACCAAGAGGTGCAGACTCGGGGCAAGGTTACAGTCTTTATTTACAAAGTCAGTGAAATTCAGTCTTAATAAGTTCATACAAATTCACACGGGGAATCACGGAGCGGGAGGCAGACCAGGCGGGCGGAGTGCAGGTCGGGGATGAGGAAACCAGGACCGGGGTGCAGGCAAGAGCAGGACGAGACCGGGGCAGGCTGGTCCGGCGTAGTCCAGAGAGTGGAGTCCAAGACCGAAGGTAAGCAGCAAGCCGGAGACCAAGAGGAGACAGGTAGCGAGGCGGAGGGGTGACTATACCGTAGCTGGTGCGCAGAGGCAGGAGCGGGGATGAGCGAGGACAGGGACCTGGAGGGTAACAAAATCCAAATGAGTACATACAAGCTGGTACCAGGATACAAAACTGAGCTAGAGCATTCACGTTTACACGCGGACGGTCTGGCGCCGAGTGTAGTCTGCCGAGCCCTCAAGTACTCAGCAGCAGGTGGCGGTGATTACGCTGATGTGCTCCAGGTGCGTGCGGGAGAAGTCTCGAACTCCGCCCAGCTCCGGGCAGACAGGTCGGGGAGGGGTAGAGAGCACGGGAGGACAGGGACAAACGGGCGTCATGACAGAGAGATCCAGAGAGTACACAAGAAAAAAACAAAAACAAACAGCATCTGAGAGAGATCCAGAGAGTACACAAGAAAAAAACAAAACACACAAAAAACAGCTTAAAGGGCCGATGTAACACCACTCTCTGATCTGTTCTAATGTCGTTTCCTCGTCACAAACAGACCTGGAGTTGTGTTTTGTTTCTGCAGATTTAGGCTGAGTTCTTCTCTCAAACTGAAAACACTCTGTTCCACCTTGTGATGTCATCATGTGGTGATACAGGAAGTGCTCCCACTTGATGACATCACAAGGTGGAACGTCACATTTTGATCTTTGTAGATGTAACAGACTAATAATAAAGTGACTCAAACATGTGTGAATGAAACAAAACACAACTCCAGGTCTGTTTTTGACGACATAACGACATTATAACACAGATTAAAGCTACAGGAGTCACTTTTCCGTAGTGCTGGACCTTTAAAAACACAAAAAGTGCAGTATTAAACCCAAATCTACAAATCTACATTTAAATAAGATCAGGACAAACCAAACACTCGTCTACGACCACACGACACGTCCGGCTCTATCTCTGCTCTAGGCCAACGACACGCGCTCACGTCAGGATTACAGTACAAAAATAAAGATGGAATTATCCCAAAAATGTCCTTGCAAAGATTTATTTTTAAATTCCAAAACCGTCATTGGCCTAGTTTTTGTCCTCGTTTTCTCGTCCGTCTCCTTCGTTCTGTAAACATAACTCACGTCGCTGTTGTTTTGGTTTTAAGGTGGAAAAGTTTAAAGCTGGTCCCGGTGTTTTGGTCCACACTGCCAAAAAGGAACGACGATGAAGTTTGGAATAGTTTATTTATGTTTTATAAAACTGATTCTTTAAAGAGGAGGTCCTGACTTAACATATTACACATTTAGATCATCATATTTCCTTTTATTGTTGTGAAAATCCTATATTCGCCCAAAACAAGGAGTTAACATATAAGATATAAGTTTCTGTTTTGTTTTTGGCATCTCTCCCTCCTTTGCTTTCTACACTAAGTCACTCCTCCTTTAAAACGATTTTGTAAAGCCATCAAATCTCTTACTAATGACAATAAATCCCATGCCTTGCCTAATCATATAGTTCATAATTCATTAAATATTTATAATAAATCTGAAATTCTAAACTGTTTCAAGAAGCATTTTATAGCCTCTGCTTTTTCCATGAAATCCCCCTCCTGGTAAATCAGCCTGAAGCATTTCCAGATCTTTCAACATTTAGTTTACAGCCATTTACTTTGAGTCAAGTTCTCAAAGCTCTAAAATCCTTGGATGTGCAAACCCCATGGACCAGGCCTAGTTGATGCTTTTTTTTTCTGAAAAATACAGCTGATTTTGTAGCCCAACCCCTGACATATTTTTAACTTAACCGTGAGCATCATGGAAATTCCCAAAATTTGGAAATCGGCATTTGTCACTACATTGTTCAAAGATGGTGATCCAAAATTCTAAATAATTATAGACCAATTTCCAAACTCTGTATTCTATAAAAAACTCTGGAATCTCTGGTGAATGAACAGTTAAAAGAATATTTACACTCTAAAAATATTCTATCTAAATTTCAGTCAGGATTTAGGAAAGGCCATAGTCCTGTAACTGCAACTCTGAAGGTAATAAATGACAACAAACAACACTGTGCCTCGCTATTCATTGATTTGTCAAAAGCATTTGATTCTGTGAATCACAATATACTTATGATCAATATAGGACTGTCTGCTACAGCTGTTGGATTTACAACTATCACAGACAGATCTCTGTGCACTAAATCAGATGAGATGTGCTCTGATACTCTGTGACAAAAGGAGGGCCGCAAGGCTCTGTCTTAGGGCCACTCCTATTTTCTATTTGTATTAATGATGTTGGCCAAGATCTCACTGATACGATCACTTCTCTGCTGATGATATGGTTCTTTATTGTGTTTCCAAAACTCTTGCCACCAGTGTTGTTACATTGCAAAATGCTTTTATGTCGTAACGGGTGTGTGTAGCGGACCAAGGGATGCAGACTCAGGGCAGATTTACAGTTTATTGTACAAATGGGATAAAGTACGAACAGCGGGTGATCCGGAGGTGAGCAGGTGAGCAGGTGAGCAGGAACACAGGAACACAGGAACTGAGGACATGAAGGGACGACAGGACAACAGGCACGACAGGAACACAGGAACAGGCAGACCAGACAGGCGTAGGACAGAGCAGGCAGGAGACATCCAGGGCCGGAGCACGACAGGAACACAGGGACGACAGGAATGAAGTGAACACAACAAACGCAGCACAGACAGGGTGAGTACAAACAGACGATCTCGCGCTGAGTCTCTTCTCCCAGCTCCTCTTATGCACAGCAGGTGTGGTGATTGCGCTGATGGGCTGCAGGTGCGCGCAGGAGGAGCCAGGAGCCCAGCCCAGATCTGGCAGGTGAGGGAGGAAAAGAGCAGGACAGGAGTAAAACCAGGAGCGGACAGTGGGGATCATGACATTTTAATATTGTTCAGCTGTCATGAGGCATGTATCTCCGCTCCTGTTCTGCCTCCCTGTGTGCTCTCCCCCCTCCCTCACCTGCCTGAACCTGGAGCTGGGCGGAGCTCTCAGCTCCTCCCGCGCGCACCTGTGTCCCATCAGGGTAATCATCACACCTGCCGTGGATAAGAGGAGCGGGGAGAAGACACTCGGTGCCAGATCGTCCGCGCGTCAACGTGATGCTCCAGCTTAGTTTTTGTAATTTTGTTTCCTGTCTGCCTGTTACTCATTGGATTTTTGCCACCTTCCAGATTCCCGCTCTCGCTCGTTCCTGCTCCTGCCTCTGCGCTCCAGCTCCAGCTCCGGTACAGTATACCCCTCTGCCTTGCCTCCTGTCCCATCTTGGTCTCTGGCTTGCTTCCCGTCTCCGGCCCTGGCTCCCGCTCTCTGGATCACTCCTGCTGGGTCTTCCCTGGCCCTGTCCCTGGTCCCATCGTGCTCTGGCCCTGGCTGTCTCCGTGAGCGCTCTGGACATCCCTGCTTGGCTTGCCCTGGTCTCGTCCTGATCCTGTCCTCGTTCTGGTCCTGGTTTCCCGTCCCTGCTCTGCACTACTCCCGCCTGGTCTGCCTGCCGCTCCCTGGCTCCCCGTATGTGTTAAATGAACTATTAAAGACTGAATTTCACCATTTTGTAAATAAACACTGTAAATCTGCCCCGAGTCTGCATGTCTTTGGTCCTCCCAACCCCACCCGTTACGACATCAGCACACTTTCTTACAATTGGACCTTTCTTTAAATCAGTGCTTCTCAATTATTTTCTATCATGTCATGTCATATCAAATTAAAACAAGCAATTTAGCAATTTGGTACGCCACCTTATATGATGCTAACAGTGCTCACTGGTTTAAGTGACATTCACAAAACGGGATGATTGTTGGCAATATTTGGCACGTTTACGCTGAAAAAACTCCAGCGTCTTATCAGCGTGACTGAGGTGCAATGAGGTGGGGCCTTAACTTATTTGTCTTCATACTGTCCACTGCCACAGCAGACACCGGTCTGTCCTCGTGTCCCACCGGAGTCACAGTGAAGCCAAGTGCTAAACACTCTTCATCAGACTTCCTCCTCTTACTTTTCGGGTGACTTTCGTGTGTCTCATTGCCTCCGTCTATCTTCACCTTTCTTTTCATTCCTGTTAAAATGTTTTCCATAGTGTCTCTTTAGCAAAAGTGTTTCTTGTTCACTGCCCTGTGTCACGATCTGTTCGCTCTCTCCTGTTCTTTGCTGCGTACGCGCTGTCTACAGTATCTACAGTGTCATAAGCAGAGTCTCAGTGTTTATACTGAGCTCCATCTCTTTGCACCAGTGGGACATTTGTAGTTATTCTGCAGTTTGATCAG
Source organism: Periophthalmus magnuspinnatus (assembly GCF_009829125.3). NCBI lineage: Eukaryota > Metazoa > Chordata > Actinopteri > Gobiiformes > Gobiidae > Periophthalmus > Periophthalmus magnuspinnatus. The sequence goes on along the minus strand of NC_047134.1, from coordinate 900,487 downwards.
ATTTGAATTAAGAACTTCTACGACTCGTTATAGATACAAACTAATTACTAAAGTTTTGCATCTTTGTCACAGTTTGTGTTTTGAACATTAATGCACATTTACAGGAGGTTTTGGGGGATGATCCTCAGACAATCCTACAGCACATGACCAGTCACACCCTCATCCAGGTTTGTACTGTGTGTTTTTCAATTCAGGATCAATCCACTTTAGTGTGTTTGTATGAGAGATATAGACTATGATAATGACGTTGACACGACCTTTAGTATTAGTATCAGCAGCAGCAGCAGCAGCAACAACTCTGACCACAAGAGCAAAACTGAATGGCCAAAATAAGATTAAACAGGATGTGACGAACTTCACACATTCAAAGAGCATGAAGTGTAGGCACGAAGACAAATGAGGACACCACAAGTTTTACTGCCATTTTCAGTCCTGGTTCAGTCCTGGTTTGGTCCTGGTTCAGTCCTGGTTCAGTCCTGGTTTAGTCCTGGTTCAGTCCTGGTTTAGTCCTGGTTCAGTCCTGGTTAAGTCCTGGTTTAGTCCTGGTTCAGTCCTGATGATGGCCCTCGGAGCACTGGTCCTGGTCTGGTCTTTGTTCTTTTTAAGTAAGTAACACTGTTTTCTGTGAGATGCTGCTTCAGGTGCTGTTGTGTTATTTGTGAATATGAGTCTATGATGGACGAGCGTGTGAACAACTCAAAATAAGTCACATCTTCTTTTAGATTTAAATGTTGAAATGGTCTTTACCCTTTGACCTCTGCTGTGGCTTTCCCTGACGCTGAGGAGCAGAGACTTCATCATGAAGCTCAGTGAGAGAAGGTCAAGGGTTTGCAGTTGTTCAGATGGAATGTACATGCTGATTTTCTTTGTTCAAAACTGTCCCAGAGGCTCCACTTTTTAAGGAGACTGAGGCTGTTTGAGCCCAAAATCCTGATCTGTTTTTCTAAAGCTGTTTTGGAGAGTCTTATACACGACAGTGTGGCACAGCCTCAGGTCTTTGTCTAATGTAAAACCAAACTTAAAAACTGGTAAATAAGGCCATGAAGGTGACTGGCAGGAAAGAGTTTCCTTCTGTTCAGGACATTTGTCTAAACTCTGAGCTCAGATGAACTGTCAGAACCCCTCTCACCTGTTGTGTGGTGAATATGAAACTGTTCCTTCAGGTGTTTGGAGCACATCACTTTAAGAGTAACACAAATAAACTCTCATTTGTCACTTCTGTTTCCCTCTTGAACAAATGTGCTCAACAGAGGCTTAAGTCCCTTTAATCTCCAGTGAGCTTCAGGATCTGTGAGTTGAATGTGTCGACTGTGTGGTTTTATTCATGATATTTGTGAAATGGGGCTGGTGCAGTGACACTTTATGGTTGTGCAGACACAAAATGGACACGTATTTGTCTTCTTCTTTTTGATGAGCTCTGACTATCCCTGACTGTGATGTGTGAGTGAAACTGTGTTTAAGCTGCAGCACAAGACAAATGTCCCCTTGAACATAAGAACGATTATCTTCATCTAAAAGAAGGACTAAAGGAGGACTAAAACAGGACTAAAACAGGACTAAAGCAGGACTAAAGCAGGACTAAAACAGGACTAAAACAGGACTAAAACAGGACTAAAACAGGACTAAAGCAGGACTAAAACAGGACTAAAACAGGACTAAAACAGGACTAAAACAGGACTAAAGCAGGACTAAAACAGGACTAAAACAAGACTAAAACAGGACTAAAACAGGACTAAAACAGGACTAAAGCAGGACTAAACCAGGACTAAAACAGGACTAAAACAGGACTAAAGCAGGACTAAACCAGGACTAAAACAGGACTAAAACAGGACTAAAGCAGGACTAAACCAGGACTAAACCAGGACTAATCCAGACAAATGTCCCCTTGAACATAAGAACGATTATCTTCATCTAAAAGGAGAACTAAAACAGAACTAAAGCAGGACTAAAACAGGACTAAAACAGGACTAAAGCAGGACTAAACCAGGACTAAACCAGGACTAAAACAGGACTAAAACAGGACTAAAACAGGACTAAAGCAGGACTAAACCAGGACTAAACCAGGACTAAAGCAGGACTAAAGCAGGACTAAAACAGGACTAAAGCAGGACTAAAACAGGACTAAAGCAGGACTAAAGCAGGACTAAAGCAGGACTAAAACAGGACTAAAACAAGGACTAAAACAGGACTAAAACAAGGACTAAAACAGACTAAAACAGGACTAAAGCAGGACTAAAACAGGACTAAACCAGGACTAAACCAGGACTAAACCTGGACTAAACCTTAGTCAGACCTTGAGCCTATTTTATGTGTGTTCCTTGTGCTGAACCCTGGGCACATTCACACAGACCAGGCTGAAGGAGCAGATGGAGCTGTCGTAGTGAACACACTGCTCCAATACACTTTATGGTTTAGCTGCAGTCTGTTTGATGGTGTTTATATTTATTTTTCCGTTTGCTTTTGGTCCCACACTGAAGCTACTTCAGTCCGAGGGAACTGGCTCATGTGTGTCTGAGACTCTCTGCACTTGTCAAAATAAATGTACATTTGATTAATATTAATGTGTTTCTAAAGTCAAACAGCCTGATCGGACATAGTGAGCTTCCTGTTTCCATCACACTCATGAAACCAGCCTGTTGCTTTAATGAGCCCAACCACCGCCATTTTGTGTGAAGCTCTGTGTCATGTGACCAACAACTGACATTTTGTGACATGACTTTTGTGTGTGCAGGGCTCATGGCAGAAGACAACAGCTCAGGTAAAGACACACACACACCAGGATAACCACTCTGCCACAGTAACACAGAGAGAACATGCACACTCCACTCAGATCAGGAGTCTAACCCACAACCTCCTGGTGAGAGGGAGGACACAGGATAACCACTCTGCCACAGTGTCTGTGTAATCCCTCAGTCGTCCAGGTGGGATCCAAAAACTCTATTGTGTCACGGGACAAACATTTTAGAGTGACATTTGGCGTCTCATCCCAGCGTCTTCTTCATTTTGGTCAGATTACTTCTTCAGTTATGTTTTTTTCTGACTTTAAAAATGAGGAAATAGACAGGACTGTCCTCCTTCCATCTCCTGACAGTCTTTTCACTACAAACTGAATCAAAACAGATTATTCATAAAATCTCAGAGCCCCTTTGGACCAAAGTAGACCCGCTGGAGGGCCAAGTTCGGCCCGGGGACCACACTTTGGACACCCCTGCTCTAAAACTTTTGTCCAGTTGACAAAACTGAATTTTTGTTTGACTCTGGGCGGGACCTCACTGCTCAGGTAAAGGGGCGGGGCGTCACTGCTCAGGTAAAGGGGCGGGGCTTCACTGCTCAGGTAAAGGGGCGGGGCTCACTCTGTCTCTTGTCTGTTCAGGTCTCAGGCTGGTGGGAGGGGCCAGTCGCTGTGCTGGGACTGTGGAGGTGAGACACAGAGGAGAGTGGAGACGGGTGTTTGGACTCTGGTCCCTGGGGGACACAGCTGCTGTGTGCAGAGACCTGGACTGTGGCTCTGCTGTTTATGGAGAAAAGAGAAATGATTTTCCACTGAGTCGAGTGTGGAGGGTCTCATCTGACTGTGTGAAGAAGAAGAAGAAGACGTCTGCAGTGAGAGAATGTGTCTATGATTCATCCTCCTCTTCCTCTTCCTCTGGTCTGGAGGTGAAATGTTCAGGTAAAACTCTGATCTCACATTTTTATGTTTCTCAGATGTTTTTTTTTTTCTATTGTCTCATTACACACAAAAATACACACATGTGCACAGACACACATATATACACACATACACAAACACACACATTTATACACATACACATACAGATGCACACAAATACACTTACACAAACAGACTCACACATACACACACACAATTAAACAAACACACATATACATACACACACACACACACATACACACACATACATACAAACACACACAAATAAACAAACACACATATACACACACAGATATATATACAAAGTCACAAATACACCCACACACATACACAAACGTACACACACTTACACACAAACAAACAAAAAACACATACACAGGAACAAACACAAAAACTACAGAGAGATTCAACGTGTTTAATAACAAGTGAACCAGGACTAAACCAGAACTAAACCAGGACTAAACCAGGACTAAACCAGGACCAAACCAGGACTAAACCAGGACTAAACCAGAACTAAACCAGGACTAAACCAGGACTAAACCAGGACTAAACCAGAACTAAACCAGAACTAAACCAGGACTAAACCAGAACTAAACCAGAACTAAACCAGGACTAAACCAGGACTAAACCAGAACTAAACCAGAACTAAACCAGGACTAAACCAGGACTAAACCAGAACTAAACCAGAACTAAACCAGGACTAAACCAGGACTGAACCAGGACTGAACCAGAACTAAACCAGGACTAAACCAGGACTAAACCAGAACTAAACCAGAACTAAACCAGGACTAAACCAGAACTAAACCAGGACTGAACCAGGACTGAACCAGAACTAAACCAGGACTAAACCAGGACTAAACCAGGACTAAACCAGAACTAAACCAGGACTAAACCAGGACTAAACAAGGACTAAACCAGGACTAAACCAGAACTAAACCAGGACTAAACCAGGACTAAACAAGGACTAAACCAGGACTAAACCAGAACTAAACCAGAACTAAACCAGGACTAAACCAGAACTAAACCAGGACTAAACAGGACTAAACAAGGACTAAACCAGGACTAAACCAGAACTAAACCAGGACCAAACCAGGACTAAACAAGACTAAACCAGGACTAAACCAGGACTAAACCAGAACTAAACCAGGATTAAACCAGTACTAAACCAAGACTAACCAGGACTAAACCAGGACTAAACCAGAACTAAACCAGAACTAAACCAGAACTAAACCAGGACTGAACCAGGACCGAACCAGGACCGAACCAGGACTAAACCAGGACTAAACCAGGACTAACCAGGACTAAACCAGGACTAAACCAGAACTAAACCAGGACTGAACCAGGACCGAACCAGGGCCGAACCAGGACTAAACCAGGACTACACCAGAACTAAACCAGAACTAAACCAGGATTAAACCAGTACTAAACCAGGACTAACCAGGACTAAACCAGGACTAAACCAGAACTAAACCAGAACTAAACCAGAACTAAACCAGGACTGAACCAGGACCGAACCAGGACCGAACCAGGACCGAACCAGGACTAAACCAGGACTAACCAGGACTAACCAGAACTAAACCAGAACTAAACCAGAACTAAACCAGGACTGAACCAGGACTGAACCAGGACCGAACCAGGACCGAACCAGGACTAAACCAGGACTAAACCAGGACTAACCAGGACTAAACCAGAACTAAACCAGAACTAAACCAGGACTAAACCAGGACTAAACCAGAACTAAATCAGGACTAAACCAGGACTAAACCAGGACTGAACAGAAAGACTGCATCAGAGTGATGATGTCACACATGTGTGTCCTATTGGCTCAGAGTGATGATGTCACACATGTGTGTCCTATTGGCTCAGCGTGATGATGTCACACATGTGTGTCCTATTGGCTCAGAGTGATGATGTCACACATGTGTGCGTCCTATTGGCTCAGAGTGATGATGTCACACATGTGTGTCCACAGACTCGGTGCGTCTGGTCTCGGGGCCCAGTCTGTGCTCAGGATCAGTGCAGATCCTGGACCAGTCCTGGACCTGGGTCTGTGAAGGGGCCTTGGACCAGCAGGGGGCAGAGGTGCTGTGCAGGGAGCTGGGCTGTGGGGCTCCTTCTCTCCTCCAGGGGGCGCTCTCTCCTCTGAAGCAGAAGTTCCAGTGTGAGGGCCATGAGTCTGCTCTGATGGACTGTCCCCGCTCCGGCTCAGAGACCTGCTCCTCTGGAGCCGCTGTCAACCTCACCTGCTCAGGTAAAGGGGCGGGGCCTCACTGCTCAGGTAAAAGGGCGGGGCTTCACTGCTCAGGTAAAGGGGCGGGGCTTCACTGCTCAGGTAAAGGGGCGGGGCCTCACTGCTCAGGTAAAGGGGCGGGGCTTAACTGCTCAGGTAAAGGGGCGGGGCTTAACTGCTCAGGTAAAGGGGCGGGGCTCACTGCTCAGGTAAAGGGGCGGGGCTCACTGCTCAGGTAAAGGGGCGGGGCTCACTCTGTCTCTTGTCTGTTCAGGTCTCAGGCTGGTGGGAGGGGCCAGTCGCTGTGCTGGGACTGTGGAGGTGAGACTCAGAGGAGAGTGGAGACGGGTGGTGTCCTCTGGATTCTTTGGACCCTGGTCCCTGGGGGACACAGCTGCTGTGTGCAGAGACCTGGACTGTGGCTCTGCTGTTTATGGAGAAAAGAGACGTGATTTTCCACAGAGTCCAGTGTGGAGGGTCTATCCTCTCTGTGTGAAGACGTCTGCAGTGAGAGAATGTGTCATTGGTTCATCCTCCTCTCCCTCTGGTCTGGAGGTGAAATGTTCAGGTAAAACTCTGATCTCACATTTTTATGTTTCTCAGATGTTTTTTTTTCCTAGTGTCTCATCACAAACACACACATACACACACGTACACACACACACACACACACCCATACACAAAAATACACACATAAACTCTACTCTATAAAACTCTATGTAACTCTATGGGAGACTTAATATTTTTAAATAAATGTCCAAACTTCTGCTCCACAAATGTTGATCCTTCTCATTATTAGTTTGAGTTTGGCTCCTCAAACTGTCACATTAATCTTATGGTTTAAAGTCGTTTCATCTGAGCACGATCACGTCTTTGAGCTTGAATAATGGCTCCACTTTATGAAGATATTGGGAAAAAATCATTTGACTTTTGTTTATTTAAACTGACAGAGAAGACGAGGAACTTAGGGCCAGTTTTATAAAAAATACTGAAATCTCACTGAACGTTTTTTCTCACTGCAGGTCCTCCCTCTTCTCCCTCTGTGTGGATGCTGTGGCTAGTGCGCCCTCTGCTGGTGTCCAGTCCGTACGCCGTGTGCACTGTGCTGCTGGTGCTGATCTACAGGGAGCAGCGTCGCACAGGTAACCCCACAGTCTGAGATGTTCTGACCTAAACTAAAGAATGAACCCACACCAGGTCCTCCAGGTCCTCCAAGCGCTGGGACAACAGCCTTTTTGGTGCAGTTTTTGGATCTCCACTGAGGGGAGGAGCCTGTGTTCTGCTCACATCATCTACATTTATCAGGGAATAGAAACACATTTGTCACCATGGGGATTCTTGCACGTTTTTTGGCAACTTTTCTCTGACACTTTTGAGGCACAAACAGTGAACAGCTCCCCCAGAGTGTGACGTATCCTCTACTATCAGCCAATAGCACATCTGGAAATATTCTCGTGCTGACTCAAGCCCCGCCCACCTGCTCTTCAGCTTTTGGTTCTGGTTGAGTGAAATATATTGTACTTATATATGTAATTCTCCTCCCTGGATGTTAAACTTTGTTAGACAGACACACTGGGCCCAGCGCCTCATCTTAAAGACACATGACACTACAACATATTTACATCTTTATTTTACATTTCACTCATCGTTACTGTTATGATGCTCTAACCTCCATTTTACACTAGAGCAGCCGTCAGAAACCAGCATCTATCTGTATGTGCAAGTGGACTAACCCGCGAGCCGCCGCGCGACAGACAGGAAGTGAGCATGAGCCTGTTTCAGCTCCACTGACTCTGGCTCTAATTCACTTTCTGTGTAAAAAGCACGACCCCTCTGTCTGTGACTGCTGCTGTCAGGCTCGTCATTCTGACCTTAAAATGTTTCACTCACAGCACAAAGGCTAATGCAGAGGCTAATGCAGAGGCTAATGCAGAGGCTAATGCAGAGGCTAACACACAGGCTAATGCACAGGCTAACACACAGGCTAACACACAGGCTAATACACAGGCTAACACACAGGCTAATGCAGAGGCTAATGCAGAGGCTAACACACAGGCTAACACACAGGCTAATGCAGAGGCTAATGCAGAGGCTAATGCAGAGGCTAACACACAGGCTAACACACAGGCTAATGCAGAGGCTAATGCAGAGGCTAACGCAGAGGCTAATGCAGAGGCTAACACACAGGCTAATGCAGAGGCTAACACACAGGCTAATGCAGAGGCTAATGCAGAGGCTAATGCAGAGGCTAATGCACAGGCTAACACACAGGCTAATGCAGAGGCTAATGCAGAGGCTAATGCAGAGGCTAACACACAGGCTAATACACAGGCTAACACACAGGCTAATGCAGAGGCTAATGCAGAGGCTAACACACAGGCTAACACACAGGCTAACACACAGGCTAACACACAGGCTAACGCACAGGCTAATACATTTTGAATTTGTAAGTACAGAGCAGGGGGCGGGGATAGGGGGTAGGTGAAAACAGACTCTACTGAGCACTCAAGCCTCAGTTGCAGGACAAACTCAAACATGAATCGCTCTAAATAAAAGCTCAAATGTTTTCCCCCTGCTGGATAAAAGAGGTATTACACAGACACAGGTTTCAGGTCACTGGGGGGCAGTGTGGAGCAGAGAGGGGCTGTGGGAGGGCATCTGAACACAACCCCAGTTTGGGCTAATTGTTTGTCTTGACTCCGCCCACAGGAAGTGCACATGTCGTTTCCATGGAGACGGGCCAGCAGGAGGAGGAGTATGATGACATCGGCGCTGAGGTCACCACCGAGCACAGCTTCTGAGCCAATCACAGCTCTGCTTTCATCTTTAAATGAGTCTGACATTTCAGTTAAAACAAAAAAATATATATGTGAATAAAATATAGTGTTAAGATTCACTTTATTTGTAATGATTTAAATGTCCTGCATCTGCTTGTTTCCACATATTTTAATAAAATGTGACTTATGAGCCGCTCTTGAGTTCTGTCTATATCTAATTATAATCAGGAAGTGCATTGTTAGCATGCTAACTCGCCTGCTCTCAAGTAACTAAATAAAAATCCCTCCTGTTTGAAACTCAGTTGTGTTTCTCTAAAAGGACGATTCACAAAACTCTGATGTTTCTAAATCTGTGTTTTTGATTAAAGTAAAGTTCCGTTCATAAAGTCCCTGTAATGGCGTCCGCAGTGTCACTGTTTTCTGTGTCTGTGTGTTTTATTGCTCCTGTCTGCAGTCCTCACGTTTACACTTTGTACAGAGGGCGACAGAGAGCAGCTCAGAGCTCAAACAAACACAGATGCCCTCCCATAGGACCCTGGGGGTATTTACTTCTATGGGGTATTAAAGAGGAAGTATTTACTTCTATGTTGTATTAAAGAGGAGGTATTTATTTCTATGGGGTATTAAAGAGGAGGTATTTACTTCTCTGGGGTATTAAAGAGGAGGTATTTACTTCTGTGGGGTATTAAAGAGGAGGTATTTACTTCTGTGGGGTATTAAAGAGGAGGTATTTACTTCTGTGGGGTATTAAAGAGGAGGTATTTACGTCTATGGGGTATTAAAGAGGAGGTATTTACTTCTTTGGGGTATTAAAGAGGAGGTATTTACTTCTGTGGGGTATTAAAGAGGAGGTATTTACTTCTATTGGGTATTAAAGAGGAGGTATTTACTTCTATGGGGTATTAAAGAGGAGGTATTTACTTCTCTGGGGTATTAAAGAGGAGGTATTTACTTCTATGGGGTATTAAAGAGGAGGTATTTACTTCTATTGGGTATTAAAGAGGAGGTATTTACTTCTATGGGGTATTAAAGAGGAGGTATTTACTTCTATGGGGTATCAAAGAGGAGGTATTTACTTCTATGGTGTATTAAAGAGGAGGTATTTACTTCTGTGGGGTATTAAAGAGGAGGTATTTACTTCTATGGGGTATTAAAGAGGAGGTATTTACTTCTATGGGGTATTAAAGAGGAGGTATTTACTTCTATGGGGTATTAAAGAGGAGGTATTTACTTTTCTGGGGTATTAAAGAGGAGGTATTTTACTTCTATGGGGTATTAAAGAGGAGGTATTTACTTCTGTGGGGTATTAAAGAGGAGGTATTTACTTCTATTGGGTATTAAAGAGGAGGTATTTACTTCTATGGGGTATTAAAGAGGAGGTATTTACTTCTCTGGGGTATTAAAGAGGAGGTATTTACTTCTATGGGGTATTAAAGAGGAGGTATTTACTTCTATTGGGTATTAAAGAGGAGGTATTTACTTCTATGGGGTATTAAAGAGGAGGTATTTACTTCTATGGGGTATCAAAGAGGAGGTATTTACTTCTATGGTGTATTAAAGAGGAGGTATTTACTTCTGTAGGGTATTAAAGAGGAGGTATTTACTTCTATGTTGTTTTAAAGAGGAGGTATTTACTTCTATGGGGTATTAAAGAGGAGGTATTTACTTCTATGGGGTATTAAAGAGGAGGTATTTACTTCTATGGGGTATTAAAGAGGAGGTATTTACTTCTGTGGGGTATTAAAGAGGAGGTATTTACTTCTATGTTGTTTTAAAGAGGAGGTATTTACTTCTATGGGGTATTAAAGAGGAGGTATTTACTTCTCTGGGGTATTAAAGAGGAGGTATTTACTTCTATGGGGTATTAAAGAGGAGGTATTTACTTCTGTGGGGTATTAAAGAGGAGGTATTTACTTCTATGGGGTATTAAAGAGGAGGTATTTACTTCTATGGGGTATTAAAGAGGAGGTATTTACTTCTATGGGGTATTAAAGAGGAGGTATTTACTTCTGTGGGTATTAAAGAGGAGGTATTTACTTCTATGTTGTTTTAAAGAGGAGGTATTTACTTCTATGGGGTATTAAAGAGGAGGTATTTACTTCTCTGGGGTATTAAAGAGGAGGTATTTACTTCTGTGGGGTATTAAAGAGGAGGTATTTACCTCTGTGGGGTATTAAAGAGGAGGTATTCACTTCTGTGGGGTATTAAAGAGGAGGTATTTACTTCTCTGGGGTATTAAAGAGGAGGTATTCACTTCTGTGGGGTATTAAAGAGGAGGTATTTACTTCTGTGTGGTATTAAAGAGGAGGTATTTACCTCTGTGGGGTATTAAAGAGGAGGTATTCACTTCTGTGGGGTATTAAAGAGGAGGTATTTACTTCTCTGGGGTATTAAAGAGGAGGTATTCACTTCTGTGGGGTATTAAAGAGGAGGTATTTACCTGTATGGGGTATTAAAGAGGAGGTATTTACTTCTGTGGGGTATTAAAGAGGAGGTATTTACTTCTGTGGGGTATTAAAGAGGAGGTATTTACTTCTCTGGGGTATTAAAGAGGAGGTATTTACCTCTGTGGGGTATTAAAGAGGAGGTATTCACTTCTGTGGGGTATTAAAGAAGAGGTATTTACTTCTCTGGGGTATTAAAGAGGAGGTATTCACTTCTGTGGGGTATTAAAGAGGAGGTATTTACCTGTATGGGGTATTAAAGAGGAGGTATTTACTTCTGTGGGGTATTAAAGAGGAGGTATTTACTTCTCTGGGGTATTAAAGAGGAGATATTTACTTCTGTGGGGTATTAAAGAGGAGGTATTTACTTCTCTGGGGTATTAAAGAGGAGGTATTTACTTCTATGGGGTATTAAATGGGAGGTATTTACTTGTATGGGGTATTAAAGAGGAGGTATTTACTTCTGTGGGGTATTAAAGAGGAGGTATTTACTTCTGTGGGGTATTAAAGAGGAGGTATTTACTTGTATGGGCTATTAAAGAGGAGGTATTTACCTCTGTGGGGTATTAAAGAGGAGGTATTCACTTCTGTGGGGTATTAAAGAGGAGGTATTTACTTCTCTGGGGTATTAAAGAGGAGGTATTCACTTCTGTGGGGTATTAAAGAGGAGGTATTTACCTGTATGGGGTATTAAAGAGGAGGTATTTACTTCTGTGGGGTATTAAAGAGGAGGTATTTACTTCTCTGGGGTATTAAAGAGGAGGTATTTACTTCTGTGGGGTATTAAAGAGGAGGTATTTACTTCTCTGGGGTATTAAAGAGGAGGTATTTACTTCTATGGGGTATTAAAGGGGAGGTATTTACTTCTATGGGGTATTAAAGAGGAGGTATTTACTTCTGTGGGGTATTAAAGAGGAGGTATTTACTTCTGTGGGGTATTAAAGAGGAGGTATTTACTTGTATGGGGTATTAAAGAGGAGGTATTTACCTCTGTGGGGTATTAAAGAGGGGGTATTCACTTCTGTGGGGTATTAAAGAGGAGGTATTTACTTCTATGTTGTTTTAAAGAGGAGGTATTTACTTCTATGGGGTATTAAAGAGGAGGTATTTACTTCTCTGGGGTATTAAAGAGGAGGTATTTACTTCTGTGGGGTATTAAAGAGGAGGTATTAACTTGTATGGGGTATTAAAGAGGAGGTATTTACCTCTGTGGGGTATTAAAGAGGAGGTATTCACTTCTGTGGGGTATTAAAGAGGAGGTATTTACTTCTATGTTGTTTTAAAGAGGAGGTATTTACTTCTATGGGGTATTAAAGAGGAGGTATTTACTTCTCTGGGGTATTAAAGAGGAGGTATTTACTTCTATGGGGTATTAAAGAGGAGGTATTTACTTCTGTGGGGTATTAAAGAGGAGGTATTTACTTCTCTGGGGTATTAAAGAGGAGGTATTTACTTCTATGGGGTATTAAAGAGGAGGTATTTACTTCTGTGGGGTATTAAAGAGGAGGTATTTACTTCTGTGGGGTATTAAAGAGGAGGTATTTACTTGTATGGGGTATTAAAGAGGAGGTATTTACCTCTGTGGGGTATTAAAGAGGAGGTATTCACTTCTGTGGGGTATTAAAGAGGAGGTATTTACTTCTCTGGGGTATTAAAGAGGAGGTATTCACTTCTGTGGGGTATTAAAGAGGAGGTATTTACTTCTGTGTGGTATTAAAGAGGAGGTATTTACCTCTGTGGGGTATTAAAGAGGAGGTATTCACTTCTGTGGGGTATTAAAGAGGAGGTATTTACTTCTATGTTGTTTTAAAGAGGAGGTATTTACTTCTATGTTGTTTTAAAGAGGAGGTATTTACTTCTATGGGGTATTAAAGAGGAGGTATTTACTTCTCTGGGGTATTAAAGAGGAGGTATTTACTTCTGTGGGGTATTAAAGAGGAGGTATTTACTTGTATGGGGTATTAAAGAGGAGGTATTTACCTCTGTGGGGTATTAAAGAGGAGGTATTCACTTCTGTGGGGTATTAAAGAGGAGGTATTTACTTCTCTGGGTATTAAAGAGGAGGTATTCACTTCTGTGGGGTATTAAAGAGGAGGTATTTACCTGTATGGGGTATTAAAGAGGAGGTATTTACTTCTGTGGGGTATTAAAGAGGAGGTATTTACTTCTCTGGGGTATAAAGAGGAGATATTTACTTCTGTGGGGTATTAAAGAGGAGGTATTTACTTCTCTGGGGTATTAAAGAGGAGGTATTTACTTCTATGGGGTATTAAAGGGGAGGTATTTACTTGTATGGGGTATTAAAGAGGAGGTATTTACTTCTGTGGGGTATTAAAGAGGAGGTATTTACTTCTGTGGGGTATTAAAGAGGAGGTATTTACTTGTATGGGCTATTAAAGAGGAGGTATTTACCTCTGTGGGGTATTAAAGAGAAGGTATTCACTTCTGTGGGGTATTAAAGAGGAGGTATTTACTTCTCTGGGGTATTAAAGAGGAGGTATTCACTTCTGTGGGGTATTAAAGAGGAGGTATTTACCTGTATGGGGTATTAAAGAGGAGGTATTTACTTCTGTGGGGTATTAAAGAGGAGGTATTTACTTCTGTGGGGTATTAAAGAGGAGGTATTTACTTCTCTGGGGTATTAAAGAGGAGGTATTCACTTCTGTGGGGTATTAAAGAGGAGGTATTTACCTGTATGGGGTATTAAAGAGGAGGTATTTACTTCTCTGGGGTATTAAAGAGGAGGTATTTACTTCTGTGGGGTAATAAAGAGGAGGTATTTACTTCTCTCGGGTATTAAAGAGAAGGTATTTACTTCTATGGGGTATTAAAGGGGAGGTATTTACTTCTATGGGGTATTAAAGAGGAGGTATTTACTTCTCTGGGGTATTAAAGGGGGTATTTAAAGGTGGAGTTGGGCAGTGATTAAACTCTTTAATCACAATGAAGCACAGGCTTAAATTGTGATAGTGATTTAAAAAGGCTTTTTATTTGACCTCTGTATTTGACCTCTGTGTTTGACCTCTGTATTTGACCTCTGTATTTGACCTCTGTGTTTGACCTCTGTGTTTGACCCCTGTATTTGACCTCTGTATTTGACCTCTGTGTTTGACCTCTGTGTTTGACCTCTGTATTTGACCTCTGTGTTTGACCTCTATATTTGACCTCTGTGTTTGACCTCTGTATTTGACCTCTGTGTTTGACCTCTGTATTTGACCTCTGTGTTTGACCTCTATATTTGAACTCTGTATTTGACCTCTGTATTTGACCTTTGTGTTTGACCTCTGTGTTTGACCTCTATATTTGACCTCTGTGTTTGACCTCTGTATTTGACCTCTGTATTTGACCTCTGTGTTTGACCTCTATATTTGACCTCTGTATTTGACCTCTGTGTTTGACCTCTGTGTTTGACCTCTATATTTGACCTCTGTGTTTGACCTCTGTGTTTGACCTCTGTATTTGACCTCTGTGTTTGACCTCTGTGTTTGACCTCTGTATTTGACCTCTGTGTTTGACCTCTGTGTTTGACCTCTATATTTGACCTCTGTGTTTGACCTCTATATTTGACCTCTGTATTTGACCTCTATATTTGACCTCTGTTCGACCTCTGTTTGACCTCTGTATTTGACCTCTGTATTTGACCTCTGTGTTTGACCTCTGTATTTGACCTCTGTGTTTGACCTCTGTGTTTGACCTCTGTATTTGACCTCTGTGTTTGACCTCTGTATTTGACCTCTGTATTTGACCTCTATATTTGACCTCTGTATTTGACCTTTATTTGACCTCTGTGTTTGACCTCTATATTTGACCTCTGTATTTGACCTCTGTGTTTGACCTCTGTGTTTGACCTCTGTATTTGACCTCTGTGTTTGACCTCTGTATTTGACCTCTGTATTTGACCTCTATATTTGACCTCTGTATTTGACCTTTATTTGACCTCTGTGTTTGACCTCTGTATTTGACCTCTATATTTGACCTCTGTATTTGACCTCTGTATTTGACCTCTGTATTTGACCTCTGTGTTTGACCTCTGTGTTTGACCTCTGTATTTGACCATAAAGGTCTATATAAGGTCTATGGACCCAGGACTCTTTTTGGAGAGTTTCAAACCTCAGACACTTGGACTCGTCTCTGTCGTCTCAGTCCTGGGACCCCTGTTGTTCAGTCTCTACATGCTGCTGTTAGTCCAGTTAATACACAACAATAATGTGTCACACACAACTCTGCAGACGAGTCAGATCTATGTCTCACTGCAGCAGGTGAATATGGACCAGTGGATTCACTGCATCAACAGATCAGTGTGTGGAGGAAAAACAACTTTGTCCAGATAAACTCAGACAAGACTCAAGTCAGAAACATAGAGAAAGTGTCAGTCACCTCCAGTCTCTGTCTCTAAAACCTTCAAATCAGGACAGAAATCTAGAGGTAAAAATGGACTCAGACTTGAACTTTAACAGACACATCAAATCAATAACATCTGCAGCTTTTTACATCTAAAAAACATTGCAAAAATAAAAACTTTACTGTCAAACCAGACTTAAACTTGTCAGAACAGCTCCCTCTTCTGGTCATATTGCAGAAGTGCAGTAGTAACAGTAATTTGTACAAAAGAACATGACAGTCATGTAGTCAGGCTTATGTGTTTGTTTTCTGGGCTGTGGTAGGTTCCGGCGCCGAGCTGACGGTCGGCTGCGGCGACGATGGCCGCGTCGTTGGGGTGGTGGTCGGCCCCGGGACACCCCCTTCCGGCCCCGAACAGGAGAGACCAGTGCTGCTGGTCGTCCTCTCCCAGGGCTGCCGTTGGTGGGAGACTCCAGTCCAGCCTCCTGGCGAGGAGGTCCTGGACCCGGACCCAGAAGCGGCGGGCGGCACCACATTCGCAAAAAAGATGTATGAGAGTCTTAGGGGATTCACCGCACACTGGGCAGTCTCTGCCGTACACCGTGGGGCTGATGGCGTGTAACTGTATGCACGTGTAAATCAGTCTGTGTTTCAATTTGAATTCAAAGTTACTGACTATGTGTGGTGTGAACCATTCGAATGTGTAGGCCCAGATGGATGTGATGTCGTGCGAGGGGAATGTCTGTGACCATTTGTGTTCTGCCGCGGGGCGTCTGAAGACTCCAGGGATCAGCACTTTGTAACAGGCTCGGGTGTTCATCTCGGTCAGCTTCTTCCACACGGTCCCGCCCGCCCAAACGTCGAAGTCACTTCCGGAGGGAGAGACGATGCCATGGGCATGGGGGTTCTTCTTGATGAGTGCGGCCAGCGGCTCCGCCACGATGCTGTACAGCAGAGAGGAGAGGGGACAGCCCTGCCTCACCGATCTGCTTAAGGAGAAGGTGTCACTCAGCGAACCATTGCACTTCTCTCTCGACCGGGCGTTTTAGTAGAGGAGTTGAATCCATGTAATGAATGTGTCGCCAAACCTGAACCTCCACAAGACGTCCCACAGGAACGAGTGTTTGACCCTGTCGAACGCCTTGCGGAAGTCCACACTGACGTTGACGGAGAGGAGGGAGAGGCGTGCCATAGCACATGAGGAGGGAGAAGTTGCCTGAGGTTCATTTTGACTTTTTGTGTTTACTCTTCTGCGTATCTGTGTCCCCCAGGCGTTTTTTAACCTCAGGCGTGCTGAATTCCATCAGCTCAGAGTCGTCAGCGGTCTGATTAAAGGCAGCAGTGCTGGGGGTAGGTGAGAGAGCCGGCTCGCGGGGGCTGCATGCAGGCATAGCTGCCTCCGCTCTGCCCCGCTCAGCTCTGCTGCTCTGTGACAGGGAGCACGCTCTTGTTGGCAGCTCGCCCCACTGTCTTCCCCTCCCCACTGTCTTCCCCGCATGATACTTTCTAGTCTGGGAATGCGGCCCGCTGCCGGGGCCACTTCCCCCACCTCGGAGGTAGAACACGGGGCCTGTCTCGTGCTCATCCTCCTCACCGGTTCGACTGCTGCCGCCCAAGCATTAGGAGTGGGCCCGCACACGGCCTCCTCCCCCTGATCAAGGATGCGGCGTGAGTCAGCTTTCTCACGCGCCCCTACCATTGGCGCCCCCCCTGCTCACCAGCTGGATGTCTGTCTCCGCTGATGGACCCGCCGGGGGCTCTTCCCCGCTCCCTGCGGGTGCTGGGGTGGTCTCCTCTCCCTTCCTCAGTGCCTCCCTGAGAACCTCGACTGCCTCCTCCTCCCGGCACGCGCACAAGTGGGAGAACATACGACACTTTCTGTACTTAGGCGCCCTGGGCTCAGTGCACTCCCGCGCGTAGTGGCCCTGTCCCCCGCAGTTCCTGCACAGAAAGTCCAGACAGTCCCTAAACACGTGACACACCCTCACCTGTCTGTCATGCAGCACCCTGAAGTATTCAGGGCCTGCAGTGGTGTTAAACCTCAAAGAATAAGGCAGAGACTGCACGGTGTCGGTGAATCTTACCCGCACAAATCTGGTGCCGGCCGCCACGTCACTCCCGGGCCACACTCTCCTCCGCACCTCGGAGACTGCAGAGACTCCCCAGGAGAGGAGCTTGGCCACAATCTCCTCATCCTCGATGTAGGCCTGCAGCCCCATGAACGAGACGACCAGCTCATCTGCGGTGATGTCCCTTCCATGCACTTTG
The DNA here is from genome assembly GCF_009829125.3 of Periophthalmus magnuspinnatus. Lineage (NCBI taxonomy): Eukaryota > Metazoa > Chordata > Actinopteri > Gobiiformes > Gobiidae > Periophthalmus > Periophthalmus magnuspinnatus. The sequence goes on along the minus strand of NC_047134.1, from coordinate 882,757 downwards.
GTCTCCCCAACACGGAAACCATCCAGTAGGCGCCCCTTCACCTGCGTCGTCGTCACCGTCAGCTCGTACTTTGCTTTGCTAATCTGCCGGAGCGCCACTACGTTACTATGCTCTTCGCCGCTTTCAGCAGGACCATCGGCGGCACCTCCTTCCCATCACACTCCAGGAATACGGTTAAATCTTTATCATATTTTCTGAACTTTTTCGTCGGAGGTTGTTCCGGGGTCTTGGTCGTTGTGGGTGCGGGAGTCGTTGCCATGTTGTCCGTCCGGGGGGGTGGGGGGGCTGGCTGCCTCCCAGTCAAGGGAACTGGGAGGGGGACAAATGAAGGTAAAAGCTAAATCAAAATGATAATTTAGAACAATGTAAAAATGTAAAAGGCGAGGGGCAGAGAGCCGAACTCTGCGTGGCTCCCAGTGCCTACGTGGCACTACCCGCTACCCAGCAGCCCACGGGCCAACTCTGCTTAGCTTCCGAGATCAGACGAGATTGGGCGTGTTCAGAGTGGTATGGCTGTAAGCCAGAGAACAGCAATGTGACACTGTTTTTATATCTATATTCAAGTCGATGAATGGGGGGGGGTCACTTTCTTCAAAATGGAGTACCAGGGTCACTTTCTTCAAAATGGAGTACCGGGGTCACTTTCTTCAAAATGGAGTGCCAGGGTCACTTTCTTCAAAATGGAGTACCGGGGTCACTTGCTTCAAAATGGAGTACCGGGGTCACTTTCTTCAAAATGGAGTACCGGGGTCACTTGCTTCAAAATGGAGTACCGGGGTCACTTTCTTCAAAATGGAGTACCAGGGTCACTTTCTTCAAAATGGAGTACCAGGGTTACGTTCTTTTGCCATGGCGCCCTGTGCTTTGTAATTGGGGAGGGGGGCTTAACACTAGGTGACCGGGATCGGATTGTAAACCAGGTCATCAGCGGAGGCCGGCTGGTCCCTTTGTCTCGGTATGTCTCAGTATGTCGCGGTTTGTCTCGTTATGTCTACATTTCTCTTGGTATGTGTCGGCTTGCCTAGGGATGTATCGGTTTGTCTCTGTTTGTCTCAGTATGTCTCAGTATGTCTCGGTGTGTCTCGGTTTCTCTCGCTATGCCTTGGTGTGTCTCGGTAAGTCTGAGTATGTCTCTGTATGTCTCTGTATGTTTTGGTTTGTCTCGTTATGTCTCGGTTGCTCTCGGTTTCCCGCTGTATGTCTCGAGTTGTCTTGGTTTCTCTCGGTATGTCTCAATAAGTCTCGGTATGTCTCACTTTCTCTCGGTATGTCTCGGTAAGACTCAGTTTGTCTCAGTTTGTCTCGGTTTGTCTCAGTTTGTCTCGTTATGTCTCGATATGTCTCGGTTTCTCTCGGTATGTCTCGGAATGTCTCGGTTTCTCTTAGTGCGTCTCGGTACTACTCGGGTTGTCTCGGTATGTCTCGGTATGTCTCGGTGTGTCTCAGTTTGTCTCTGTCTCTGTTTGTCTTTGTCTCCGTTTGTCACAGTTTGTCTTTTTCTGTCTCTCTCTGTCTCAGTTTGTCTCTGTCTGTCTCTGTCTCAGTTTGTCTCTGTCTCAGTTTGTCTCTATCTCAGTTTGTCTCTGTCTCAGTTTGTCTCTGTCTCAGTTTGTCTCTGTCTGTTTCTGTCTCTGTCTCAGTTTGTCTCTGTCTCAGTTTGTCTCTGTCTGTCTCAGTTTGTCTCTGTCTGTCTCAGTTTGTCTCTGTCTGTCTCTGTCTGTCTGTCTCTGTCTCAGTTTGTCTCTGTCTGTCTCTGTCTCAGTTTGTCTCTGTCTCAGTTTGTCTCTGTCTGTCTCTGTCTGTCTCAGTTTGTCTCTGTCTGTCTCTGTCTCAGTTTGTCTCTGTCTGTCTGTCTCTGTCTCAGTTTGTCTCTGTCTCAGTTTGTCGGCAACGTCCGGCCCGCGGGAAAATGTTGGCCCTTTGCCCATTTTTTTTGGCCCTCCAGAGGATTTTGTACTTTTTTCCGGCATTGATTCTTTAATAGCACGTTATGTGGACACTGCTACTGTCCACTGCCCATGATGTGCACGTAACACAACATTAAAAGCAAACAATGAACTGGTGTGTACATACACCTTCACCAGTCAAAATCGTGGCTGTTTTTGGACATCTGGTGAGGCACGTGTGCAGACGGCGCGCAGCTCAAGGAATGTGCACCAGTTACACTATAGCCTTCTTGCACTTCTGTGTTTAGTTATTCAAAATTCACTGTTTTATTCAAATCAATCACAAAACTGTCAAAATACTCACAGTTTGAAGATTTCTTTTAACCGGGGTGGGGACTTGCTTTTTGTCCACATGTCAGGTTTTATTGTTCTGGACCTTTGCTCATGTTTGACACAACATAAATCCACTTCACGATCCTTGCTGCACTTGGCATCGTCCAAGTCCTACAGCTCTCCCAAAGTCGTGCGTAAAGGTGCGGGTCATTACGGCACCAAATGCGGAGTAAGGAAGCCGTTAGTGCGGTATTACGCACGACTAAAAGCCTGTCGTAGTTTAACCATCGAGGCAGAGCTAAATCGCAGCGATGGTCACAAGAAGACAGCGTGAGAAAAGAATTTTGATGGAGAGATTTGACCATAAGCAATAACTACGCAGCTTCCTGGTTCAAGTAACCGTCTTAGAAAGATTTTATCCTTGTTTAAATCCGCACATTTTAACCACAAAAGTATTAGTTTCAATTAATATCATGAGACAAAGACCTGAATAAATGAGGTACAAACTTAAAGTGAAAAGTTTTTCATAGCTCTACCTGATACTGTGCGCCTTTAGCATCCATATTACCATGTTCAACAAAGGCATAATTCTTACCAAAACCATAATAAAAGGAGCAAAAGCCCGAGGATTTTTAATTAATTAAACACAGGTTTAAAGCACGGCTGAATTTGTAAAGGCAGATAAACATTAAGAACATAACGAACTGTTGCTTTCTGTGTCGGCAACGGGACCCTGAAAATAAACATCCATAATTAGTAATGTATTTACATAAATCACAAATATTTGAGTCATGTTAAAGTTACTCAGTGAGATACTGGAATTTCCCCTCTTTAACAATCTTTTTAATGTCAGGTGTTAAAGACTTTCAGACGTAGGGCATTTTCCAAGTTACTGTTTGTCAGCCTGTTTCTTTCATGAGTTTTAATTGCATTCATAGAAGAAAATGTAGACTCGCAGGTGTAAGTCGACGGGAACATTGTCAGCACATAAAAAGCGAGCTTCTTAACCTCGCCATAATCTTCGGGACAGGAGAGCCAGAACGCGCAAAGGGACTGTGCATTTTGGAGAGCTGAGCGCATTTGGGACGATGTATGAAACTCTGTCAACTGCAGCTCAAACGTTGCCTCGTTTAATGAAGACAATGTTTCCTTCACAATTAAAGAGAACTCTGGGTTTGCCTGGACACTAAATGGATCACACACGAACGCAAGTATTTCTTTGGGGGAAGAATAGTCCTCAAATCTCTAAATGAATTCCCCTAGCACATGTTTAACAAAATCCACCATTCCTTTTGTCACTTCTTTTGGCGCATGCTTTTTTAATGTTGGGAAATGCAGAAGTCGTTTGGATGTCATGTCTGTCTCGAATAAGTCTAACTTTTTGATGAAAGCCTCCAGCTTTTCTACCATGTCCACAATTGTTTTCTCTCGTCCTTGTAGCTGAAGATTAAGCTAAGGTGGCCAAATATATCCGTCAAAAAAGCAACGTTGGCCATGAAGGTTTTGTCTTCAAGTTGGGCAAGATGTTCTGTGGCAGGTGCGCTATTTTTTGTTTGAAGAAAGGCCTTGATCGCGTTGAGAATCGCGCACATGCGCTCTAACGCTCTCCCCTTACTTAACCAGCGCACATCATTGTGCAGCAGCAAATCGCTGTGGCTTGCTTCTTCTGACTCAGTCACAAGTTGCCTGAAAAGACGGTGTTGTGTGCTCGATGTCCCCTGGATGTAATTAATGATGCGCATCACTTTGTCCATTACGGTCTTTAGCTCACCACTCAGCTTGGCGCACAGCACACTTTGGTGGATAAGACAGTGGAGCGCCTGTATGTCTGCTAACCAAACCTCTTCACTTTCCAATCATAGATGGAGCGGCGTCTGTTACAATGAAATTAATCTTCTCAAGGGATAAGGAGTGTTTCCTAAACTGCTCCTCAAGGCAAACAGAATGTCACCTGTCACCTTTACGGAGTGCGCGGATAATATCACCATGTATATCTGAGGACAATACTTCAATACGGCGCACAGCGCGGAGAGTGGCCTCTGTTTGACACAAGCTATAAGTGCGTCTGTGGTTTTATCAGTCGACAGCAAAACTGACACCATCACATCCTTCTGCATCGGTAAAAGGTTTTCCATGACGAGCCAAAATCCAGGATGCCTTAAGTGACGCACTGGACACTTTTTCTTGTGTGTTAAGGCCTCGAACCAAGACTCTGCTCCTCTGGATGTAGCTGTCACAAAGAGCATCAATTTTGACACGCCGTGATTCTGACTTTGGGGGAAAGGACGCACTGAAATGTCCGTGTTTTGTCTCATGGTGTCGTCTAATGTTGTTTTCGCAAATCCAGGTAAGATAAAAGCATATGTTTCCTTCCATTCTTCTCTGAAACCCTGATTTTCGCTCTCTACTTTTCTTTTTTGTCCTTTTGATAGCCACATTTCTCTCTTGCTAGTGTATGTTTTGCTAAGACTTTGTAACCTGTGAAATCTGTCGTAGGGGAGAAGGGGGTGGGGCTGTTTCTTGTAATTTATATTATTTAAACGTATATTTATTTTTAATGTGAGTTAAAATGCATGTAATTCATATTTATGTATTTATAAATATATGTAAGCCAATACCTTTACCCTCTGGCCCGCCACCTGTGGGCGCTGAAAAAAATTGTCCCAAAGCGAAGTTGCCGACCCCTGCCCTAAATCTAAAAACCATAGCACTCAAATGATCTGCAAGAATCAACTTTCCCTTGTTTTCCACGTGTTCATCCAAACATCCACAGTCTTGTATCTGAACCATTCTACATCTCCACCAAACCTTCCTCATCTCTCCCTCCAACCTCTCTTACCCTCTGTTTACAGGAAATTCATTCCTGGTTCTCCTCCAACTTCCTCCAACTTAACAGTTCTAAAACCGAAGTCCTCCTAGTAGGCGCCCCCTCTACTATCTCCAAATCCAACAGCTTCTCCATCTCCATCCATGATTCCACTGTCCTTCCTTCCCCTCAGGTCAAGAGTCTGGGTGTCATCCTCGACAGCACACTTTCTGTCCACTCCCACATCAATAACATCACCCGCTCTGCAACTTTCACCTCCGCAGTATCCCTCGTCTCCGTCCCTCTCTCACTCCTCACACCTCCATACTTGTTCACAGTCTCGTCACCTCCCGGACTGACTACTGTAACTCCCTCCTCTGTGGTCTCCCCAACAAATCCCTCCAGAAACTGCAGCTTCTCCAAAACTCCACATCATCACCAGGACCCCATCTCTCCACCACATCACCCCCGTCCTCCAAGAACTACACCCATAAAACAGAGAATCCACTTCAAACTCCTCCTCACCACCTTCAAAGCTCCATAACCTGGCCCCACCTCACATCTCTGACCTCCTCCACATCTCCATTCCCTCTCCCTCCTCTTCCTCTCTCCAGCTCTCTGTCCCCTCTGCCCGTCTCATCAGCTCTGGAACTCTCTCCCTCCTGACCTCCTGACCTCCTGACCTCCGCAACATTGACTCTCTTCCACTTTTCAAATCCAGACTCCAAACCCACCTGTTCACACAATCCTCCACCACATAATCAGTCACTCTCACCACACTGCTCCTCCTGAATCTGAGGTTCGACTATCGGTCGGATTCTCCTCTCCAGTACCCTGGAATAGACCTTATTATTATTATTATTATTATTATTATTATTATTATTATTATTATTATTATTACCATTATCATTATTATTTTTATTATTATTATTTTATGTTTTATTATTATTATTATTATTATTAATATTATTATTATCATTATTATTATCATTATTATTATCATTATTATTAGGACATAGGGGGTAGGTGAAAACGGGGATTTTCGGAGCACACAGCCTTGGATGCAGGATTACTCAAACACACATGAATCATTTAAACTAAGTGCACAAAGGACAGTGAACACTATTCTAACATGGGTCAAAGTTCATAAAAGTCCATTTGACATAATATGCCTCTTCTAAGGTCGATTGGACTTCCACTGTGTCGCTCTAATCAAACCAATATAATGAATAAAGCTGTTTGTCCTCAGGCGGGACACAGGGTCTGCTGATGGTTATAGTGTTGCATTAGTGGAACATTTGAATAGAAGGATAGTTTTTCCCATAATGCAAATGGAACGCTGACCTCTGTTTGGATGGATAGAGATTCTCATTGGGCGTTTTGAGGCTCCTTTAGACGAGCAGAAGGAGATGACAAGATGTTGGAGTTTTTGTTTAGTCATTTTTGCTCACAGGGTGCACCACTATAGGTACTCACGAAATGTGGCCACGATATTATCATTTTAGTTGTTCATATTGTGTAACGTCTTTCCAGCCTCTGTTGTGTTTAAAGACTTGATTTAAAGGGCCATATTACTCTGTTTTCTCTGTGATAAAGTCGTTTCCTCATCACAAACAGACCTGGACTTTTGTGTTTTGTTTCATTCACATGTTTAAAGCACAAACCCTGCACACACATTTACACAGTGTTCTTCTCTCACCCTGAAAACACTGTTCCACATTGTGATGTCATCATGTGGTAATACAGGAAGTGCTCCAGCATGTTTTCAAATACACCGTCACTAAAATCATTTGGATCATTTCAAACTTGGAATTGTCAACTTCTACTCGACTAAATACAAGGCAGCTCTGACCTTAAAAGCTCCATGACATCACAAGGTGGAACAGAGCATTTGGAGCTTTGGTGATGTAGACAGACACACACCGTATTTTCTGGAGTATAAGTCGTGCCCGAGTACAAGTCGCAGCAGCCAAAAAAATGCACAATAATGAAGAAAAATATATAAATCACATCTGAGTATCAGTTGCATCCCCGGACAAACTATGAAAAAAAGGGCAACTTATAGTGTGTAAAAAATGGAAACATGTGTGAATGAAACAAAACACAAGTCCAGGTTTGTTTTTGAGGAGGTGACAACATTATATCATGGGTTAAAACTCAAAAGAGACAAGTTTGTGTAATGTAGGACCTTTAAGGTAATAACAATATTCACTTCAAGTTTGTACTGGAGCAGCGTCTCTACTGTAAGAACCCGTGAAGATCATATCAGCACTAGATCAGATAAACTTGTACCAAAGGATTTCAAAACAGCACATTCACCAAACTTCTGACTCATTTATGTTCCTCTTTGCACAATCAACTCCTCATTTTGGAAGAGTTCAATTCAATATATTTTTGAAAAGCGCTTCACAAAATTGTTGATTAAACTAGAGGAAAGTTACAAAATTAAATCAACAGTAAAATGGTAAATGTTGATATTTTTATAGAGCGATTCAACTTCAAGGCCCTCAAAGCATCAAGGAACCACCCACCCATCCTTAGACCCTCTTTCTCAGCAAGGAAAAACTAAAAAACTAAATAGAAATTAAAACTGCAAGCGGCGATCAAGGACCTTTGCAACCCTGACAACCACAAAGATCACGCTTCAGTGTGAAAGCTGCCAACTGTGGTCTGACATTCAATATTCTGTGTGACGTAAAGAAATGATTCTGTCCCATGTTTCAAAAAATATAAGTCACATCCTCGTCAAAATACACAGTTACTTCAGGTCAAACTTAGGGGTGTTTTTATAGCGTCAAAATGGCCGTTTGGTTAAACTTTTGATCCCAGGGGATTGAACAAGTGACACCTCCAGACTGTGTCCTGTATTGTACCAGTGCAAACCTTCTACAGTCAGTAATGATGGACACATGTTCTACAGATCCCCCTCTCATCTTTTTGTTTCATTCCTTATCTATTCTTAAAGACTCCAGTGAATTCTGTTTAACACCTGCTAAGTCAAAATGAAATAAAGAACACTTAGCTTATTCCTCGGTGTCAAAGCAGGAACAGTTGAAGCGTTTCAACCTGGAGAACGTCCTTTGGAAACTGCTCTTCTTCTTTGGTGAGGCAGTGGGTCCTGAAACAAAAACATATGTGAGCAAACCCATCATGCTGTCAGTGTCTATGTTTATATCCACTCCACAAATCTCATCATTATCTCATTTATGGACTTATCACATTATTCAAATGTCATGCAAACAGAAGATACATTCACATGAGCAGTAAAATGGTTTAAAAACATGTGAAAAATGATTCATTTTAATATTCATCATTTTAGGCACATTAGACCATCATTGTCAGAAAATGCAGCTCAAATGTTTGTCCACAGCCTGATTTGATCTCACATTGAAAACTGCAGGACTAACTGGTCCTTGACAAGTAACAGAATCACTTTTGAAAAAAGATTTAAAATATTTGAAATCACTTCAGTAACAAAATGAAGTACTTGATCCACCACTGAATACTGCTTTACACGTACAGTAACTTAGGTTTTGTCCCAACAGGAGCGTCTGTACGTTTGACCTTCAACACTGCTGACCTTGACCTTGAGCTAAACTTAATTGGCCATGACAGCAGGAGTTGACTCAGATAAGTGAGTTTTCCCCTCAAAAATACACCACAAACAGGTGAAAGTGTATGGAAATGTACTGTACAAGTAACAGCACATCAAAAATGTGCATGAACATGAAAACACAAACACTTAAACTACTACAAATGTCATTTTTTGAGTCCAAATGCAGAGAAATGTAGTTTGTATCTTTCCTCTTTCAGCGTAAATGAAAACAGCTGCTTTGGAGCCTTGTTTGTTGACTTCAGTGTCTCAGATGTTGCGTCTCTGTCGAGTTCATCTTGAAATGACCTGTCCTCACAGAAAGAGTTCATATATAAACAAACTGTTACCATAGAGATGATGTTCTGGAACATTCTGACTGATGAAGATGCAAAATAGGCTTGTTCTTTTTCTAAATCATGTGTAGATTTACTCAAATACAATAATACAAAATGTGAATAAAAAGACAAATATAACAGTATTATTGTATGTGCAGTATCAAAGTCATGACTAAAACACGACTCATCGAAGAGAAGCTGAAGTATCTACATATCCAATTTAAAAAAACACATTTGAACTACAGTCAAGTCAATGATGTAGTTTCAATCTAATCAAATGTATTTATCATTTAGAAAACATCTTTTATTTATTTACAGTCAACAGTAAATTTGATTTATTTTATCTCTTAGTTTCAATAGGGATAATAATAATAATAAAAAGTGCAAGCAGTGATAAAGGGCCCTCTCAGCCCTTCTACACATGAAGGACACACTTCCATGGGAGCGCTGCAAACCCTGGTCTGACCTGATTCAATATTCTAATGTGATGTTGGAGAGAAATGTTTCCGTCTCATGTTAAATTTGCACGAGTCGCTGGAGAGTCATTTAAAAGACTATAAGTCACATCCAAGTAGATCAGTCCAAGTTCAACAGAGTTTGAAAAGGTTATGTGTATTTTTATATCTTCAAAATGGCCCCTTCGTTAAGAGTTGGTTATGACCCTGAGACTTATATCAACTTTTGACCTCAGATTTGTCCTGATGATGCTGTTTCAGTTTCAATAAACACGACATTCAATTTGTCTGAATCCCACAATGTTTGCAAAAGATACAGACATTTTTATGCTTTTGTTAAGAGCCTGAGACTTATGTAAATTATTGTAACGTCTGATCCCAGATATGTCAGATGATGCTGCCTCAGGTTGGAGAATGTTGGATCAAAACTGTTTGTTAAACAGCGAGGCCTAGAATTTGTAAATCTACACATTTTGATTCATCATGTGTTCACATCAGAGATAGGGTCAGTACAATCGGGCTCTTTCTGACTCACCCACACATTTGTGCTCGGGCCCTAATAAATAACAGTGGGGAAAAAGAGAAACCTTGAGGAGAACCACAGGGAAGCATCCACTCCCACGGACGAACAGGCTGCAGACGTGTCCAAGACCCACATCCATTTGCAGATAGTTCAAGTCTGCGGGGCCAAAGCCCACTCAAGACAGAGGGACAGAGGGGGCTCATCCTGAGACACGACAGGGATCAGGGCATGTAGGAGGGGCATCTAAGGTCCGGTCATTACTGGAGCAGCCGGTGGACAGGCATCTGAAACAGTTGGGACAGAGGAACAACTTGTGCGTAGCAAAGACGACTACTCTACTATATTTTTGTCTCAGGTCATGGAGGGCAAGTCAAGTCCGAGTCACTGGCATTAAAGTTTAAGTCGAGTCTAAAGTCTTGGTCCATTTTATCAAGTCAAGTCCTGTCATCAAAATAGTGACTCATGTCCACACCTCTGCTAGTTAATCAGTTCAGTTTTATTTGTCATTGTCACAAAAGAACAACAAAATTGTGTTGGAGCATCCCATAAAGTGCATAAATAATAAATACCCTTAAACCCCAGTGTAAACATTGACCCAGTGTGGCTTCAGTACAACATGACAGTCTTGTAGCAGCATGATGGTGTCAGTGAGGTGCACAAAAACAGGGACATACAGACAGGGACTTGAGAATAATGACAAAATGCAACAATGCAACCAGTTCAGTGTTATTGAGAGTTGGATGTGGTTTGTGTCCGTGAGAGGGGGGCAGAGAGGGGCCGAGAGGGGCAGAGTTCAGGAGCCTCACAGCCTGTGGATACAGACTGTTGGCCAGTCTGGATGTTCTGGCCTGTATGGACCTGGACCTTCTCCCTGAGGGCAGCAGGTGAAAAAGATGGTGTGCAGGGTGATGTTGATCCCGCAGGATGTTGTGCACTCTTCTCAGACAGCGAGTGGAGTAGATGGTGCTGATTTCTGGCAGAGTTGTTCCGATGATACTACCGGCTGCGTTCACCACCTGCTGGAGTGCCTGCTGGTCGGCCTTAGTGCAGCTGGAGAACCACACTAAAAGTCCATATGTCAGAACGCTGCTGATGGCACAGTTGTAAAAGTTCAACATCAGAGGTGTGGGAATGTGGGCACTCCTCAGTTTCCTCAGGTAGTAGAGGCGCTGTTGGGCCTTCCGTACGGCTGAGGTGATGTGATCACCCCAGGACAGGTCCTCAGTCACGGTTACCCCCAGAAATTTAAAACTGCTCACCCTCTCCACCGCTTCGGAGCCAACGAGGAGAGGTAGGTGGTTGTTGTGACTTCTCCTGCGGAAATCCACAACAATCTCCTTGGTCTTTTTGGTGTTTAAAAGCAGGTTATTGTGGTGGCACCATGACTCTAGGTGTTGCACCTCCCTCCTGTAGTTAACCTCATCATTGTTGGATATGAGGCCGAGCACTGTGGTGTCATCAGCGAACTTAACGATGAGGTTGGACGCAGAGGAGGAAAGACAGTCATGGGTGAAGAGAGTGTATAGCAGAGGGCTCAGAACACACCCTTGAGGGGCCCCGGTGTTGACAACAAGGGTGGGGGAGGTGTTCTTGCCCACTCTAACACTCTGTGTACGATTAGTCAGAAAATCCACAGTCCAGTTGCACAGAGAGGAGTTGAGTCCCAGTTGGTGGAGTTTGGACCGAAGTTTGTTTGGCCGGATGGTGTTAAAAGCTGTAGTCTACAAAGAGGAGCCGAGCGTAGGTGTTCTTGTGCTCCAGGTGCTCCAGTAGTGTGTGCAGCACCATGGCTATGGCGTCCTCAGTTGACCGATTCTCTCTGTATGCGAACTGGTATGGATCCCTGAACGGTGGCAAAACAGCTTTGATGTGTTTTATGACCAGTCTCTCCAGGCATTTGGCGGGAATGGAAGTGAGTGCCACAGGTCTGTAGTCGTTCAGACATGTGACGTTTGACTGTTTTGGGATGGGGACAATAGTTGCTGCTTTGAAACAAGCTGGAACCAGAGAACAGGACAGTGAGGTGTTGTATATAGAGGTGAAGACGTCCGCCAGCTCTGCAGCACAGTCTTTTAGCACCCGGGCCAGTGCTCCATCTGGCCCGGCCGCCTTCCTGGTGTTGATGCTGCGGAACACACGTCTCACCTCATGAGTGCTCAGGACCGGAGCAGGGTCAGTCACGGGGAGAGGGGACAGGACAGGGTCGGTGTTATTCCTGTCAAAACGGGCATAAAAGAGGTTTAAGTTAATCTCCTCATTGTATTTATATTTATTCATGTTGTTTGTGTTTTTACCTATGGAGTGGCTCTTAGTGCTAAGTATTTGTCACAAGGAGGTTATCAAAATGCAAAAGTGCTAAATAGTGATGTGACTTTCCGTATCTACACTATAGTCATTATTCATTCATAATAATGGACAAATCCTTTTTTCCCCGCCCCCTGGTTAGACGTTACCTTCAACAGCCTCGCCAGTGTAGAACTGACACTTCATACTAAAAATCTGTAATGACCTGATACCAACTCAAAATTATAGTTTCATGTTAAAACGTGATATAAAATTATCACGAAATAATGTCACATGTAAAACAAGGAACTACGGCATCAATTCAGGATCAGTCCACTTTAGTGTGTTTGTATGAGAGATATAGACTATGATACTGTTGGCACGACCTTTAGTAGCAGCAGCAGCAGCAGCAACACCTCTGACCACAAGAGCAAAACCAAATGGCCAAAAAAAGATTAAACAGGATGTAAAGAATACCACACAAAGAGCAGGAAATGAAAGCATGAAGACAAATGAGGACACCACAAGTTTTACTGCCATTTTCAGTCCTGGTTCAGTCCTGGTTTAGTCCTGGTTCAGTCCTGGTTCAGTCCTGGTTCGGTCCTGGTTCAGTCCTGGTTCAGTCCTGATGATGGCCCTCGGAGCACTGGTCCTGGTCTGGTCTTTGTTCTTTTTAAGTAAGTAACACTGTTTTCTGTGAGATGCTGCTTCAGGTGCTGTTGTGTTATTTGTGAATATGAGTCTTTGATGGACGAGCGTGTGAACAACTCAAAATAAGTCACATCTTCTTTTAGATTTAAATGTTGAAATGGTCTTTACCCTTTGACCTCTGCTGTGGCTTTCCCTGACGCTGAGGAGCAGAGACTTCATCATGAAGCTCAGTGAGAGAAGGTCAAGGGTTTGCAGTTGTTCAGATGGAATGTACATGCTGATTTTCTTTGTTCAAAACTGTCCCAGAGGCTCCACTTTTTAAGGAGACTGAGGCTGTTTGAGCCCAAAATCCTGATCTGTTTTTCTAAAGCTGTTTTGGAGAGTCTTATACACGACAGTGTGGCACAGCCTCAGGTCTTTGTCTAATGTAAAACCAAACTTAAAAACTGGTAAATAAGGCCATGAAGGTGACTGGCAGGAAAGAGTTTCCTTCTGTTCAGGACATTTGTCTAAACTCTGAGCTCAGATGAACTGTCAGAACCCCTCTCACCTGTTGTGTGGTGAATATGAAACTGTTCCTTCAGGTGTTTGGAGCACATCACTTTAAGAGTAACACAAATAAACTCTCATTTGTCACTTCTGTTTCCCTCTTGAACAAATGTGCTCAACAGAGGCTTAAGTCCCTTTAATCTCCAGTGAGCTTCAGGATCTGTGAGTTGAATGTGTCGACTGTGTGGTTTTATTCATGATATTTGTGAAATGGGGCTGGTGTAGTGACACTTTATGGTTGTGCAGACACAAAATGGACACGTATTTGTCTTCTTTTTGATGAGCTCTGACTGTCCCCGACTGTGATGTGTGAAACTGTGTTTAAGCTGCAGCACAAGACAAATGTCCCCTTGAACATAAGAACGATTATCTTTATGTAGCCCACCTAAACCCAGTGTAATAAAGGTAAGGGCCCCTGAGTTCCTATTCAACTCCTTTAACAATAACTTAAATATAGATTATAAAATACTTACTGCTTCTTAAGTCTAATACTTATATCACGTCTTACCCTTTAAGATAATAGCACCTTTAATCACACACTGTCAATAAGAAAATGATCAAACCAGAGTTAAAATATTCAACTTTAAATTTACTGAGTTAGCAAATTCAGAAAAATATAACACCATTAACTACATAGAACAAAATGGGTCCACACACCAAACACACACACACACACACACACACACACACACACACACACACACACACACACACACACACACACACACACACACACCCCCACACACACACACACTTCAGGTAAGTATTATACTGCAGTTATAAACCCCCTGTTGCAGGCCTGAGCGACGCTTGGGAACGTGGAGACCAAAACTTAGTGGCCGCTTCACTCAACGAGCCAAACAAAAATATATCCAAAAGTACCTGGTTTTAGAAGGTCATAGCTACTCTGGGAAGAAGGCAACAGTGTGTCCTAAGATGGCGGCGTGGTCTCGTCCCCTGGTCCTCGTTCTCCCAAGATCACGGGCGGTCACGTCCACTGGTCCTCTCTGCTTCGCTCCTCTCACGTATACCGGTCCGGCAAAACATCGGCAAACTCACTTTCTGTCGTAACGGTGCGGGTCAGGACCAAAGTATGCGGACTCAGAGCAGGTTGACAGTGTTTATTTACAAGTTTTGCAAGTCTTGTGAATCAAAGTCTTAAACAGTTCAAATGACACACACACACGAGGACCCAGGAGGCAAGCAGGACGGACGGAGAGCGGGTCGGGAACGGGAAGCCGGGGCTGGAGTGAAGACGGGAGCGGAGACGAGACCAGGACAGACAGGGCCGGCGTAGTCCAAGGAGCGGGACCCAGGGTAAGAGGCAGGCGGGACGCCAGAGACCAAGACAGGCAGTGCAGAGTGAGATAACTGTGCCGGAGCGTAGAGGCAGGAGCAGGAGCGGGCGAAGGCAGGAGTCTGGAAAGGTGGCAAAAATCCAAAATGAGAACAGGCAGGCGGGTAACAGGAATGCAAAAACAGAGCTGGAACATTCACATTTTACACGCGGACGGTCTGGCTCCGAGTGTAGTCTGCCGAGTCTTCTTATGCACCACCACAGGTGAGGGTGATTGCGCTAATGCGCTCCAGGTGTGAGCAGAAGGAGTCAGAGACTCCGCCCAGCTCCAGACAGACAGGTGAGGAGGGGGAGAGAGAGAGTACAGGAGGGCAGCAACAAACAGACATCATGACACTTTCAAAAGTCTAAAGCTCCTCACAGTTCAAAAACTTCGTGCCTCAGGCCAAGAACACGAGAAAATATATGCTAGCACGTTGTGTTAACTTAGCTTTCCTCAGATGCGCACACACCCGCTTAGCCAGCAGATGCTAAACTTGAGCTTTCGACTTAACTTAATTAAATATTTGCGAGTGCAGGTCCGTCTTCGAGCTGAAAAACGCTCCTTTACTCTCCAAAACAAATGCAACACAGGTCTCTATACAAAACTGTCGAGCTAACAGTTTTTATCCTCAAAATGCGACACACATTTCTCTATTTCTGTCGTGGTTTTTTCTCCCGATGTTAAGCTAACAAGTGTTACATCATGCACTTCCGGTTTTTATGTATAACAAGTTAATACAAAGATAAGATACCAAAAGTAGTACACACATGGCACTTCCTGTGGAATTTCAAAATAAAATAAATAAAATATATATTTACTGCAATATACGGTTTACATCATTTTAACTTATTTCCAGGTGCCTTCAATTGTTTTTTTTAACGATATTATCTAACAAATGAAATAGACTTTAAATAGTTTTTAACAATATTTACACAACTTATGAACTTATTTATACTTTCTGAACCTTTTTAAATTGTAACTTATGGTATGAACTTTTTTCACTGTATTTTTACCATTACTGTTTTATATCCAGGTTACATCCATCTAAAAGAAGGACTAAAGGAGGACTAAAGCAGGACTAAAACAGGACTAAAACAGGACTAAAACAGGACTAAAGCAGGACTAAAGCAGGACTAAAACAGGACTAAAGCAGGACTAAAACAGGACTAAAACAGGACTAAAACAGGACTAAAACAGGACTAAAACAGGACTAAACCAGGACTAAAGCAGGACTAAAACAGGTCTAAAACAGGACTAAAGCAGGACTAAAGCAGGACTAAAACAGGACTAAAGCAGGACTAAAACAGGACTAAAACAGGACTAAAACAGGACTAAAACAGGACTAAAACAGGACTAAACCAGGACTAAAGCAGGACTAAAACAGGTCTAAAACAGGACTAAAACAGGACTAAAACAGGACTAAACAGGGACTAAAACAGGACTAAACCAGGACTAAAGCAGGACTAAAACAGGTCTAAAACAGGACTAAAACAGGACTAAAACAGGACTAAAACTGGACTAAAACTGGACTAAAACAGGACTAAAACAGGACTAAAACAGGACTAAAACAGGACTAAAGCAGGACTAAAACAGGACTAAAGCAGGACTAAAGCAGGACTAAAACAGGACTAAAACAGGACTAAAGGAGGTCTAAAACAGGACTAAAGGAGGTCTAAAACAGGACTAAAACAGGACTAAAGGAGGTCTAAAACAGGACTAAAGCAGGACTAAAACAGGACTTAAGCAGGACTAAAACAGGTCTAAAACAGGACTAAAACAGGACTAAAGCAGGACTAAAACAGGACTAAAACAGGTCTAAAACAGGACTAAAGCAGGACTAAAGCAGGTCTAAAACAGGACTAAAACAGGACTAAAACAGGACTAAAACAAGGACTAAAACAGGTCTAAAACAGGACTAAAACAGGACTAAAACAAGACTAAAACAGGACTAAAACAGGTCTAAAACAGGACTAAAACAGGACTAAAGCAGGACTAAAACAGGACTAAAACTGGACTAAAACTGGACTAAAACAGGACTAAAACAGGACTAAAACAGGACTAAAACAAGGACTAAAACAGGACTAAACCAGGACTAAAGCAGGACTAAAACAGGACTAAAGCAGGACTAAAACAGGACTAAAACAGGACTAAAACAGGACTAAAGCAGGTCTAAAACAGGACTAAAACAGGACTAAAACAGGACTAAAACAGGACTAAAACAGGACTAAAGCAGGACTAAAACAGGACTAAAGCAGGACTAAAACAGGACTAAAACAGGACTAAAACAGGACTAAACCAGGACTAAAGCAGGACTAAAACAGGACTAAAACAGGACTAAAACAGGACTAAAGCAGGACTAAAGCAGGACTAAAACAGGACTAAAGCAGGACTAAAACAGGACTAAAACAGGACTAAAACAGGACTAAACAGGACTAAAGCAGGACTAAAACAGGTCTAAAACAGGACTAAAACAGGACTAAAACAGGACTAAACCAGGACTAAAACAGGACTAAACCAGGACTAAAGCAGGACTAAAACAGGTCTAAAACAGGACTAAAACAGGACTAAAACAGGACTAAAACTGGACTAAAACTGGACTAAAACAGGACTAAAACAGGACTAAAACAGGACTAAAACAGGACTAAAGCAGGACTAAAACAGGACTAAAGCAGGACTAAAGCAGGACTAAAACAGGACTAAAACAGGACTAAAGGAGGTCTAAAACAGGACTAAAGGAGGTCTAAAACAGGACTAAAACAGGACTAAAGGAGGTCTAAAACAGGACTAAAGCAGGACTAAAACAGGACTAAAGCAGGACTAAAACAGGTCTAAAACAGGACTAAAACAGGACTAAAGCAGGACTAAAGCAGGACTAAAACAGGACTAAAGCAGGACTAAAACAGGACTAAAACAGGACTAAAACAGGACTAAAACAGGACTAAAACAGGACTAAACCAGGACTAAAGCAGGACTAAAACAGGACTAAAACAGGACTAAAACAGGACTAAAGCAGGACTAAAGCAGGACTAAAACAGGACTAAAGCAGGACTAAAACAGGACTAAAACAGGACTAAAACAGGACTAAAACAGGACTAAAACAGGACTAAACCAGGACTAAAGCAGGACTAAAACAGGTCTAAAACAGGACTAAAACAGGACTAAAACAGGACTAAACCAGGACTAAAACAGGACTAAACCAGGACTAAAGCAGGACTAAAACAGGTCTAAAACAGGACTAAAACAGGACTAAAACAGGACTAAAACTGGACTAAAACTGGACTAAAACAGGACTAAAACAGGACTAAAACAGGACTAAAACAGGACTAAAGCAGGACTAAAACAGGACTAAAGCAGGACTAAAGCAGGACTAAAACAGGACTAAAACAGGACTAAAGGAGGTCTAAAACAGGACTAAAGGAGGTCTAAAACAGGACTAAAACAGGACTAAAGGAGGTCTAAAACAGGACTAAAGCAGGACTAAAACAGGACTAAAGCAGGACTAAAACAGGTCTAAAACAGGACTAAAACAGGACTAAAGCAGGACTAAAACAGGACTAAAACAGGTCTAAAACAGGACTAAAGCAGGACTAAAGCAGGTCTAAAACAGGACTAAAACAGGACTAAAACAGGACTAAAACAAGGACTAAAACAGGTCTAAAACAGGACTAAAACAGGACTAAAACAAGACTAAAACAGGACTAAAACAGGTCTAAAACAGGACTAAAACAGGACTAAAGCAGGACTAAAACAGGACTAAAACAGGACTAAAACTGGACTAAAACTGGACTAAAACAGGACTAAAACAGGACTAAAACAGGACTAAAACAAGGACTAAAACAGGACTAAACCAGGACTAAAGCAGGACTAAAACAGGACTAAAGCAGGACTAAAACAGGACTAAAACAGGTCTAAAACAGGACTAAAGCAGGTCTAAAACAGGACTAAAACAGGACTAAAACAGGACTAAAACAGGACTAAAACAGGACTAAAACAGGACTAAAGCAGGACTAAAACAGGACTAAAGCAGGACTAAAACAGGACTAAAACAGGACTAAAACAGGACTAAACCAGGACTAAAGCAGGACTAAAACAGGACTAAAACAGGACTAAAACAGGACTAAAGCAGGACTAAAGCAGGACTAAAACAGGACTAAAGCAGGACTAAAACAGGACTAAAACAGGACTAAAACAGGACTAAAACAGGACTAAACCAGGACTAAAGCAGGACTAAAACAGGTCTAAAACAGGACTAAAACAGGACTAAAACAGGACTAAACCAGGACTAAAACAGGACTAAACCAGGACTAAAGCAGGACTAAAACAGGTCTAAAACAGGACTAAAACAGGACTAAAACAGGACTAAAACAAGGACTAAAACAGGACTAAAACAGGACTAAAACAGGACTAAAACAGGACTAAAACAGGACTAAAGCAGGACTAAAACAGGACTAAAGCAGGACTAAAGCAGGACTAAAACAGGACTAAACCAGGACTAAAGCAGGACTAAAACAGGTCTAAAACAGGACTAAAACAGGACTAAAACAGGACTAAAACTGGACTAAAACTGGACTAAAACAGGACTAAAACAGGACTAAAACAGGACTAAAGCAGGACTAAAACAGGACTAAAGGAGGTCTAAAACAGGACTAAAGGAGGTCTAAAACAGGACTAAAACAGGACTAAAGGAGGTCTAAAACAGGACTAAAGCAGGACTAAAACAGGACTAAAGCAGGACTAAAACAGGTCTAAAACAGGACTAAAACAGGACTAAAGCAGGACTAAAACAGGACTAAAACAGGTCTAAAACAGGACTAAAGCAGGACTAAAGCAGGTCTAAAACAGGACTAAAACAGGACTAAAACAGGACTAAAACAAGGACTAAAACAGGTCTAAAACAGGACTAAAACAGGACTAAAACAGGACTAAAACAGGACTAAAACAGGTCTAAAACAGGACTAAAACAGGACTAAAGCAGGACTAAAACAGGACTAAAACAGGACTAAAACTGGACTAAAACTGGACTAAAACAGGACTAAAACAGGACTAAAACAAGGACTAAAACAGGACTAAACCAGGACTAAAGCAGGACTAAAACAGGACTAAAGCAGGACTAAAACAGGACTAAAACAGGTCTAAAACAGGACTAAAGCAGGTCTAAAACAGGACTAAAACAGGACTAAAACAGGACTAAAACAGGACTAAAGCAGGACTAAAGCAGGACTAAAACAGGTCTAAAACAGGACTAAAACAGGACTAAAGGAGGACTAAAGCAGGACTAAAACAGGTCTAAAACAGGACTAAAACAGGACTAAAACAGGACTAAAACAGGACTAAACCAGGACTAAAACAGGACTAAACCAGGACTAAAGCAGGACTAAAACAGGTCTAAAACAGGACTAAAACAGGACTAAAACAGGACTAAAACTGGACTAAAACAGGACTAAAACAGGACTAAAACAGGACTAAAACAGGACTAAAACAGGACTAAAGCAAGACTAAAACAGGACTAAAGCAGGACTAAAGCAGGACTAAAGGAGGTCTAAAACAGGACTAAAACAGGACTAAAGGAGGTCTAAAACAGGACTAAAGGAGGTCTAAAACAGGACTAAAACAGGACTAAAGGAGGTCTAAAACAGGACTAAAGGAGGTCTAAAACAGGACTAAAACAGGACTAAAGCAGGACTAAAGCAGGTCTAAAACAGGACTAAAACAGGTCTAAAACAGGACTAAAGCAGGACTAAAGCAGGTCTAAAACAGGACTAAAACAGGACTAAAACAGGACTAAAACAAGGACTAAAACAGGTCTAAAACAGGACTAAAACAGGACTAAAACAAGACTAAAACAGGACTAAAACAGGTCTAAAACAGGACTAAAACAGGACTAAAGCAGGACTAAAACAGGACTAAAACTGGACTAAAACTGGACTAAAACAGGACTAAAACAGGACTAAAACAGGACTAAAACAGGACTAAAACAAGGACTAAAACAGGACTAAACCAGGACTAAAGCAGGACTAAAACAGGACTAAAGCAGGACTAAAACAGGACTAAAACAGGACTAAAACAGGACTAAAACAGGACTAAAACAGGACTAAAACAGGTCTAAAACAGGACTAAAGCAGGTCTAAAACAGGACTAAAACAGGACTAAAACAGGACTAAAACAGGACTAAAACAGGACTAAAGCAGGACTAAAGCAGGACTAAAACAGGTCTAAAACAGGACTAAAACAGGACTAAAACAGGACTAAAGGAGGACTAAAGGAGGACTAAAGCAGGACTAAAACAGGTCTAAAACAAGACTAAAGCAGGACTAAAACAAGGACTAAAACAGGACTAAAGGAGGTCTAAAACAGGACTAAAACAGGACTAAAACAGGACTAAAGGAGGACTAAAGCAGGACTAAAACGGGACTAAAACGGGACTAAAACGGGACTAAAGCGGGACTAAAACGGGACTAAAACGGGACTAAAACAGGACTAAAGCGGGATTAAAACGGGACTAAAACGGGACTAAAACGGGACTAAAGCGGGACTAAAGCGGGACTAAAGCGGGACTACAACAGGACTAAAACAGGAATAAAGCAGGACTAAAACAGGACTAAAGGAGGACTAAAACAGGACTAAAAGAGGACTAAAACAGGACTAAAACAGGACTAAAACAGGACTAAAGCAGGACTAAAGCAGGACTAAAACAGGACTAAAACAGGACTAAAACAGGACTAAAGCAGGTCTAAAACAGGACTAAAACAGGACTAAAACAGGACTAAAACAGGTCTAAAACAGGACTAAAGCGGGTCTAAAACGGGACTAAAACAGGACTAAAACAGGACTAAAACAGGACTAAAACAGGACTAAAGCAGGACTAAAGCAGGACTAAAACAGGTCTAAAACAGGACTAAAACAGGACTAAAACAGGACTAAAGGAGGACTAAAGGAGGACTAAAGCAGGTCTAAAACAAGACTAAAGCAGGACTAAAACAAGGACTAAAACAGGACTAAAGGAGGTCTAAAACAGGACTAAAACAGGACTAAAACAGGACTAAAGGAGGACTAAAGCAGGACTAAAACGGGACTAAAACGGGACTAAAACGGGACTAAAGCGGGACTAAAACGGGACTAAAACGGGACTAAAACAGGACTAAAGCGGGATTAAAACGGGACTAAAACGGGACTAAAACGGGAATAAAGCGGGACTAAAGCGGGACTAAAGCGGGACTACAACAGGACTAAAACAGGAATAAAGCAGGACTAAAACAGGACTAAAGGAGGACTAAAACAGGACTAAAAGAGGACTAAAACAGGACTAAAACAGGACTAAAACAGGACTAAAGCAGGACTAAAGCAGGACTAAAACAGGACTAAAACAGGACTAAAACAGGACTAAAGCAGGTCTAAAACAGGACTAAAACAGGACTAAAACAGGACTAAAACAGGTCTAAAACAGGACTAAAGCGGGTCTAAAACGGGACTAAAACAGGACTAAAGCGGGATTAAAACGGGACTAAAACGGGACTAAAGCGGGACTAAAACAGGACTAAAGCAGGACTAAAGCAGGACTAAAACAGGACTAAAACAGGACTAAAGGACGTCTAAAACAGGACTAAAACAGGACTAAAACAGGACTAAAACAGGACTAAAACAGGTCTAAAACAGGACTAAAACAGGACTAAAACAGGACTAAAACAAGGACTAAAACAGGACTAAAGGATGTCTAAAACAGGACTAAAACAGGACTAAAGCAGGACTAAAACAGGACTAAAACAGGTCTAAAACAGGACTAAAACAGGTCTAAAACAGGACTAAAGCAGGTCTAAAACAGGACTAAAAAAGGACTAAAACAGGTCTAAAACAGGACTAAAACAGGACTAAAACAGGACTAAAACAGGACTAAAACAAGGACTAAAACAGGACTAAAGGAGGTCTAAAACAGGACTAAAACAGGACTAAAGCAGGACTAAAACAGGACTAAAAGAGGACTAAAACAGGACTAAAACAGGACTAAAACAGGACTAAAGCAGGACTAAAGCAGGACTAAAACAGGACTAAAACAGGACTAAAACAGGACTAAAGCAGGTCTAAAACAGGACTAAAACAGGACTAAAACAGGACTAAAACAGGACTAAAACAGGTCTAAAACAGGACTAAAGCGGGTCTAAAACGGGACTAAAACAGGACTAAAGCGGGATTAAAACGGGACTAAAACGGGACTAAAGCGGGACTAAAACAGGACTAAAGCAGGACTAAAGCAGGACTAAAACAGGACTAAAACAAGACTAAAACGGGACTAAAGCGGGACTAAAACGGGACTAAAACGGGACTAAAGCGGGACTAAAACGGGACTAAAACAGGTCTAAAACAGGTCTAAAACAGGACTAAAACAGGACTAAAACAGGACTAAAGCAGGACTAAAGCAGGTCTAAAACAGGACTAAAACAGGACTAAAACAGGACTAAAGCAGGACTAAAACAGGACTAAAGCAGGACTAAAGCAGGTCTAAAACAGGACTAAAACAGGACTAAAACAGGACTAAAACAGGACTAAAGCAGGTCTAAAACAGGACTAAAACAGGACTAAAACAGGACTAAAACAGGACTAAAACAGGACTAAAGCAGGTCTAAAACAGGACTAAAACAGGACTAAAGGAGGTCTAAAACAGGACTAAAACAGGACTAAAGGAGGACTAAAGCAGGACTAAAGGAGGACTAAAGCAGGACTAAAACAGGACTAAAACAGGACTAAAACAGGACTAAAACAAGACTAAAGGAGGTCTAAAACAGGACTAAAACTGGACTAAAACAGGACTAAAACAAGACTAAAGGAGGTCTAAAACAGGACTAAAACAGGACTAAAACAGGACTAAAACAAGGACTAAAACAGGACTAAATGAGGTCTAAAACAGGACTAAAACAGGACTAAAGGAGGTCTAAAACAGGACTAAAGGAGGTCTAAAACAGGACTAAAACAGGACTAAAGGAGGTCTAAAACAGGACTAAAACAGGACTAAAACAAGACTAAAGGAGGTCTAAAACAGGACTAAAACAGGACTAAAACAGGACTAAAACAGGACTAAAACAAGACTAAAACAGGACTAAAGAAGGACTAAAACAGGACTAAAACAGGACTAAAACAGGACTAAAGCAGGACTAAAACAGGACTAAAACAGGACTAAAACAAGACTAAAACAGGACTAAAGCAGGACTAAAACAGGACTAAAACAGGACTAAAGCAGGACTAAAACAGGACTAAAACAAGACTAAAGGAGGTCTAAAACAGGACTAAAACAGGACTAAAACAGGACTAAAACAGGACTAAAGCAGGACTAAAGCAGGACTAAAGCAAGTCTAAAACAGGACTAAAACAGGACTAAAACAGGACTAAAGCAGGACTAAAACAGGACTAAAACAGGACTAAAACAAGACTAAAGGAGGTCTAAAACAGGACTAAAACAGGACTAAAACAGGACTAAAACAAGGACTAAAACAGGACTAAAGGAGGTCTAAAACAGGACTAAAACAGGACTAAAGGAGGTCTAAAACAGGACTAAAGGAGGTCTAAAACAGGACTAAAACAGGACTAAAGGAGGACTAAAGCAGGACTAAAACAGGACTAAAACAGGACTAAAACAAGACTAAAGGAGTTCTAAAACAGGACTAAAGCAGGACTAAAACAGGACTAAAACAAGACTAAAGGAGGTCTAAAACAGGACTAAAACAGGACTAAAACAGGACTAAAACAAGGACTAAAACAGGACTAAAGGAGGTCTAAAACAGGACTAAAACAGGACTAAAGGAGGTCTAAAACAGGACTAAAGGAGGTCTAAAACAGGACTAAAGGAGGTCTAAAACAGGACTAAAACAGGACTAAAGGAGGACTAAAGCAGGACTAAAACAGGACTAAAACAGGACTAAAACAAGACTAAAGGAGGTCTAAAACAGGACTAAAGCAGGACTAAAACAGGACTAAAACAAGACTAAAGGAGGTCTAAAACAGGACTAAAACAGGACTAAAACAGGACTAAAGCAGGACTAAAACAGGACTAAAACAAGACTAAAGGAGGTCTAAAACAGGACTAAAACAAGAATAAAGCAGGACTAAAACAGGACTAAACCAGGACTAAAACAGGACTAAAACAGGACTAAACCAGGACTAAAACAGGACTAAAACAGGACTAAAGCAGGACTAAAACAGGACTAAAGCAGGACTAAAACAGGACTAAAACAGGACTAAAACAGGACTAAAGCAGGACTAAAACAGGACTAAAGCAGGACTAAAACAGGACTAAAACAAGACTAAAGGAGGTCTAAAACAGGACTAAAACAGGACTAAAACAGGACTAAAACAGGACTAAAGCAGGTCTAAAACAGGACTAAAACAGGACTAAAGCAGGACTAAAACAGGTCTAAAACAGGACTAAAGCAGGTCTAAAACAGGACTAAAACAGGACTAAAGCAGGTCTAAAACAGGACTAAAACAAGGACTAAAACAGGACTAAAACAGGACTAAAACAGGACTAAAACAGGACTAAAACAGAACTAAAACAGGTCTAAAACAGGACTAAAGCAGGACTAAAGCAGGACTAAAGCAGGACTAAAGGAGGTCTAAAACAGGACTAAAACAGGACTTAAGCAGGACTAAAACAGGTCTAAAACAGGACTAAAACAGGACTAAAGCAGGTCTAAAACAGGACTAAAACAGGACTAAAGCAGGACTAAAGCAGGACTAAAACAGGACTAAAGCAGGTCTAAAACAGGACTAAAACAGGACTAAAGCAGGACTAAAGCAGGTCTAAAACAGGACTAAAACAGGACTAAAGCAGGTCTAAAACAGGACTAAAACAGGACTAAAGCAGGACTAAAACAGGACTAAAACGGGTCTAAAACGGGACTAAAACGGGACTAAAGCGGGACTAAAACGGGACTAGAGCGGGACTAAAACGGGACTAAAACGGGACTAAAGCGGGACTAAAGCGGGACTAAAACGGGACTAAAGCAGGTCTAAAACAGGACTAAAACAGGACTAAAGCAGGACTAAAACAGGACTAAAACAGGTCTAAAACGGGACTAAAACGGGACTAAAGCGGGACTAAAACGGGACTAAAGCGGGACTAAAACGGGACTAAAACGGGACTAAAGCGGGACTAAAGCGGGACTAAAACGGGACTAAAGCGGGACTAAAACGGGACTAAACCGGGACTAAAGCGGGACTAAAACGGGACTAAAGGAGGTCTAAAACAGGACTAAAGCAGGACTAAAACAGGACTAAAGCAGGACTAAAACAGGACTAAAACAGGACTAAAGCAGGACTAAAACAGGACTAAAACAGGACTAAAGCAGGACTAAAGCAGGACTAAAACAGGACTAAAGGAGGTCTAAAACAGGACTAAAACAGGACTAAAACAGGACTAAAACAGGACTAAAACAGGACTAAAGCAGGTCTAAAACAGGACTAAAACAAGGACTAAAACAGGACTAAAGGAGGACTAAAACAGGACTAAAACAAGACTAAAGGAGGTCTAAAACAGGACTAAAACAGGACTAAAACAGGACTAAAACAGGACTAAAGCAGGTCTAAAACAGGACTAAAACAGGACTAAAGCAGGACTAAAACAGGTCTAAAACAGGACTAAAGCAGGTCTAAAACAGGACTAAAACAGGACTAAAGCAGGTCTAAAACAGGACTAAAACAAGGACTAAAACAGGACTAAAACAGGACTAAAACAGGACTAAAACAGGACTAAAACAGAACTAAAACAGGTCTAAAACAGGACTAAAGCAGGACTAAAGCAGGACTAAAGCAGGACTAAAGGAGGTCTAAAACAGGACTAAAACAGGACTTAAGCAGGACTAAAACAGGTCTAAAACAGGACTAAAACAGGACTAAAGCAGGTCTAAAACAGGACTAAAACAGGACTAAAGCAGGACTAAAGCAGGACTAAAACAGGACTAAAGCAGGTCTAAAACAGGACTAAAACAGGACTAAAGCAGGACTAAAGCAGGTCTAAAACAGGACTAAAACAGGACTAAAGCAGGACTAAAGCAGGTCTAAAACAGGACTAAAACAGGACTAAAGCAGGACTAAAACAGGACTAAAACAGGTCTAAAACGGGACTAAAACGGGACTAAAGCGGGACTAAAACGGGACTAAAGCGGGACTAAAACGGGACTAAAACGGGACTAAAACGGGACTAAAGCGGGACTAAAGCGGGACTAAAACGGGACTAAAGCGGGACTAAAACGGGACTAAACCGGGACTAAAGCGGGACTAAAACGGGACTAAAGGAGGTCTAAAACAGGACTAAAGCAGGACTAAAACAGGACTAAAACAGGACTAAAGCAGGACTAAAACAGGACTAAAACAGGACTAAAGCAGGACTAAAGCAGGACTAAAACAGGACTAAAGCAGGACTAAAACAGGACTAAAGCAGGACTAAAACAGGACTAAAACAGGACTAAAGCAGGACTAAAACAGGACTAAAGCAGGTCTAAAACAGGACTAAAACAGGTCTAAAACAGGACTAAAACAGGACTAAAACAGGACTAAAGGAGGTCTAAAACAGGACTAAAACAGGACTAAAACAGGACTAAAGGAGGACTAAAACAGGACTAAAACAGGACTAAAACAGGTCTAAAACAGGTCTAAAACAGGACAAAAACAGGACAAAAACAGGACTAAAGCAGGACTAAAGCAGGACTAAAACAGGACTAAAACAGGACTAAAACAGGACTAAAACAGGACTAAAACAGGTCTAAAGCAGGACTAAAGCAGGACTAAAGCAGGACTAAAACAGGACTAAAGCAAGTCTAAAACAGGACTAAAACAGGACTAAAGCAGGACTAAAACAGGACTAAAACAGGACTAAAACAGGTCTAAAACGGGACTAAAACGGGACTAAAGCGGGACTAAAGCGGGACTAAAGCGGGACTAAAGCGGGACTAAAACGGGACTAAAGCGGGACTAAAACGGGACTAAAACGGGACTAAAGCGGGACTAAAGCGGGACTAAAACGGGACTAAAGCGGGACTAAAACGGGACTAAACCGGGACTAAAGCGGGACTAAAACGGGACTAAAGGAGGTCTAAAACAGGACTAAAGCAGGACTAAAGGAGGACTAAAACAGGACTAAAACAGGACTAAAACAGGTCTAAAACAGGTCTAAAACAGGACAAAAACAGGACAAAAACAGGACTAAAGCAGGACTAAAGCAGGACTAAAACAGGACTAAAACAGGTCTAAAACAGGACTAAAACAGGACTAAAACAGGACTAAAACAGGTCTAAATCAGGACTAAAGCAGGACTAAAGCAGGACTAAAACAGGACTAAAGCAAGTCTAAAACAGGACTAAAACAGGACTAAAGCAGGACTAAAACAGGACTAAAACAGGACTAAAACAGGTCTAAAACGGGTCTAAAACGGGACTAAAACGGGACTAAAGCGGGACTAAAGCGGGACTAAAGCGGGACTAAAGCGGGACTAAAGCGGGACTAAAGCGGGACTAAAACGGGACTAAAACGGGACTAAAGCGGGACTAAAGCGGGACTAAAACGGGACTAAAGCGGGACTAAAACGGGACTAAACCGGGACTAAAGCGGGACTAAAACGGGACTAAAGGAGGTCTAAAACAGGACTAAAGCAGGACTAAAACAGGACTAAAACAGGACTAAAACAGGACTAAAACAGGACTAAAGCAGGACTAAAACAGGACTAAAACAGGACTAAAGCAGGACTAAAGCAGGACTAAAACAGGACTAAAGGAGGTCTAAAACAGGACTAAAACAGGACTAAAACAGGACTAAAACAGGACTAAAACAGGACTAAAGCAGGTCTAAAACAGGACTAAAACAAGGACTAAAACAGGACTAAAGGAGGTCTAAAACAGGACTAAAACAAGGACTACAACAGGACTAAAACAGGACTAAAGCAGGACTAAAACAGGACTAAAACAGGACTAAAGCAGGACTAAAACAGGACTAAAGCAGGTCTAAAACAGGACTAAAACAGGTCTAAAACAGGACTAAAACAGGACTAAAACAGGACTAAAGGAGGTCTAAAACAGGACTAAAACAGGACTAAAACAGGACTAAAACAGGACTAAAGCAGGTCTAAAACAGGACTAAAACAGGACTAAAACAGGACTAAAACAAGGACTAAAACAGGACTAAAGGAGGTCTAAAACAGGACTAAAACAGGACTAAAGGAGGTCTAAAACAGGACTAAAGGAGGTCTAAAACAGGACTAAAACAGGACTAAAGGAGGACTAAAGCAGGACTAAAACAGGACTAAAACAGGACTAAAACAAGACTAAAACAGGACTAAAGCAGGACTAAAACAGGACTAAAACAGGACTAAAACAGGACTAAAACGGGACTAAAATGGGACTAAAACTGGACTTAATCGGGATTAAAATGGGACTAAAACGGGACTAAAACGGGACTAAAGCGGGACTAAAGCGGGACTAAAACGGGACTAAAGCGGGACTAAAGCGGGACTAAAACGGGACTAAAACGGGACTAAAGCGGTACTAAAGCGGGACTAAAACGGGACTAAAACGGGACTAAAACGGGACTAAAGCGGGACTAAAGCGGCACTAAAACGGGACTAAAACGGGACTAAAACGGGACTAAAGCGGGACTAAAACGGGACTAAAACGGGACTAAAGCGGGACTAAAGCGGGACTAAAACGGGACTAAAGCGGGACTAAAGCGGGACTAAAACGGGACTAAAACGGGACTAAAGCGGTACTAAAGCGGGACTAAAACGGGACTAAAACGGGACTAAAACGGGACTAAAGCGGGACTAAAGCGGCACTAAAACGGGACTAAAACAGGACTAAAACAGGACTAAACCGGGACTAAACCTTAGTCAGACCTTGAGTCTATTTGATGTGTGTTCCTTGTGCTGAACCCTGGGCACATTCACACAGACCAGGCTGAAGGAGCAGATGGAGCTGTCGTAGTGAACACACTGCTCCAATACACTTTATGGTTTAGCTGCAGTCTGTTTGATGGTGTTTATATTTATTTGTCCGTTTGCTTTTGGTCCCACACTGAAGCTACTTCAGTCCGAGGGAACTGGCTCATGTGTGTCTGAGACTCTGTCTCTGCACTTGTCAAAATAAATGTACATTTGGTTCATATTAAAGTGTTTCTAAAGTCAAACAGCCTGATCTGACATAGTGAGCTTCCTGTTTCCATCACACTCATGAAACCAGCCTGTTACTTTAATGAGCCCAACCACCGCCATTTTGTGTGAAGCTCTGTGTCATGTGACCAACAACTGCCATTTTGTGACATGACTTTTGTGTGTGCAGGGCTCATGGCAGAAGACAACAGCTCAGGTAAAGACACACACCAGGATAACCACTCTGCCACAGTAACACAGAGAGAACATGCACACTCCACTCAGATCAGGAGTCTAACCCACAACCTCCTGGTGAGAGGGAGGACACAGGATAACCACTCTGCCACAGTGTCTGTGTAATCCCTCAGTCGTCCAGGTGGGATCCAAAAACTCTATTGTGTCACGGGACAAACATTTTAGAGTGACATTTGGCGTCTCATCCCAGCGTCTTCTTCATTTTGGTCAGATTACTTCTTCAGTTATGTTTTTTTCTGACTTTAAAAATGAGGAAATAGACAGGACTGTCCTCCTTCCATCTCCTGACAGTCTTTTCACTACAAACTGAATCAAAACAGATTATTCCTAAAATCTCAGAGCCCCTTTGGACCAAATTAGACCCGCTGGAGGGCCAAGTTCGGCCCAAGGACCACACTTTGGACACCCCTGCTCTAAAACTTTTGTCCAGTTGACAAAACAGAATTTTTGTTTGACTCTGGGCGGGGCCTCACTGCTCAGGTAAAGGGGCGGGGCCTCACTGCTCAGGTAAAGGGGCGGGGCCTCACCGCTCAGGTAAAGGGGCGGGGCTTCACTGCTCAGGTAAAGGGGCGGGGCTTCACTGCTCAGGTAAAGGGGCGGGGCTTCACTGCTCAGGTAAAGGGGCGGGGCTTCACTGCTCAGGTAAAGGGGCGTGGCTTCACTGCTCAGGTAAAGGGGCGGGGCTCATTCTGTCTCTTGTCTGTTCAGGTCTCAGGCTGGTGGGAGGGGCCAGTCGCTGTGCTGGGACTGTGGAGGTGAGATACAGTGGAGAGTGGAGACGGGTGTGGCCCTATGGATTATGGTCCCTGGGGGACACAGCTGCTGTGTGCAGAGACCTGGACTGTGGCTCTGCTGTTTATGGAGAAGAGAGAGAGGATTTTCCATGGAGTCCAGTGTGGTGGGTCGAGTCTGACTGTGTGAAGACGTCTGCAGTGAGAGAATGTGTCTATGTTCCATTCTTCTCTTCCTCTTCCTCTCTCTGGGGTCTGGAGGTGAAATGTTCAGGTAAAACTCTGATCTCACATTTTTATGTTTCTCAGATGGTTTTTTTTTGTCTATTGTCTCATTACACACAAAAATACACACATGTGCACAGACACACATATATACACACATA
This sequence comes from Periophthalmus magnuspinnatus, assembly GCF_009829125.3. Classification (NCBI taxonomy): domain Eukaryota; kingdom Metazoa; phylum Chordata; class Actinopteri; order Gobiiformes; family Gobiidae; genus Periophthalmus; species Periophthalmus magnuspinnatus. The sequence goes on along the minus strand of NC_047134.1, from coordinate 851,511 downwards.
CACAAACACACATTTATACACATACACATGCACACAAATACACTTACACAACAGACACTCAAATAAACAAACACATATACAGACACACACACACACACACCCCTACACACACAGACAACACACACATACGAACACGTACACACACTTACACACAAACAAACAAAAAACACATACACAGACACAAACACAAAAACTACAGAGAGATTCAACGTGTTTAATAACAAGTGAACCAGGACTAAACCAGAACTAAACCAGGACTGAACCAGGACTAAACCAGGACTAAACCAGAACTAAACCAGGACTAAACCAGGACTAAACCAGGACTAAACCAGGACTAAACCAGAACTAAACCAGGACTAAACCAGGACTAAACCAGGACTAAACCAGAACTAAACCAGGACTAAACCAGGACTAAACCAGGACTAAACCAGAACTAAACCAGAACTAAACCAGAACTAAACCAGGACTAAACCAGGACTAAACCAGAACTAAACCAGGACTAAACCAGGACTAAACCAGGACTAAACCAGGACTAAACCAGAACTAAACCAGGACTAAACCAGGACTAAACCAGGACTAAACCAGGACTAAACCAGAACTAAACCAGAACTAAACCAGGACTAAACCAGGACTAAACCAGGACTAAACCAGGACTAAACCAGGACTAAACCAGGACTAAACCAGAACTAAACCAGGACTAAACCAGGACTAAACCAGGACTAAACCAGAACTAAACCAGGACTAAACCAGGACTAAACCAGAACTAAACCAGAACTAAACCAGGACTAAACCAGGACTAAACCAGGACTAAACCAGAACTAAACCAGAACTAAACCAGAACTAAACCAGGACTAAACCAGGACTAAACCAGAACTAAACCAGGACTAAACCAGGACTAAACCAGAACTAAACCAGGACTAAACCAGGACTGAACCAGGACTAAACCAGGACTAAACCAGAACTAAACCAGGACTAAACCAGGACTGAACCAGGACTAAACCAGGACTAAACCAGGACTAAACCAGAACTAAACCAGAACTAAACCAGGACTAAACCAGGACTAAACCAGAACTAAACCAGGACTAAACCAGAACTAAACCAGGACTAAACCAGGACTAAACCAGAACTAAATCAGGACTAAACCAGGACTAAACCAGAACTAAACCAGAACTAAACCAGGACTAAACCAGGACTAAACCAGAACTAAACCAGGACTAAACCAGGACTAAACCAGGACTAAACCAGAACTAAACCAAAACTAAACCAGAACTAAACCAGAACTAAACCAGGACTAAACCAGAACAAAACCAGAACTAAACCAGGACTAAACCAGAACTAAACCAGGACTAAACCAGGACTAAACCAGAACTAAACCAGGACTAAACCAGGACTAAACCAGGACTAAACCAGAACTAAACCAGGACTAAACCAGAACTAAACCAGAACTAAACCAGAACTAAACCAGGACTAAACCAGAACTAAACCAGAACTAAACCAGGACTAAACCAGGACTAAACCAGAACTAAACAAGGACTAAAGTGAACCAGGACTAAACCAGGTCTAAACCAGAACTAAACCAGGACTAAACCAGAACTAAACCAGAACTAAACCAGGACTAAACCAAGACTAAACCAGGACTAAACCAGTACTAAACCAGGACTGAACCAGGACTGAACCAGAACTAAACCAGGACTAAACCAGGACTAAACCAGAACTAAACCAGGACTAAACCAGAACTAAACCAGGACTAAACCAGGACTAAACCAGGACTAAACCAGAACTAAACCAGGACTAAACCAGGACTAAACCAGGACTAAACCAGAACTAAACCAGGACTAAACCAGAACTGAACCAGGACTAAACCAGGACTAAACCAGAACTAAACCAGAACTAAACCAGAACTAAACCAGGACTAAACCAGAACTAAATCAGGACTAAACCAGGACTGAACCAGAACTAAACCAGGACTAAACCAGAACTAAACCAGAACTAAACCAGGACTAAACCAGAACGAAACCAGGATTAAACCAGGACTAAACCAGAACTAAACCAGAACTAAACCAGGACTAAACCAGAACTAAACCAGGATTAAACCAGGACTAAACCAGGACTAAACCAGAACTAAACCAGGACTAAACCAGAACTAAACCAGAACTAAACCGGGACTAAACCAGGACCGAACCAGGACTAAACAAGACTAAACCAGAACTAAACCAGGACTAAACCAGAACTAAACCAGAACTAAACCGGGACTAAACCAGGACCGAACCAGGACTAAACAAGACTAAACCAGGACTAAACCAGGACTGAACCAGAACTAAACCAGAACTAAACCAGGACCGAACCAGGACCGAACGAGGACCGAACCAGGACTGAACCAGGACTAAACCAGGACTAAACCAGGACTAAACCAGGACTAAACCAAGACTAAACCAGAACTAAACCAGAACTAAACCAGGACTGAACCAGGACCGAACGAGGACCGAACCAGGACCGAACCAGGACTAAACCAGGACTAAACCAGGACTAAACCAAGACTAAACCAGGACTAAACCAGGACTAAACCACGAATAAACCAGGACTACACCAGAACTAAACCAGAACTAAACCAGAACTAAACCAGGACTAAACCAGGACTAAACCAGGACTGAACTGCATCAGAGCAGTGATGTCACACATGTGTGCGTCCTATTGGCTCAGAGTGATGATGTCACACATGTGTGCGTCCTATTGGCTCAGAGTGATGATGTCACACATGTGTGCGTCCTATTGGCTCAGAGTGATGATGTCACACATGTGTGTCCACAGACTCGGTGCGTCTGGTCTCGGGGCCCAGTCTGTGCTCAGGATCAGTGCAGATCTGGGACCAGTCCTGGACCTGGGTCTGTGAAGGGGCCTTGGACCAGCAGGGGGCAGAGGTGCTGTGCAGGGAGCTGGGCTGTGGGGCTCCTTCTCTCCTCCAGGGGGCGCTCTCTCCTCTGAAGCAGAAGTTCCACTGTGAGGGCCATGAGTCTGCTCTGATGGACTGTCCCCGCTCCGGCTCAGAGACCTGCTCCTCTGGAGCCGCTGTCAAACTCACCTGCTCAGGTAAAGGGGCGGGGCCTCACTGCTCAGGTAAAGGGGCGGGGCCTCTGCTCAGGTAAAGGGGCGGGGCGTCACTGCTCAGGTAAAGGGGCGGGGCTTCACTGCTCAGGTAAAGGGGCGGGGCCTCACTGCTCAGGTAAAGGGGCGGGGCCTCACTGCTCAGGTAAAGGGGCGGGGCTTCACTGCTCAGGTAAAGGGGCGGGGCTCACTGCTCAGGTAAAGGGGCGGGGCCTCTGCTCAGGTAAAGGGGCGGGGCGTCACTGCTCAGGTAAAGGGGCGGGGCCTGACTGCTCAGGTAAAGGGGCGGGGCCTGACTGCTCAGGTAAAGGGGCGGGGCGTCACTGCTCAGGTAAAGGGGCGGGGCCTCACCGCTCAGGTAAAGGGGCGGGGTCTCACTTTTCAGGTAAAGGGGCGGGGCCTCACCGCTCAGGTAAAGGGGTGGGGTCTCACTGCTCAGGTAAAGGGGCGGGGCCTCACCGCTCAGGTAAAGGGGCGGGGCTTCACTGCTCAGGTAAAGGGGCGGGGCTCACTCTGTCTCTTGTCTGTTCAGAGCCGCTCAGGCTGGTGGGAGGGGCCAGTCGCTGTGCTGGGACTGTGGAGGTGAGACACAGAGGAGAGTGGAGACGGGTGAGGCCCTCTGGACTCTGGTTCCTGGGGGACACAGCTGCTGTGTGCAGAGACCTGGACTGTGGCTCTGCTGTTTATGGAGAAAAGAGAGAGGATTTTCCACAGAGTCCAGTGTGGAGGGTCGAGTCTGTCTGTGTGAAGAAGAAGACGTCTGCAGTGAAAGAATGTGTCTATGATTCATCCTCCTCTTCCTCTTCCTCTGGTCTGGAGGTGAATTGTTCAGGTAAAACTCTGATCTCACATTTTTATGTTTCTCAGATGTTTTTTTTTCCTAGTGTCTCATCACAAACACATACATACACACACACACACCCCAACACACACAAAAATACACACATAAACTCTACTCTATAAAACTCTATGTAACTCTATGGGAGACTTAATATTTTTAAATAAATGTCCAAACTTCTGCTCCACAAATGTTGATCCTTCTCATTATTAGTTTGAGTTTGGCTCCTCAAACTGTCACATTAATCTTATGGTTTAAAGTCGTTTCATCTGAGCACGATCACGTCTTTGAGCTTGAATAATGGCTCCACTTTATGAAGATACTGGGAAAAAATCATTTGACTTTTGTTTATTTAAACTGACAGAGAAGACGAGGAACTTAGGGCCAGTTTTATAAAAAATACTGAAATCTCACTGAACGTTTTCTCTCACTGCAGGTCCTCCCTCTTCTCCCTCTGTGTGGATGCTGTGGCTAGTGCGCCCTCTGCTGGTGTCCAGTCCGTACGCCGTGTGCACTGTGCTGCTGGTGCTGATCTACAGGGAGCAGCGTCGCACAGGTAACCCCACAGTCTGAGATGTTCTGACCTAAACTAAAGAATGAACCCACACCAGGTCCTCCAGGTCCTCCAAGCGCTGGGACAACAGCCTTTTTGGTGCAGTTTTTGGATCTCCACTGAGGGGAGGAGCCTGTGTTCTGCTCACATCATCTACATTTATCAGGGAATAGAAACACATTTGTCACAATGGGGATTCTTGCACGTTTTTTGGCAACTTTTCTCTGACACTTTTGAGGCACAAACAGTGAACAGCTCCCCCAGAGTGTGACGTATCCTCTACTATCAGCCAATAGCACATCTGGAAATATTCTCGTGCTGACTCAAGCCCCGCCCACCTGCTCTTCAGCTTTTGGTTCTGGTTGAGTGAAATATATTGTACTTATATATGTAATTCTCCTCCCTGGATGTTAAACTTTGTTAGACAGACACACTGGGCCCAGCGCCTCATCTTAAAGACACATGACACTACAACATATTTACATCTTTATTTTACATTTCACTCATCGTTACTGTTATGATGCTCTAACCTCCATTTTACACTAGAGCAGCCGTCAGAAACCAGCATCTATCTGTATGTGCAAGTGGACTAACCCGCGAGCCGCCGCGCGACAGACAGGAAGTGAGCATGAGCCTGTTTCAGCTCCACTGACTCTGGCTCTAATTCACTTTCTGTGTAAAAAGCACGACCCCTCTGTCTGTGACTGCTGCTGTCAGGCTCGTCATTCTGACCTTAAAATGTTTCACTCACAGCACAAAGGCTAATGCAGAGGCTAATGCAGAGGCTAATGCAGAGGCTAATGCAGAGGCTAACACACAGGCTAATGCACAGGCTAACACACAGGCTAATGCAGAGGCTAATGCAGAGGCTAATGCAGAGGCTAATGCAGAGGCTAATGCAGAGGCTAACACACAGGCTAACACACAGGCTAATGCAGAGGCTAATGCAGAGGCTAACACACAGGCTAACACACAGGCTAACGCACAGACTAACGCACAGGCTAACACACAGGCTAACGCACAGGCTAATGCACAGGCTAACGCACAGGCTAACGCACAGGCTAACGCACAGGCTAACGCACAGGCTAACGCACAGGCTAACACACAGGCTAACGCAGAGGCTAACACACAGGCTAATACATTTTGAATTTGTAAGTACAGAGCAGGGGGCGGGGATAGGGGGTAGGTGAAAACAGACTCTACTGAGCACTCAAGCCTCAGTTGCAGGACAAACTCAAACATGAATCGCTCTAAATAAAAGCTCAAATGTTTTCCCCCTGCTGGATAAAAGAGGTATTACACAGACACAGGTTTCAGGTCACTGGGGGGCAGTGTGGAGCAGAGAGGGGCTGTGGGAGGGCATCTGAACACAACCCCAGTTTGGGCTAATTGTTTGTCTTGACTCCGCCCACAGGAAGTGCACATGTCGTTTCCATGGAGACGGGCCAGCAGGAGGAGGAGTATGATGACATCGGCGCTGAGGTCACCACCGAGCACAGCTTCTGAGCCAATCACAGCTCTGCTTTCATCTTTAAATGAGTCTGACATTTCAGTTAAAACAAAAAAATATATATGTGAATAAAATATAGTGTTAAGATTCACTTTATTTGTAATGATTTAAATGTCCTGCATCTGCTTGTTTCCACATATTTTAATAAAATGTGACTTATGAGCCGCTCTTGAGTTCTGTCTATATCTAATTATAATCAGGAAGTGCATTGTTCACATGCTAACTCGCCTGCTCTCAAGTAGGGATGGGATGATATTAAAATGTGGACTTACGATTATTGTGGCCAAATTAATTATGATTAAAGATATAATCACAATAATTATTAACCTGTAAACTTTCCGATGGCCCGGGCCTATTTTACAACTTTACAGCAACGTACATGTACATCTGCCTCACCCACACAAACAAACTACACATTAAATGAAAGCTACGGCGCTCTTTTTTCTGAATTTACAAACCATTTTCACCTTCAATCACCACAGTGCTGACAGGAAAGACGTTTTTACAGAAAAGTCACAAATGTGGATTTGGACTTCACTTACCTTTGAAGGCTCTGGTTCTGTCAAACATGAACATATTCACACAAAGTTGGTCTCATTCTTTCTGTACAGGTCCAGAGAATATAATCCAGTCAAGAAATTATGTCCATAAAGTTAGATCCTCCATGTACAATCTGCTGCAGGAAAGTTTTCCAAATGTAAAAAATCTGCTCTGTCACTTTTTGCATTTCTTTTGTTGATTTCAGGCATAATAAACTTCTGCCAACTTTTTTCTCAGGGCTAAACAAACATGTTAGCTTGTGATTGACACCGATGTTGTCCAATAAGGTGGGGGCTGTGGGTTACTGGAGCCCCAGACAGCGAATCAGTGCTACAGATGACTGAGAGTTTACACCACACTCTCCCATTGTAGAATCAACCAATTACATTACACACATTTAGCAACATTTCCCCCTTACAGCCAATGAGCAGTGGAACACAATGATGTATCACATGCCCTGGTTTTCTGTAAACAGACGGAGCTTGACAAGAGCGTAAACGAAGCTGAGTGGATCCAGAAATCCGTGCGTAATGCGTGTGCATTTTACACTGTTGTTTTGTAGCAGTTTTGCATTCTAAACATGACAAAACAAAGGAAGTACACGATCGAGGACACTGTGGATGTTTGTACAAATTAAACTAAAGGCATGTCGGACCTGGGGCGGTTCATGGCAAAGAGTGAAGATTCTACCATGGCCTCAAATGTAAAGGACCTTATTTTCTGATGGATTGGATGCTGTTCTTGATCAGTAGCCAATGGTTTATTCTGCTATTGACATAACTGTAGGTAAAATATATTGTGTGTAATCCTTTGAACCGTGCACTCTGACACATTTGTCCTGCTGATGTTAAACAGGCCCCCACAGTCTCTGTATTTAAGACCAGGCTTAAAACCTTCCTCTTCGGTATAGACCAGGTTACATAGTGAGGGAGTTAGGGACATTAAAACCCGGGATAAGACAGGCTGCAGTAGGAGTAACTAGCTGGGGGAAGTATGGCGACCTGAGCACTATCCTCTGCTTTGTCCTATTTTCTCATCAGCAATGCTATTCACATGTCGTCCCCTGTCCCACTCCCCCTGTGGAGTGTAACTCTTTCAGATGCCCCAATGACAGCTGGACCCTCTCCTCCTCGCCGCCTGGCCCTCCTCCACCCGCCTCACTCTCCTCCTTGCCTGGCTCTCCTCGCCTCCTCTGGCCAACATGGACCAATCAGCCTCTGGGCCTGATCAAACACTATACCAGGCATTTTCACATCATGGAATCATTTTTGGACAACATGAACAGAGTATCCGGGTCCTGCTTGAAAATAACCAAGCATTGACCCAACAAGTCACTCAGCTCACCAGCCAGATTTCTACTCAAATGAACTTTGTTGTGAACGGCTCAAGGAGATGGAGATGACATCTGTTCCTGCCGTCTCCCCTCACGCTCATTTGTTCATCCCGGAGAGATTTTCTGGTGAGTCAGGGGACTGTCGACCATTCCTGTCTCATTCTGAGTTACATTTTAAACTCCAGCCTGCTTCATTTCCATCTGATCATGCCTAAACCGTGTACATTTCCCATTTCACTGGTCGCGCTAGAGCCTGGGCAACAGTGGGACCGGCATGCTGTTGTTTGGAATTCTCTCCCTCTGTTCCTTAAGACTTTCAACCAGCTTTTTCAAATTGTTTGCCCCTGCCGTGAGGCTGCTAAGGCTCTGGTCACTCTACGCCAAGGGCGACATAGTGTTTTGGATTTTTCCCTGGAGTTCCACACTCTGTCAGTGGACAGTGGGTGGAATCAACTGGCCCTAGTGGATACTTTCTTCAATGGACTGTCTGTGATTATGAAGGACCATTTGATCCCCCCTGATTTACCCTCTCAACTGGAGGCTTTTATGGCTCTGGCCTCCAAGACTGATAAGAGGCTGGCTGAAAGGGAGTGACTCTGGTCTCAGTTCTCCTCTCCGCCCCGAGCCAGGAACTTCATAGAAGGGGTTCCTCCTGTCTCCTGTTCTCCAGTCTGATCCATGTCTTCTTTCCAGCCAAGCACATCTAAATGCAGAAGAGCGCCCGCGACGCCTCCAGGCAGGAGAGTGTCTGTACTGCGGGAGGCAGGGACATTTCCTTGCAGCTTGCCCAGATCAGCCAAAAGGGGGCGCTCATCAGTATGACTGGACAGAGAAGCACAATAGATTACGGCTCGATGCCTCTCTGTGCTTTAAAGCTGTTACCTCACCAGTCTTGGCTCTTATTGATTCTGGAGCAGAGGAGGACCAGCAGGTGGTTGATCAGTCCAGTGTAGTGTTGGAGCCACTGGAGCAACCACTCAGAGCCCTACGTCCTGACGGGAAGGTACTGGTTAGGGTAACACATATCACTGAGACCGTTTCTCAAGTATTGTCCAGTAATCACCATGAAACCAGACGGTCCTATGTCATTTCTGCTCCCATTATTCCACTCACTCTGGGTCACCACTGGCTTGTAACTCACAGCCCCATAATTTACTGGGCTAGGGGAAAGGTGTACGAGTGGAGTCCCTTTTGTCATGCTAACTGCCTACAGTGTGCTCTATCTTGAGCAGGGGGTGCCAATCTCTCCTCAGTGCCAGTGCCATGACCTAGGGGACACTTTTAGTAAAAGTCGGGCGCTGTCGCATCCTCCCCACAGATTACATGACAGCGCTATCGACCTCCTGCCCTCCAGTCATCTCTATAATGTCTCCAAACTCAAACGGGAGCCTATGGTACAATATATCCGGGACTTTCTGACATCATCTGGACATCCTCTAAATCCTTAGGAGCCGGATTCTTCTTCATCTAACAAAGACATATTTACTAGTGATGTTATGGTCTGTGTCGAGGCTTCGAAGTGTGTGTCGAGTAATCAGTAAAAATTCAGGCGAAGTGTGGTTTGGAGCGTGGTTTGATGATGTAAGCGATGACGTTCGAACCTTCCTGAAGCACCGTACCACGTGACTGCTTCAGGTCGTGGTTTGCCGGTTTGCCGCGTGAACCGTGTGTCATTTGCAATATAAGGGTCGACCCGCACATCTTCCGTACTAGTCGTGTGTTATTATCTGCGAGTGTTTACAAGATGGAAGCGAAAAAAAGAAAGTTTTCCCCTATTTGGGAATACTTTGACTTGATCTCTCCCAACAAGGTTTGTCTTATATAATAATTATAAAATTACACAATGTCTGCTCAGAGCTCACAAAGCATAAACCATTGTGTGTGTGTGTGGGGGGGGGGGGGGGGGGTTGTCTTTATCACCTTGAGGGGACCACCACCTGATAGCACACTCGTCTCGTGGGGACCAAAATTTTTGTGGGGACCAAAATGCTGGTCCCAACAAAACTAACCATATATTCAAAGAGAAAAGGCTTTAAGAAGTCTCCTGACCAATTTTCAGCGATTTCCCCAGAAGTGACAAAAACCGGACTGGAGTGTGTAAAATGTGTGTAACAGAGTTTACTCAGTATCGGCCTCTAGAGGTAGAGTGCAGTACTGCATTTATACACACTTTTTCCACACTTGCCAAAGTGCGCATGCTCATGAGCGCTGGTTCCCACAAGGTAATAAAGACAAACTCTAGTACTCGGGAGTGTAAACTGCACTTCAGACATAAATTAGTTCAGAAAATATAAAAGGACAGAGTTATAAGGACGAGGACAACGGGAAAGGATGACTCCACATGAAGAGGACGGACATTTCACAGCATTTGATTTTAGGAGACCAGAATTTCTTAAACGGTAAGTTTTAATGTTGTCAAGTTTAATGTGGTGCTATGCTAATCAACCAAATTTAGCCTAGCCATTTAGCTGCACAGTTTGCTAACTAGCTAGTAGCTGCAAGCACATGGTCAGGGTGAAGAGGAGAGCAGCAGTCAGTGATCATTGTATAGTAAATACAGTTTTATTTCTTCAAAGTATTTTCAAATGATCGTATATTTAACTTGTAGTTAAATATTTTTCACATCTTTACTCAAATTAAGAGTTTCTACAATTAAATATACGGTCAGAGTAAAAGGAGTCTAAATGGATTGAGAGTTTAAATCAAAATTATAAGAAATTTATCAATTTAAGCATTTTTTATGTCATCATAAATCAAATGTGATCATTTACTTGGTCATAGGAGGCTATTCTCTTTTTTGAAACATGATAATGTAATAGTAGTTTATATTATACATATAACAGCATGTATGAGTTTATCTGAACAGGGACAGTGCACACTGAACCATTTATGTAAATGTAGCAGTGTATACAGCTAGTTTCCAGCTGTAATCCCCAGACCAGGTGTATAAAGCAGCAGTAGAAGCAAATATGGTGTTATAGTAGGGCTGGGCAAAAGAAATCGATTAATGGAAGAAAATTTTTTTTTTTTTATTTCCCCCGCATGCTTGCATTATAAATACAGAGTGTTCTATGGTCCACATTGATACCTGCACAACTGCACCGAGCCACGCCCCGGTGACGTCATCACATGGCATGGTTTGTTTACATGTGGAGATTTAGCGGAGAAAATAAGCCATGAAATATCTGTTAAACAGCGAGTCAGATATAAGTCCTGATGTGAGTTTAGTGTGGATCAGCAAGGACACAGGTGACAACTAAAGCTGAGCGCGGGTGAGCCATGAGTTTGGAGCAGAGTTCATTCACTTTTTCCTCTCGTATGTGTGTGCGTGTACATGAGCAACCGTGCCACGCTTTGGCCCATCTTCTCCAACCGGGACAAGTCCGTACCGCGCTTTAGGGCTCGGTTTGACCAGGCCAGTATGAGCCACATAAGTAATGTTTTGAACTCTCAGAGAAAAGCAGAGAAGTTTAGCTCAGGGCCAGAGCAGACTTTGACATTAGTGACGTGAAATCACATCTTTTTCCCCACATCAGCTAGGAGTTTAATGTAACAACACGGTTATAGTTACTTTAACATAACAGCACTGTTATGGTTAGTTTAACTCATTCTTAAAATGGAGATGGATTTTCCCTGATGGCCAGTGAGTTACATAACATCACTTTTCATAATGTTGAAGTTACATCTCAATCTTTAGCTGCTTTTATTTAAAATGAACCTACCATTTACTTTCACTACAGCTTCAATTTAAACAATACCTCTTTTTGTTTTGAATTGTCAAATTTATTTTCAGTAGTTATAATAAGTTATAATACTTAGAAGACAATGTAAAAGCAGATTTCTGGGTGATTTAAGCATGTATCACACACACTGGTATAAAAGAATAAGAAGTGAAAGCAGGGTATAAGCGTTGAATACTCTGCTGTGTGCACATATTTTAAAAGGACTGACCATGGCTTCAAGACGCAGGAAACCTCCAAAAGAAGACGCTATAGTCCATGCAGCTATGGGACTTGACAAGACCACTTTGTTGGAAGTCAAATATATTAACTCTTTCAAAGGTAAGTTGACCGAAATCTGTGTTGTAAAGAAGTTACTTTAAAATAATATTGTTATTTGTTAGGACGAGGCATATTTGCAAGGAAAGGCATCCAAAAGGGGGACTTTGTAGTGGAATACAGAGGAGAACTTATAAACTCAGTGGAGGAAGAGCGAAGGCGCAGTGTTTATCATAAAAGATGTGGTGTCTTCATGTTCCACTTCTTCTGGAATGAGAAGACATGGTGGTAGGTTCATTTATTGAATTAATCTTATTTATTGGTGTCACCTTCTTCAATAAATGAATAACATGTCAAAATGTATTCCTTCATATAGTTTGTTTTGACAAATGTCTGTTTGTACTTTTCGAAGCATTGATGCATCTCGAGAAGACGGAAGCCTAGGACGACTGGTCAACGACGACCACCTCAATGCCAACTGCAAAATGAAAAAGATCATTTCTGAGGGAAGGCCACACCTCTGTCTTTTTGCTACGAGGGACATAAATGCTGGAGAGGAAATAACATATGACTATGGAAGGAGCAACTGGCCCTGGAAGAAACTGGTACATGAATGCAAAGTCCATGTTTGTAAAGAAGCTGTCTACTGTGGGACATATATAAGTTCATACTCATGTTTATCTTGTGTCTGCAGGCTGGAGGAGAATCTCTGCCTGTGACTGAGTTTGCTGAGGCTGATCTGCCAACAACAAAAGGCCAAGATGATCAGAGTTCTCTCAACATTAACCAGGTAGATACAGAAGTGTTCATTTGATACAATGGTGGAGTACATTCTGGGTTTATAGTATTAATGAGGTTGAGTAACACACATCAGGTCCACAGCTGTTGTGGAGACCACCATAGATAAAGGTTTAACTGTATTGAAGAACTGCAACAAGAGTGCAAACCACATTCTGGTTTAGTTCACTAGTGGGGTCCTGTAACACACTTCAGGTCCACATCTCTTCTGGGGACCACCATAGCTATAGCTTTAACTGTATTCAAGTATTTGGATATCAGTGTAAATCACATTCTGGTTTAGTTCACTAGTGTGGTCCTGTAACACACATCAGGACCACGGGAGGCAAAGTAACAGTTGGTGTATTACTCTGTCTGCAGTGTTGTTTTTATGTATTATTTTAAACTGGTCTATAGTTTGATATGTGCCATTGACTTTAGGCCTATGTTTAGTTGTAATAGTCCCTTCTGTTGTTATATACAGGCCAGTTCAGTCTTGTAGACATCTACAGATCGTCCTATCGTCTGTGTAGTTCTGGATTCATTGTATTTTTTTGGATGTAAATTGATAATAGGACTTTTATTTATTCATTTATTTTTACTTAAAATATTACTGGTGCACCCTAAAATCATAGATGTTAAATCTGAAGTTTAACTTGTGTCTGCAGGCTGGAGGAGAATCTGTGCCTGTGGCTGGGTTTGCTGATGCTGATCTGCCAACAACAAAAGACCAAGATGATCAGAGTTCACTTAACAGTAACCAGGTAACTACAGAAGTGTTCATTTGATATGATGGTAGAGCACATTCTTCTTTTATTGTAATAATGGGGTCAAGTAACACACATCAGGTCCACAGCTGTTGTGGGGACCACCATAGACAAAGGTTTAACTGTGTTCAAGAATAGCAACATGAGTGTAAACCACATTCTGGTTTAGTTCACTAGTGGGGTCCAGTAACACACATCAGGTCCAGACCAATTGTGGGGACCACCATAGGAAAAGGTTTAACTGTATTCAAGTAATTGGATATCAGTGTAAACCATATTCTGGTTTAGTTCACTAGTGGGGTCCAGTAACACACATCAGGTCCACAACTGTTGTGGAGACCACCATAGGAAAAGGTTTAGCTATATTCAAGAATTGCAACATGAGTGTAAACCACATTCTGGTTTAGTTCACTAGTGGGGTCCTGTAACACACATCAGGTCCACAGCTGTTGTGGGGACCACGGGAGGCAAAGTAACAGTTGGTGTATTACTCTGTCTGCAGTGTTGTTTTTTATGTATTATTTTAAACTATGTTTAGTTGTAATAGTCCCTTTGTCATGATGTCTGTTTGTGCTGCCCTCCTGTACTCTCTCTCCCCCTCCCTCACCTGTCTGTCTGGAGCTGGGCGGAGTTCGAGACTTCTCCCGAACGCACCTGGAGCGCATCAGCGTAATCACCGCCACCTGCTGCTGAGTACTTGAGGGCTCGGCAGACTACACTCGGCGCCAGACCGTCCGCGTGTAAAACGTGAATGTTCCAGCTCTGTTTTTGCATTCCTATTACCCGCTTGCTTGTTCTCATTTTGGATTTTGCTACCCTTCCAGACTCCTGCCTTCGCCTGCTCCTGCACCTGCCTCTACGCTCCGGTACAGTCATCTCCCTCCGCTCTGCCTGTCTTGGTCTCTGGCGTTCCGCCTGCCTCTTATCCTGGGTCCCGCTCCTTGGACTACGCTGGCCCTGTCTGTCCTGGTCTCGTCCCCGCTCCCGTCTTCACTCCAGCCCAGGCTTCCCGCTCCTGACCCGCTCTCCGTCTGTCCTGCCTGCCTCCTGCTTCCCGGATCCTCGTGTGTGTGTTTTCTGAACTGTTTAAAGACTGCTTTCACAAGAACTTGTAAATAAACACTGTCAACTCACTCTGAGTCCGCATACTTTGGTCCTAACCCGCACCGTTACAACAGAACGATCTAGCCAATATGGACCAAGCGGACTCGGGCTCGGACCAGGCGCGCCGGCAAGCGCGCGCTCTCCCGGAGGCGGTCTTGGGACAACATGAACAATCTTTACGGACTCTGATGGAGCTACACCAGTCGTTGTCCCAACAAGTGACGCAGCTCACTCACCAGGTGGCCGCGCTCCTCGTTACCCCGCCCGCCGCTGCCGGGGGGCCGCCGCGCCCTCCGGAGCCGAGAGGCACGGATCCGGAGCCGTATTCTGGTCAACCTCACCTGTGTCGGGGGTTCCTTTTTCAATGCGAGTTTGTTTTTCAACAGTGCCCCACTCGTTTTAACTCTGGGGCCGCCAAGATTCGATACATATGCGGATTACTTCGGGGAAGAGCTCTCCAGTGGGCTGAGGCTCGTCTTATGAACGCACCTGTGGACAATTTGGATTTTAACGAGTTTGTTTCCACTTTTAAGCTGGTGTTCGACCACCCGCACTACCAGGACAACGCAGCTTCCCACCTGCTGACTCTCACCCAGGGCTCCAGGACGGTAGCGGATTATACGATCGAGTTCTGGACGCATGCTGCCGAGCTGGACTGGACAGACAGCGCGTTGCGGGCCGTTTTTGTGCGGGGTCTGAACAAGCAGCTTAAAGATGAACTGGTGTCCCGTGACGAGCCCTCCGACCTATGGGCCTTTATCACCCTCACGAACCGGATAGACAACCGACTACGGCTGCGTCGGAGAGAGAGACGCAGGTCACCAGCCGGCGCCACGTGCTGTCCCTTCACCTCCGGAGAAGCCCATGCAGGTCGACAGGACCCTCGTTTCGGCCGAGGAGCGTCAACGGAGGCGGCGCCTGGCCGGAGCCTGCCTCTACTGCGGCGAGCGCGGGCATTTTGTGGCCACCTGTCCGGCTCGGCCAAAAGGGGGCGCCCACCAGTAGCGCTGGGAGTACTGGTGGGTGAGTCTCGCATCCCAGATACAAACAATAGACTGCGGCTCAGTGCCAACCTGTGTGTACGTTCTGGAACTTTACCTGTTTTAGCCCTTGTCGATTCCGGGGCAGAGAAGGATTTTATTGATGCCCTAGTTGCGGAGCAGCTCGGCGTCTGCCTGGAACCCCTGGAATGCCCCCTCAACGCCCAGGGGCTCAACGGACGTTTTTTGGGCCGTGTGACTCACATCACGGAACCGGTCACTGTGGTCCTGTCCGGTAACCACCGTGAGACCCGGCGGTTTCATGTCCTGTCCTCCTCCGCCTCTCCCGTGGTTTTGGGCTACCCCTGGTTACGAACTCATAACCCCGTCTTTGATTGGGCCAGGGGTAGCGTCTCGGGGTGGAGTCCCGGGTGCCACGCCAACTGCCTCCAGTCCGCCCTGCCTCCCGCCGGGGGGCCCGGTCCCGTCGTCGGCCCGTCCCCGGACACCCCCAACCTGTCTTCGGTTCCGGCGGAGTTCCACGACCTCGGAGAGGTGTTCAGCAAAAGTAGGGCACTCTCCCTACCTCCCCACCGCCCGTATGGCTGTGCCATAGACCTCCTGCCGGGTGCTCCGTTGCCATCTAGCCGACTATACAACTTGTCGAGACCTGAACGAGAATCCATGGAGGAATATATCCGTGGGTCCCTGGCCGCTGGAATTATTCATCCGTCTACTTCTCCGGTGGGGGCGGGGTTTTTCTTCGTGGCCAGTCCCTGCGGCCCTGCATCGACTATCGAGGGTTGAACAAAATAAGTACTGTTAAAAATAAATACCCGCTCCCCCTACTGGACTCTGCCTTTACGCCCCTCCACGGTGCCACCATCTTTTCGAAGTTGGACCTACGAAACGCGTATCACCTGGTGCGCATAAGGGAGGGCGACGAGTGGAAGACTGCTTTTAAGACCCCCTTGGGCCATTTTGAATACCTAGTCATGCCCTTTGGCCTTACCAATGCCCCTGCTGTGTTCCAAGCCCTGATTAATGATGTGCTTAGGGATTTTTTGAATCGTTTTGTTTTTGTTTACCTGGACGATATTTTGATTTTTTCCAAGTCCCCGCAGGAGCATCGGCATCATGTCCGCCAGGTTCTTCAGCGCCTCCTTGAAAATAAACTATTCGTTAAAGCCGAGAAATGCGAGTTTCATGCTGAGGAGGTCAGTTTTTTAGGCTTCATAGTGGGGCGGGGACAAGTAAAAGCCGATCTGGAGAAGATCCAGGCCGGCCCGTCCCGACCTGCCGCAAACAACTCCAGAGATTCATCGGCTTCGCAAATTTTTACAGACGGTTCATACGGGATTTTAGTAGGGTTATCTCACCCCTCACTAAACTAACCTCTCCTTCTTTACAGTTTGCCTGGTCTCCCGAGGTGCAAGCCGCCTTCGAAAGCTGTTCACTTCTGCTCCCATCCTGCACCAGCCCGATCCTATGCGCCAATTTATTGTGGAGGTGGACGCCTCCGATTCGGGAGTGGGGGCCGTGCTGTCCCAGAGGTTCGAGCCCAACAATCGCCTCTGTCCCTGCGCCTTCTTCTCCCGTCGGTTGTCCTCGGCCGAGGCTAATTATGACATGGGGGACCGGGAACTCTTGGCCGTCAAACTCGCCCTGGAGGAGTGGCGCCACTGGCTAGAAGGGGCCGAGCAGCCGTTCGTAGTCTGGACCGACCATAAAAATTTGGAATACATCCAGTCCGCCAAGCGACTCAACTCCCATCAGGCTCGTTGGTCCCTGTTCTTCAACCGTTTCAACTTCATCATCACCTACCGTCCTGGCTCCCGGAACATTAAACCAGATGCCCTCTCCCGTCAGTTCACCCTGGAGGACAGCCCTGGCCCTGCAGAGACGATCATTCCCCCCTCTTGCGTGGTCGACGCAGTCCACTGGGAGATCGAGGACACCGTCCTGTCAACTCACTCTGAGTCCGCATACTTTGGTCCTAACCCGCACCGTTACAACACCCTTCTGTTGTTATATACAGGCCAGTTCAGTCTTGTAGACATCTACAGATCGTCCTATCGTCTGTGTAGTTCTGGATTCATTGTATTTTTTTTTTATCTTTTATTTATTCATTTATTTTTACTTAAAATATTACTGGTGCACCCTAAAATCATAGATGTTAAATCTGAAGTTTAACTTGTGTCTGCAGGCTGGAGGAGAATCTGTGCCTGTGGCTGGGTTTGCTGACGTTGATCTGCCAACAACAAAAGACCAAGATGATCAGAGTTCACTTAACAGTAACCAGGTAACTACAGAAGTGTTCATTTGATATGATGGTAGAGCACATTCTTGTTTTATTGTTTTAATGGGGTTGAGTAACACACATAAGGTCTTGTGGGGACCCCCATAGCTAAAGGTTTAACTGTATTCGAATATCCAATACATTATTATTATTATCATTATTATTGTTATTACTAATTTCTATCTATCTATCTATCTATCTATCTATCTATCTATCTATCTATATATATATATATATATATATAAATAATTTATTTATATCATTTTAATTTTCAATTTTACAGAGGTATTTGAAAAGCTAAATTTTAAGTTACATGTTCAAATGCACAACTGATTTTCTTTATGTTGTGGTACACAGGGCAGAAGTGAGTTTTCACTCACTGCATCAGTGCAGGAGCAAGAGGCTGTCCCCAAGCTTCAAAGGACCAAAAGTATACAGGTCTGCAGATCATCTCCCCTCCTTTGTCACATAATGTCCTGTAGGCAGTCTAATCATTTTTTCTTTCTCTTTTTACAGTTGAAGTATAAGATTGACTGTGATTCAGATGAGCTTTTTGGCTTTACCTCGGATGACAGCAAAGAATACGTTCCTGAGTCCAGTTATAGTGAAGATTCATGGGTGTCAACAGAAAGTTGCATTCTTCAGATAGATGAGGAAATGAGCAACCTCCCATTTTTAAATTCCAAAATAAGGAGTACTTCACCTGTGAATGAAGGAAAAGCATTGTCTGTTCCAAAAGTTCAATGCCACATAAAAGGGGAAGGTTAAGTACATCCTGCCCAACCCCACACAGCAGTTACCCTACTTCAAAAGAGCAAAAAGAACATGAAGAGCAACCACACATTCCTGAAAGCTCTTCTTCTCCACCTGGTAGTGTCCCAGACTCACTGTCAGTGCTGGCAGTCAGGAAAAAGAAGGATGGGTTGCGTCTGTATAATAAAAAAACAATACTGCCTGTTCTGTAAAAAAGGAGTGTTGAAAATCTCCAGGCATTTGGAGCGTGCTCATCAAAATGAACATGAGGTAGCACAAGCCCTGTCTTATGATAAAGGATCAAAAGAAAGAAAACTCAATTTTGAACATCTGCAAAACAGAGGAAACTTTGCCCATATAATTCAGGTGTAGGTCAACTTGTTCCTCGAAAGCAACCACAAGAAGATACAGAGGCCCAGGATTTCCTGCACTGTGCCCATTGTCAAGGTCTCTTCAGAAAGAAACTTCTTTGGAAACATGTCTCAAAATGCAAGTTTAAGCCTAGCGGTCAGCCAAATGGAGGTAAAACCCGTGTTCAAGCACTTTGTGCATTTGCTGTTCCTCCTCCTCCCGGTGTTAAAGAAGACTTCTGGAAGCTGCTAAGCAACATGGTGAATGATGAAGTTACTATTGTAGTGAAAACAGATCAGTGCATTCTGGAGTTTGGTGAGAATCTATTTAACTGTTTAGGCCATGACAGTGGGAAACATAAGTACATTCGTCAAAAAATGAGGGAGTTGGGAAGGCTTCTGTTATGCTCAAGGAGAAATACTAACTTAAAGACCATAGAAGACCACGTCTTGCCTTCAAATTTTATGCATGTTGTGGAGTCAGTGAAAATTGTAGCTGGCTATGAAAGGGGAAACAATACATATAAATGCCCAAGTCTGGCTCTAAAACTAGGACATAGCTTGGTCAGAATTTCAACGTTAGTTGAGAGTCGTTCAAACATTCAAGGCAACCATGATGCAGCCAAAAGTGCCCGTACATTCCGACAAATATATGAAGCAAGATGGCACGAAATGATCTCTGCAGCATCACTCAGAACCCTCCAGGAAGCTAAGTGGAATGCTCCACTTTTACTTCCCTTTACAAGAGATGTTCAGATGTTTCATTCCTATTTGGACACAGAACAGCAGAAACTTTGCTCTATGCTGTCTACTGAAGTGTCATCTGTGATCTAGGCAGGATTAACAAAAGTCACTTTGACTCAAGTAATACTCTTTAATAGGTGCAGAGCAGGTGAGGTGTCCAAAATGCCTCTGTCAGCATATATGTCTTCAAAACAACAAGATGCACTGGAAGACCTGGGTGATGCACTGTCTGAGTTAGAAAAGAAACTGTGTCAACATTTCCGAAGACTAGAGTTAAGGGGGAAGAGAGGAAGAAAGGTTCCAGTTCTTTTGACACCAGCAATGCAGGAATCTTTAGATCTTCTTGTCACTAAACGGAAGATGTGTGGAGTTCCCCAGGAAAACCAATACCTCTTTGCTAGACCTCATGCCTTTTCCTGCTATCGTGGCTCTGACTGTCTCCAGCATTTTTCAAAGGCCTGCGGAGCGAACAACCCCGACAACCTCACCTCAACAAAACTGCGCAAACAAACAGCAACTTTGTCACAAGTTCTAAACCTCAGCAACACAGAACTGAATCAGCTGGCTGATTTTCTAGGACATGATGTCAGAGTCCATCGACAGTTCTACAGACTTCCTGAAGGCACTCTTCAACTTGCTAAAATTAGCAAGGTTCTCATGGCCCTGGAGCAGGGACGCATGGCAGAATTCAAGGGCAAGGGCCTAGATGACATCACTATTCACCCAGAGGGTATATTTTAATTTATTTTTTTGAATAAATAATTAACCAATTTAAAAACATGGCTTAACTTTAAATAATTATATCTACTTTGACAGATAATGTTCAGGCTGATAGCGACACAGAGTCACAAGGTGTGTATTCACTTTGCTTTGAGCTCTCTTTAGCCACACCCATTTTCTGATTTCTCCACCCACTTTTGCTTGTTGGTTAGGTTACAGATTTGGCTGGGCCTGCAGGTCATCAGGCATAAGCACACACCTAGAGATAGACAAACCTTCAAACCTGATAACCTCATGCCTGATTTTGAAACATAGCAGGAATCTGTTTATGCCAATGATTTGTGGTCAGTTCTTATACATCCATTTATTTGTTAACATTGTGTGTTTAGAGGATGTGGTAACCAGCAGTCAGGCAGAGGAGTTGGAGGCTGAAGTTCTTGATGAAAATTACAGTGACAACAGAAGCCAGCAATCCAGAAAATCAACATGCAAAGGTATTTCATTTATGCATATTTTTCAACAGAACCAATCTTGACTCTGCTAACAATTTGTGGCCATGAAGTAATTTTTATCACTGTATTTTTCATTCACTGTGTCTTGTAGAAGGTGTGGTCACTACCAGTCAGGCCCAAATGGAACTGGAGAATGAACTGCCCAGCGTCTCTGATGATGAAACACCAGCAGCTCAAAGGCAGCCATGCAGTAAAACCAAATACAAAGGTATTGATGAAGACATGTTTAACTATGCTCCAAAATATTAAAATTAATAACACAAAAGTCTTTCTGTATCTATGCATTTTATCAGGCCATTTAAATTATTAACACATTTTAATTGCTGTGTGCATGCTGTGGCCTACATCTACCTAAAAACCAGACAGTGTGTATATTGTTGCCTACAACTACCTAAAAACCTAAAACAAACAACAACAAACAAAATGTGTATATTTGGATCTCACAAGTACGTAAATACTGGAAAAGTCCCCACAAGTATGGTATCAGTCTGGCCAATTTTTCTTTTTTATGGAAAATTGGGAATTTGAGGTGTGATTATTGTTTAGGAATTTTAGGGGGATGTGCCTGATTTTTTTGGCTGCTGTAGGACCAGCAGAAAGGGTGGTTAATAATAATAATAATTAAAACTGCAAGCAGTGATAAAGGCCCTCGCCACCCCTTGCGATCGAGGGGTAAACGCCACCGTGTAGATCCTGCCTTTTGTTCCCGCTTACATCGCTCCTCCCCCCAAAATCAGCGTCTCAGTAATACTACTCCATTCATCCCAATGAGACCATTTATCACATTGTCACGCCTGCACGGTTGGAAATAGAAGTATGTCTTCATTGGCTTTTTTGTTCAGTATGATAAGAGGAATATGTGTACCAAATGTCAATGGTCTATGACACACTAATTATTTTTAATCCTAGTTAACCACAACCCATGTATTTCAATGAGAAATGTCAGACGTTGCCATGGCAACACCTTTAAAAATAGAGGTATGGTGTCATTTACTTTTTTGTTCAGTATCGGAATAGGGATGACCATGCCAAATTTCAAATGTTTGTGACAAAGTAATTTTTTTACGTGCCATTTAAAAATTTCAAGGGGGCGCTGTGGAGCAATGTAATATTTGATATGTGTAAATTGCATATCTATGCACTCAAATCAAGATTTTGAACAAAATGTATATTAATGCCGGAAAATAGGAAACTGCATGTTTGAGCTACGGGCCATTTAAAACTTCAAAAAACTTCTTTTTTTTTTTTTTGCAGACTGGCCACACCCACATTTTATAATTTAGAAAATTCCAAAAGATTTCCCTATAATCCCACATGGGTCTAGTAAATTGTGACCATTTTGCAAGTTTCTTGAATGAAAATCCGCGGCATAAAATATCCAAATGTTAGAGTAAAAATTTTGGAAAAAATGGGGTTCCGCCCACAATGGCCGACTTCCTGTACGGTTTAGAGTGGGGTCATAATATAATTTTTTTCTTGTCTTGACATGTTCTATGTTTGTACCAAATTTCATTTGTCTACGATGAAAAAGGTCTCTCATTGCCGTAATGTATTTCAAATTTTGAGGTGGCGCTATTGAGTCATTTTGATACGTTAATTTTTTTGAACATCAAAATACAACTTTTTTTTGCCAATCTTGAATTTTAGGCCATAGTTTGATGAGTGTAGAGCATCTATTTAGTCTACAACAAAGTCCAGTACTCTGAACCCCATTCATTTCAATGACACATTTATTATGTTACCATGGTAACATAGTTGCAGACAGAGGTATGTTCTCATTGGCTTTTTTGTTCAGTTTGACAAGTCAAATGTCCATGCCAAATTTCAAATGTTTATGTCAAAATATTTTTTTTGGTCCAATTCAAAAGTTCAAGGGGGCGCTGTGGAGTAATATAATGTCTGACCTACGCAAATTGTATATGTATGTGTTCAGATCCACATTTTGAAAAAAAAAAGTATATTAATGCCGGGAAATAGGACACTGCATGTGTGAGTTACGCGCAATTTAATAGTTTAAAATAATGCTTTTTTTCATTCCAGGCTGGCCACACCCACATTTTATAACTTAAAAAAATTAGGAAGAGTAGTCTATAATCCCAGATGGGTCTAGTTCATTTTAACCAATTTGCAAGTTTCTTAAATGAAAATCCACGGCTCAAAAAATCCAAATGTGAGAGGTAAAATTTTGAAAAAATGGGGTTCCGCCCACAATGGCCGACTTCCTGTACATGTTAGGGCGGGGCCATAATATCATTTTTGTCATGTCCCGACATGTTCTATTTTTTGATGTGAGTTTCAGATTTTTACTTTGACTTTTTTCCGAGTCGGGCTCCCATTGGCCCCATGAAAATGAAAGTTTGAGGTGGCGCTACCGAGTCATCTTTCGATATTTTTTCTCAGGGTCTTTTGTGACAATTAGAGCTCGTCGAGTTCTAATTTTTGACACCACTCACTGCCATGTCGGGGCGTGTTTACTACTTGATCTTTGCCATTTTCCACGCTCCGGACGCGGTTTTAATGAGTCCCTCGCCGGGACGGAGTCCCAGGCTCGGGCCTAATAATAATGCCTTACACTTGTAATGCGCTTTACAGGCTTGTCAAAGCTCTACACTATAGTCATTATTCATTCATTTCCACACTTGGTGATGGTAAGCTACTATTGTAGCCACAGCTGCCCTGGGGAGACTGACAGAAGCGAGGCTGCCAATCTGCACCATCGGCCCCTCCGACCACCACCTATCATTCACGCACACACCACTTTCATACTAGGCAATGTGGGTGAAGTGTCTTGCCTAAGGACACAACAACAGAACTTGGTCCAAGCGGGACTCAATCCTCCGACCTTTGGGGTTGGGACCAACACTCAACCACTGAGCCACTGTCGCCCCAAGTCATGGTTCCCACAAGTCATGTTCTAATAAAACGGCTACGTTCCTCAGTCCTTTAAGTATGCTGTGATTAAACCCCTTTTGAAAAAACCTAACCTAAATCCTGATGAACTAGTCAACTATAGACCTATCTCTAATCTTCCTTTCCTCTCAAAAATTCTAGAACGAGTGGTGGTGAAACAGCTCTGCCGCCACCTGCAGGACAATAATATATTTGAAAAATTTCAATCTGGATTCAGAGCTCACCACAGCACAGAGACTGCACTGCTTAAAGCAGTGGTTCTTAACCTGGTTCGATCGAACCCTAGGGGTTCGGTGAGTCAGTCCCAGGGGTTCGGCGGAGGTCAAGACACGCACCAGACTCATATGATTCACGGACTGCGAGCGTCTCCAGACTCCGGCCGTGTCCTAATTCGACAAATGCACCTTTGCCTTCTAAGCTGCGCGCGTGCTCAATTGCGCACTGCTGACACGGTCTCCGCGCACAGAAAATCTGTGCTGCGCACAAAAAATCAAACCAGAGTTGAAAATAAAATAAACACACAACAATTCATTCTGCGCCATTTTTCAATGTGAGTCAGTGAGTGTGACCGGGGACGAGCTGCTCCAGACAATTATGTGATTCACAGACGGATTTGCGCCGCTTATCCACGTCATTGACAGACGTCCTCATGCACCACTACCAGAATTTTAACCGATGTGGCCGATGTGGAGTGAAGACTCGCTGAAGATTCTAAGTGCTGTTTAACCCCTTTATGTTCCGACGGCCGCCATCGGGCAAAGATCCGCGCATAAAATTACGCGCGCGTAATTGCGTTTTACGCACTGTTTTGCAGCAGTTTTGCGTTTTAAACATGACGAAACGGACAAAACAAAGGAAGTACGCGACCGAGGACACTGTGGATGTTTGTACAAGTTAAACTAGAGGTATCTGGACCCGAAGCGGTTCGTGGAACCGAGTGAAGATCTCATGATGGACTCAGGAGCAGAGGACCTGATGTGCTGATGGACTGGATGCTGTTCCTGATCGGTAAGTGTGGTTTATTCTGCTATTGACTTAATTGTGGGTCAAATGTGTATTATGTGTAATCATTAGCATTAGTTAATGCCAATCTGCAGTAATAGAGCAGCTGTGCACATACAGATTCCTCTGTGTGTATTGGTCATTGAATACTGTCACTTTGAACGGCATAAAAACATACAACGACATAAAAACGAAGAAAAGGAACAGACTTTGCTGTGAAAATGACATGAGAGTGGCCAAGGGGAAGCCCTGCATTTCTGACCTGGTCTCTCAAAGGCAACAGCAGAAGTCACACTGATTTGCAGTAAATATTCATTATTGTAGCCTGATGGAAATTAGATGATGGGTGTGTGTTAAAATGTTAAAAATAATAAAAAGGATAAATACAGTAAGTTCATTATTGGAATACATAATACAATACAAAATTTAAATCATTTCAGTGTGGTAGTATTAAAAAAGGTCATGTCTTTATTAAAAGGTATGTATGTAATTTGTTGTGAGTTTATGCATTGTATTGGTTTTATTCTTTGAACACAGTGATGTTAATGCACGATTTATTTTGTGCACCAGTAAAACATACATATGTCTTGAATTTGAAAAAAAATATATTATATTTTTCAATAAAGAAGGGTTCAGTGAATGTGCATATGGAACCGGTGGGATTCAGTACCTCCAACAAGGTTAAGAACCACTGGCTTAAAGTAACTACTAGCTGCTGATAACGGGCTGGCTTCAGTCCTGGTCCTACTGGACCTCAGTGCAGCGTTTGACACCATTGA
Source organism: Periophthalmus magnuspinnatus (assembly GCF_009829125.3). Lineage (NCBI taxonomy): Eukaryota > Metazoa > Chordata > Actinopteri > Gobiiformes > Gobiidae > Periophthalmus > Periophthalmus magnuspinnatus. The sequence continues at coordinate 825,940 of NC_047134.1, read as the reverse complement.
TCACAACATTCTACTGCAGAGGTTAGAATGTGACATTGGAATCAGAGGGACCGCCCTCAAATGGTTTAAATCATATCTATCAGATAGGTACCAGTTTGTTAGTATAAACCAGAGCACCTCTCCCTGTTCTAAAGTCGCCTGTGGTGTTCCACAAGGATCTGTGCTTGGTCCAATCCTATTTACTCTGTATATGTTGCCATTGGGTAACATTATCAGAAAACATGGCATTAATTTTCACTGCTACGCTGATGACACTCAAATAAGATTAATTTGCTGTACTTGTAGGAGAGACTATCGCAGGCTCAACTGCAAATGGGTCGGCCTGTTCTCAAACTGATCCAGGAGGTGGAGACATGTTGGAATATTTAATATGCTCCAGAGACTTTTTCACGAAAAGGAACCGGTTGGGGCTGCCCTGGCTGGCTTGAATACTGACATTGCTCCTCTCTCTTCCCAGCATCTCAACATAATTTCAGATTCTTTAAAGGTTCTGGCACCATTCAATCATGCAACAATTGAGTTATCAGAGGAAAAGCATGTGTCCGGGTCTAAAGTCATCCCTATGCTGGCCATGCTCCATCATGCTCTGGAAGAAGAGGAAATAAATGTGGGAACTCCAAAGGGCATGAATTTGCAATCTCAAGATATTTTATCTCTCAGAACTATACTGGGTCCAAGATAAAAAAAAAAAAAAAAAAAAGGTTTCTTCAGTCCACACAAAGCTGCTGAGGCAGAAAGACGACTTACCTCTGAATGTGCTTCAGCTATAAGACACACTGAAGCACATTCAGCCTGTACTTCAGCCTTTACTTCAGCCTCTACTTCAGCCTCTACTTCAGCCTGTACTTCAGCCTCTACTTCAGCCTCTACTTCAGCCTCTACTTCAGCCTTTACTTCAGCCTTTACTTCAGCCTGTACTTCAGCCTGTACTTCAGCCTGTACTTCAGCCTCTACTTCAGCCTGTACTTCAGCCTGTACTTCAGCCTCTACTTCAGTTTTTACTTCAGCCTTTACTTCAGCCTCTACTTCAGCCTCTACTTCAGCCTCTACTTCAGCCTCTACTTCAGCCTCTACTTCAGCCTCTACTTCAGCCTTTACTTCAGCCTCTACTTCAGCCTCTACTTCAGCCTCTACTTCAGCCTCTACTTCAGCCTTTACTTCAGCCTCTACTTCAGCCTCTACTTCAGCCTTTACTTCAGCCTCTACTTCAGCCTTTACTTCAGCCTGTACTTCAGCCTCTACTTCAGCCTGTACTTCAGCCTGTACTTCAGCCTCTACTTCAGCCTCTACTTCAGCCTCTACTTCAGCCTCTACTTCAGCCTTTACTTCAGCCTGTACTTCAGCCTCTACTTCAGCCTGTACTTCATATGGTATATGAACATTTATTTTTGTATATAGTGACTTAAGACTGTTTTTTCTTTCTCAGGAAGCAAATTGTGGCATCACCTAGACAGATCCATTCAGCAAAGTAAAATTCCCACATCTACATCACCAACTGTAACTGTGACAATCGAAGTACAGAAATACCTGGCAGAACCAAACATGGACAGACAGGAGGACCCACTGCAGTACAGGAGAAGGCAAAGAAATAAACTTCCACATTTATTCACACTGGCACCATGTACCTTTGCACTCCAGCTTCATCTGTGCCTGTGAGAGGATTTTTTCTAAAGCAGGAGAAATCCTCACAAAAAAGTGTTATCGCCTTAGTCCTACTTTTTTAGAGAAGCTACTTTTTTGAATAAAAAACAATGAAAAATATTGGGGTTTAATTCTGTTTATTTCATTAGAAGCACTACTACAAGTAACACAAGTGCATTCCTATTTCTAATAAAGTGTTTCACTGTGGACCTAGCACTGGTTTTGTACATTTGTTCAATTGATGGCGCTGAGGTGGAAAGTAGATTGCAGTACATGTTATTGACCTCTTGATGGCGCCATAGAGTAAATGAATCCTTATGAAGTGTCGGTACATGTGTCGGCACAGTTGACTGAAAGTATCGATGCTTCATGGGGCTTCATCTCACCATCACTAAAGCCTGGAGCGTCTGTGCGAAGGCCGTGGAGGAAGATGACGCTGCCGTTCTCCAGCCACGAGACACACGTAGGAAATTTAGAGCCAAAGCCGACCGTCTGTAGAGCGCCCCCTACAGACCACCAAGGACAAAGTGGAACAGAGTGTTTTCAGTTTGAGACTCAGCCTAAATATGCAGAGTTTGAAGTGGACCTGGAGTTGTGTTTTGTTTCATTTACACGTTTGTTTGTGATGAGGAAATAACATTAAAACATGAAGACACTGTAATATGAGCCGTTTAATAAAGCATGAACGTACAGTTAATGTGATGTTTGTGGCAAATACTGAAGAACAATACAAGGAAAAAACAAGAAAAGGAAACATGTGTTACAGTTAATACCACACAGAAGTAAATACCTCCTCTTTAATACCCCATAGAAGTAAATACCTCCTCTTTAATACCCCACAGAAGTAAATACCTCCTCTTTAATACAACATAGAAGTAAATACCTCCTCTTTAATACCCCATAGAAGTAAATACCTCCTCTTTAATACCCCACAGAAGTAAATACCTCCTCTTTAATACCCCATAGAAGTAAATACCTCCTCTTTAATACCCCATAGAAGTAAATACCTCCTCTTTAATACCCCATAGAAGTAAATACCTCCTCTTTAATACCCCATAGAAGTAAATACCTCCTCTTTAATACCCCATAGAAGTAAATACCTCCTCTTTAATACCCCATAGAAGTAAATACCTCCTCTTTAATACCACACAGAAGTAAATACCTCCTCTTTAATACCCCACAGAAGTAAATACCTCCTCTTTAATACCCCACAGAAGTAAATACCTCCTCTTTAATACCCCACAGAAGTAAATACCTCCTCTTTAATACCCCATAGAAGTAAATACCTCCTCTTTAATACCCCATAGAAGTAAATACCTCCTCTTTAATACCACACAGAAGTAAATACCTCCTCTTTAATTCCCCACAGAAGTAAATACCTCCTCTTTAATACCCCACAGAAGTAAATACCTCCTCTTTAATACAACATAGAAGTAAATACCTCCTCTTTAATACCCCATAGAAGTAAATACCTCCTCTTTAATACCCCACAGAAGTAAATACCTCCTCTTTAATACCCCACAGAAGTAAATACCTCCTCTTTAATACCCCATAGAAGTAAATACCTCCTCTTTAATACAACACAGAAGTAAATACCTCCTCTTTAATACAACATAGAAGTAAACACCTCCTCTTTAATACCCCATAGAAGTAAATACCTCCTCTTTAATACCCCATAGAAGTAAATACCTCCTCTTTAATACAACATAGAAGTAAACACCTCCTCTTTAATACCCCATAGAAGTAAATACCTCCTCTTTAATACCCCACAGAAGTAAATACCTCCTCTTTAATACCCCACAGAAGTAAATACCTCCTCTTTAATACCCCACAGAAGTAAATACCTCCTCTTTAATACCCCACAGAAGTAAATACCTCCTCTTTAATACCCCACAGAAGTAAATACCTCCTCTTTAATACCACACAGAAGTAAATACCTCCTCTTTAATACCCCACAGAAGTAAATACCTCCTCTTTAATACCCCACAGAAGTAAATACCTCCTCTTTAATACCCCACAGAAGTAAATACCTCCTCTTTAATACCCCATAGAAGTAAATACCTCCTCTTTAATACCCCATAGAAGTAAATACCTCCTCTTTAATACCACACAGAAGTAAATACCTCCTCTTTAATTCCCCACAGAAGTAAATACCTCCTCTTTAATACCCCACAGAAGTAAATACCTCCTCTTTAATACAACATAGAAGTAAATACCTCCTCTTTAATACCCCATAGAAGTAAATACCTCCTCTTTAATACCCCACAGAAGTAAATACCTCCTCTTTAATACCCCACAGAAGTAAATACCTCCTCTTTAATACCCCATAGAAGTAAATACCTCCTCTTTAATACAACACAGAAGTAAATACCTCCTCTTTAATACAACATAGAAGTAAACACCTCCTCTTTAATACCCCATAGAAGTAAATACCTCCTCTTTAATACCCCATAGAAGTAAATACCTCCTCTTTAATACAACATAGAAGTAAACACCTCCTCTTTAATACCCCATAGAAGTAAATACCTCCTCTTTAATACCCCACAGAAGTAAATACCTCCTCTTTAATACCCCACAGAAGTAAATACCTCCTCTTTAATACCCCACAGAAGTAAATACCTCCTCTTTAATACCCCACAGAAGTAAATACCTCCTCTTTAATACCCCACAGAAGTAAATACCTCCTCTTTAATACCACACAGAAGTAAATACCTCCTCTTTAATACCCCACAGAAGTAAATACCTCCTCTTTAATACCCCACAGAAGTAAATACCTCCTCTTTAATACCACATAGAAGTAAATACCTCCTCTTTAATACCCCATAGAAGTAAATACCTCCTCTTTAATACCCCACAGAAGTAAATACCTCCTCTTTAATACCCCATACAAGTAAATACTCCTCTTTAATACCCCATACAAGTAAATACCTCCTCTTTAATACCCCATACAAGTAAATACCTCCTCTTTAATACCACACAGAAGTAAATACCTCCTCTTTAATACCCCACAGAAGTAAATACCTCCTCTTTAATACCCCACAGAAGTAAATACCTCCTCTTTAATACCACACAGAAGTAAATACCTCCTCTTTAATACCACACAGAAGTAAATACCTCCTCTTTAATACCCCATACAAGTAAATACTCCTCTTTAATACCCCATAGAAGTAAATACCTCCTCTTTAATACCCCATACAAGTAAATACTCCTCTTTAATACCCCATACAAGTAAATACCTCCTCTTTAATACCCCATACAGGTAAATACCTCCTCTTTAATACCACACAGAAGTAAATACCTCCTCTTTAATACCCCACAGAAGTAAATACCTCCTATTTAATACCCCATACAGGTAAATACCTCCTCTTTAATACCACACAGAAGTAAATACCTCCTCTTTAATACCACACAGAAGTAAATACCTCCTCGTTAATACCCCACAGAAGTAAATACCTCCTCTTTAATACCCCATACAAGTAAATACTCCTCTTTAATACCCCATAGAAGTAAATACCTCCTCTTTAATACCCCACAGAAGTAAATACCTCCTCTTTAATACCCCACAGAAGTAAATACCTCCTCTTTAATACCCCACAGAAGTAAATACCTCCTCTTTAGTACCCCACAGAAGTAAATACCTCCTCTTTAATACCACACAGAAGTAAATACCTCCTCTTTAATACCACACAGAAGTAAATACCTCCTCTTTAATACCCCATACAAGTAAATACTCCTCTTTAATACCCCATAGAAGTAAATACCTCCTCTTTAATACCCCACAGAAGTAAATACCTCCTCTTTAATACCCCATACAAGTAAATACTCCTCTTTAATACCCCATAGAAGTAAATACCTCCTCTTTAATACCCCATACAAGTAAATACTCCTCTTTAATACCCCATACAAGTAAATACCTCCTCTTTAATACCCCATACAAGTAAATACCTCCACTTTAATGCCCCACAGAAGTAAATACCTCCTCTTTAATACCCCGTTGAAGTAAATACCTCCTCTTTAATACCCCATACAAGTAAATACCTCCTCTTCAATACCCCATATAAGTAAATACCTCCTCTTTAATACCCCATACAAGTAAATACCTCCACTTTAATGCCCCACAGAAGTAAATACCTCCTCTTTAATACCCCATACAAGTAAATGCCTCCTCTTTAATACCCCATAGAAGTAAATACCTCCTCTTTAATACCCCATACAAGTAAATACTCCTCTTTAATACCCCATAGAAGTAAATACCTCCTCTTTAATACCCCATAGAAGTAAATACCTCCTCTTTAATACCCCATAGAAGTAAATACCTCCTCTTTAATACCCCATACAAGTAAATACTCCTCTTTAATACCCCGTTGAAGTAAATACCTCCTCTTTAATACCCCATACAAGTAAATACCTCCACTTTAATGCCCCACAGAAGTAAATGCCTCCTCTTTAATACCCCATACAAGTAAATACCTCCTCTTTAATACCCCATACAAGTAAATACCTCCTCTTTAATACCCCACAGAAGTAAATACCTCCTCTTTAATGCCCCACAGAAGTAAATACCTCCTCTTTAATACCCCGTTGAAGTAAATACCTCCTCTTCAATACCCCATATATGTAAATACCTCCTCTTTAATACCCCATACAAGTAAATACCTCCACTTTAATGCCCCACAGAAGTAAATACCTCCTCTTTAATACCCCATACAAGTAAATGCCTCCTCTTTAATACCCCACACAGGTAAATACCTCCTCTTTAATACCACACAGAAGTAAATACCTCCTCTTTAATGCCCCACAGAAGTAAATACCTCCTCTTTAATACCCCATAGAAGTAAATACCTCCTCTTTAATATCCCACAGAAGTAAATACCTCCTCTTTAATGCCCCACAAAAGTAAATACCTCCTCTTTAATACCCCACAGAAGTAAATACCTCCTCTTTAATACCCCACAGAAGTAAATACCTCCTCTTTAATACCCCACAGAAGTAAATACCTCCTCTTTAAGGCTATTAAAAGTGCAGTTTTATAATGTTTTATTTGTTTTGTCTTAGAAATGTATAATAAATTTGTTGATTGTAAATAAGACTTTGCTGTTTTTCTTTTAACCACCAGAGGGCAGCACAGCCCTTTGTCAGTGTCAAGTGTCATGTGGCTCAAAATAGGAATGAGATCAAGATGTTTCACAATTTACAATTATTATTTTTTTATTATTATTTTGGGTTCGGTGGAAATATTTAAAGGGGCCCTATGTTAGTTTTTAGATGGAGGGTCCGAAACTGTGATCTTTATGGAGACGAGCAGGAAACAGCAGCACCAAACCAAGTAATCGTGGGAAAAAAAAACCCTCTGTAACGACTAAATAAATGTATGCCACACTATGAAACATTCTAGTCAAACCTGTTTTCTGATCTGTTCTAATGTCGTTTCCTCGTCACACACAGACAAACTGGAGTTTTGTTTCATTCACATTTAACACACAAACCCTGCAGATTTAGACTGAGTTCTTCTCTCAAACTGAAAACACTCTGTTCCACCTTGTGATGTCATCATGTGGTGATACAGGAAGTGCTCCACTGTGTTTTTAAACTCCACACACCTTCACTAGAATCATTTGGATCATTTCAGTCCTGGAGTTGTCTCTTATCTCGACTGAACTAAAGGTAAAAGGAGCTGTTCACTTGAAAACTCCCACTTGATGACATCACAAGGTGGAACGTCGCATTTTGAGCTTTGTAGATGTAACAGACTAATAATAAAGTGTAACTCAAACATGTGAGAATAAAACAAAACACAAGTCCAGGTCTGTTTTTGAGGAGGAAACAGCTTTAGAACATGACTTACAGCTCACGAGAGTCACTTTTGTGTGATATTGGACCTATAACGACAGAGCTCGCCATAGCAGTGATTTTACTGGTAAACCACCTGACTTCATGTATTAAACACAGGTGTGTTCTTTTTGTATGGAAAAGAAAATAAGGCGGTTATTATCTATAGACCAGTCCATCCTCTCTCACCACCCCCCACCACCAGAGGGGGCTAGCTCTCAGTTACATTTTAAGTCACTTTTTAAAGAAATTGTACTTTTCAGAGTAATTTTCTCGCACCATACTTTTACTCCTGCTTGATTCATATTTTTGTTGAAGTAACAGTACTCTTACTAAAGTAATATTTTGTTCAGTGTAACAGTACTCTGGAGCTTTATGTCGACGATATGAAATAATCTGAAAGTTTGTGTTTCAGTCCTGGTTCAGTCCTGGTTCAGTCCTGGTTTAGTCCAGGTTTAGTCCTCGTTTAGACCTGGTTTACTTCTGGTTTAGTCCTCATTTAGTCCTGGTTTAGTCCTGGTATAGTCCTGGTTTAGTCCTGGTTTAGTCCTGGTTCAGTCCTGGTTCAGTCCTGGTTCAGTCCTGGTTTAGTCCTGGTTTAGTCCTGGTTTAGTCCTGGTTCAGTCCTGGTTTAGTCCTGGTTTAGTCCTGGTTCAGTCCTAGTTTAGTCCTGGTTCAGTCCTGGTTCAGTCCTGGTTCAGTCCTAGTTTAGTCCTGGTTCAGTCCTGGTTCAGTCCTGGTTTAGTCCTGGTTTAGTCCTGGTTCAGTCCTGGTTCAGTCCTGGTTCAGTCCTAGTTTAGTCCTGGTTCAGTCCTGGTTCAGTCCTGGTTTAGTCCTGGTTTAGTCCTGGTTCAGTCCTGGTTCAGTCCTGGTTCAGTCCTAGTTTGCGTTTCTTCCTGTTTCACATCTGATTTAGTTTGTCTCATTTTTATTTCCGTCAGTTGAAAACACCTGATTTTGTTCATTATTTAAAGTTTTGATATTTTCTTTCAAATATTTGATTTGTGACATTAACGTCACAAATCAAATATTTTGTCTCGTCAGTTACTCTTTAAATTACTTTTACTTGAATCGTACTTTCCCCAAATACCTTTTTACTGTTACTTGAGTAATTTCTTGGACCACGACTTTGTACTTCTGCTTGAGTGATATTATTTTTGTCGACTTTACCCGTCTCTGCTCGCCACATCACAGACCTTGTCCCACTTTTGCCACAGTTGGAGCTGGTCACCATGGACAGTATACAGATGTGTGTGATGGTGGTCGCTCTAAACGCCGTGTGTACATTACTTCGGCGTTCTGACAGTTTCCTTTCAGCTCTCTGGGGTCCAATCAGGCCTCTTGTGTTGAAGAATAGAGGCACTTAGCGAGGAGCGGTCCTGGTTTTCCGCTCACAGCAGGTCGCACAGGCCAGAGACAAAACACTTTCTCACATGTTATGATTCTGTGTCACGGCAGAAACACGCAGAGATCCACAGAGGACGAGGAGGCCACATGGAGAAGACGGGGCGCTGGAAAGTCCTGGTTTAGTCCTGGTTTAGTCCTGGTTTAGTCCTGTTTTCGTCCTGTTTTAGTCCTGGTTTATTCTTGGTTTAGTCCTGGTTTAGTCCTGTTTTCGTCCTGGTTTAGTCCTGGTTCAGTCCTGGTTTAGTCCTGTTTTAGTCCTGTTTCAGTCCTGGTTTAGACCTGTTTTAGTCCTGTTTCAGTCCTGGTTTAGACCTGTTTTAGTCCTGGTTTAGACCTGTTTTAGTCCTGTTTCAGTCCTGGTTTAGACCTGTTTTAGTCCTGTTTCAGTCCTGGTTTAGACCTGTTTTAGGGTGACGAGCTCTGTCACACGGGAGGAGCTCAGAGTAGAGCCGCTGCTCCTCTACGTGGAGAGGAGTGGCTGAGGTGGCTCAGACGTCTGTTCATTCCTCTAATGAACCTACTGCACATTGTGTCAAGCTGCTGTGTACAATTTTGTATCATGTTTTTTGTGTATTTATGGATAATTGTTGTGTGGGAGCATGGGTGATGTTGGGTGTGGGCGGAGCCTCGTACAGACTCTTACAGCTAACCTTAACTCCTTAACTGAGCACATTATAGACCAGTATAGCTCGCCTAGAGCTTTTTTTGTTTTGTTTCTTTTTTTTTAGCCATAAAAATCATGTTAATGGAAGTATCAGCCTGTACTTTTGCCTTTTGTCACACAACTACCTTCATTTTACATCTTTATTTTTCCTTTGATGCATCAAGTAAGTCTAATACCAGTTTGAGTAGAAGAAAAGTATAAAAAAAAACTATTAATTTTGAGTAACTTTTATGCAAGCAAGGAATGAAAAAACAAAACAAAAAAACAATCTATATGGCCAGCTCAGAAACACTTTATAATACATATTTAAACAATAATCAAAATTTATGGAAGATATTATGCAGATTGTACTAAGGGTTAGGTTTTTACTGCTCTTTTTTTATTTATTTTTTTATTTTTTTAAAGTCAGCTAAGACATTGATTTTGCCAGGTAATTATTTTTGGGGTTCAAATAGGGATAGATCACTAGATTACTCAAACATGCATGGATGACATCTAGAATCTCTTCAGGCAGGTTTTTGATGAAGAAACATTGTAACGTAGCAGAAAGCTCCAAAAAATTATGCATAATATTGTTTGGAGGAGAAAGAATGCTGAGTTGCATCCAAAGAACACCAGACCTACTGTGAATTATGAGGGTGGAAACATCATGCTTTGGGTCCGTTTTTCTGCAACTGGACCAAATACTTATTTTCCTCCATCATTTGCAAATAAATTCTTAAAAATAAACAGAATATGTCATTTTCTGGATTCTTTCCTCTCATTCTGTCTCTCATAGTTGAAGTGAAACTATGATGAAAATTACAGGCCACTCTTATCTTTTTAAATGGGAGAACTTGCACAGTTGGTGTTTGACTAAATACTCCTTTTGACCCATGATATGCCTGTCACAGGAGTAAAGCTGAGTGATTCCACCTTGCGTCCTCTCCAGTCTATACGTCCTAATGAAAGGTGTGCAGCCGTTACAGCTGTGCAACATGTCTTAGACCTACAAATGTTTAACCCACAGTATGAGTGTTTTTGGAGAACTGTTAAGATGATCTCCAAACCATACAGTTTTCTTGTGGTGAAACTCTAACCTCTGCTGAAAAAGTGCCGTTTCGTACAGGGTGCCTGCAGATGGAAGCTCTCAGGAGGATCGTGGGTCACACAAACACGGCTCTCGCCTTCTGCCCTTCAGTTACAACATCCCAGCTCAATTACATGACTTGTTTTTTTCATGTACTTATGTAGTAATGTAGAGTTTTTGACTTGAAACCAGAGGTGGGTAGTACTCACTTACATTTACTTGAGTATCTTTGTAGGTACTTTTCAGCATTCTCCTACTTGAGTAAAAGTTGTGGTTCCTCTTCCTGCTGTGAGTGAGTCTAAAGTGACTTGAGCTTTATGTAACAATATGAAATGATCTGAACCTTTGTGTTTCTTTGTGTTTCCTTCTATACCTTCCACTAGGATTTCTTTTGCCTAAAATTTGATGTTTGCCTCATTCCCTGAAAAAGCTGCAGTGACTTAAATACTAAATATGAGGGATGACATTGGAATTTGGAATGTTTTGGAGAAATATCTCGAATGGTGCGGAAATGTCATGGATGACAAATAGAATGAAAACAAATAAAATACAGAGGGGGTATTATGCCGCTGGTATGGTCTCCCATGGCAAACAGGCCCAAGGTGGTGGGTCAGAATAAGAGCAGTTTGCAATACCACAGTTACACAGCAAGGACCGTGACCTTGCCCCATATGGCACAGCCGGGCCCCCACCCTGGTGCCAGGCCTGGGGTCGGGGCTCAAACAAGTGCCTGAGCACTGGTCAGGCCTTTCCCCATTAGGCCCAGCTGGGGTCAGTCCGAAAGGACGACGTGGGTCTGCCCTCCCGTGGGCTCAGCACCCGCAGAGGGGTTTGTAAGGGTCAGGTGTGAAGAGGACTGGGCTAGAAATCTAGAGGTAAAAATGGACTCAGACTTGAACTTTAACAGACACATCAAATCAATAACATCTGCAGCTTTTTACATCTAAAAATGTCAAAAATCAAAGGTAAACTGTCAAACCCAGACTTAGAGAGACTTATCCTGCATTTGTGTCCAGTAGATTAGACGACTGTAACGTCCCGCTCACTGGCCTCTCCAAACGAGAGACAGAACAGAACATCCAGAACATCCAGAACATCCAGAACATCCAGAACATCCAGAACACTGCTGCTTGGGTCAGGACTAGAACCAGGAAGTACTTCACACATGTGTCCTGTGCTCAGGTCTAGAACCAGGAAGTACTTCACACATGTGTCCTGTGCTCAGGTCTAGAACCAGGAAGTACTTCACACATGTGTCCTGTGCTCAGGTCTAGAACCAGGAAGTACTTCACACATGTGTCCTGTGGCTCAGGTCTGTGGCTCCTGCGGCTCAGTGACTTTAAAGCAGCTCTGGGTGAACAAGTCTCTCCATGGACCAGCACCAAAGAACATCTCCCACATGTGCCACATGAACCATCTCACACTCTGAGGACTTCAGGGGCCGGCCTCCTGCTGGTCCCAGAGTCAGGACTAAACATGGGGAATCAGCGTTTAAGTTTTCTGCAGCTAAAACCTGGAACAGTTTTCCTGAAGATGTGAGACAGGTCTCTACTTTGACAATGTTTAAATCCAGGCTCAAAACAGTTCCGTTTATCTGTGTATACGACTGAAAGGTTTTTATTCTGCACTCTTCTGTTTTAATAATACTTTTATGATTATTTGTGATTATTTCTGCTTTGATTTGTGCTATTTTAATGTCCTTCTCGTTCTGTAAAGCACTTTGAATTACTTTGTTTATGATTTGTGCTATGCAATTAAACATGCCTTGCCTTGCGGCAGTCGAATATGGGCGTCTCGATGACCCAGTCTAAAGACACAGCATACGGCTGTGGCGAAGTGGAACGTTACCTCTCTGGGGGAAAAGGAGCCTTGGCTTGTGTAGGAGTTTGAGAGGTACCAACTAGATATTATCCGGCTCACCTCCATGCACAGCTTGACCTCTGGTACCCAAGTTCTTGAAAGGGGTTGTACCCTCTAGTTTTCTGGTGTTGCCTGCGGGGAGCTGGTGTGGGCTTATTGCCTCACAGCTCAGCCGCCTCATGTTGGAGTTCACCCTGGTGAATGAGAGGGGTCCCTGCGCCTTCGGGTGGGGGACAGGTCTCTCACTGTTGTGTCGGCCTATGGGCCGAACAGCAGTGCGGAGTACCCGGCCTTCTTGGAGTCCCTGGGAGGGGTACTAGACAGTACATCTACTGGGGACTCTATTGTTCTACTGGGGGACTTCAACGCCCATGTGGGTAATGACAGTGACACCTGGAGAGGGGTGATCGGGAAGAACGGCCTCCCTGATCTGAACCCAAGTGGCACTGTGTGGCAAGGCAGTGGACTGTGTCCCTTGTGGTGTTCCGTGGGGGGTGCTGTGGGAGTATGGGGTCCGGGGCCCTTTGCTAAGGGCTGTCTGGTCCCTGTATGTCCGGCATTGTTTCTCGACTGAGAAAAGGTAGCTTGCCCTCTCCAGATGAGAATTCCTGCCTCAAGTGGAGGAAGTATCTCAGGGTGTTATTCACGAGTGAGGGAAGGATGGAGTGTGAGATTGACAGGCGGATCGGTGCAGCGTCTCCAGTGATGCGACCGCTGTATCAGACTGTTGTCGTAAAGAAGGAGCTGAGTGCAAAGGCAAAGCTCTTGATTTACCGGTCAGTCTACGTCCCTATGCTCACCTATGGTCATAAGGACAAGATCGTGGATACAAGCGTTTGAAATGAGTTTCCTCCTCAGAGTGGCTGGGCACTCCCTTAGAGGTAGGATAAGAAGCTCAGTCACTAGGGAGGAGCCTTGTTCCTCCACGTCGAGAGGAGCAGCTGAGGTGACTCGGGCATCTGTTCTGGATGCCTCCTGGACTCCTCTCTGGAGAGTTTTTCCAGGCACATCCCACCTGGAAGAGGCCCCGGGGAAGACCCACAACACGCTGGAAGGACTATGTCTCTCGGCTGGCCTGGGAACGCCTTGGGATCCTTCAAGAAGAGCAAGAGTAAGTTTGTGTGGAGAGGTAAGTCTGGGCCTCCCTGCTGAAATTGCTGCCTCCAGGACCCGGCCCTGGATAAACAGAAAGAAAATGGATGTATCTTAATCAGACTTGTTCTATTGTCCTCAGTGGTTGTAACCAACCATCATTTTCCAGCAAGATGGTGCCCCACCACATTGGGGTCTGCAAGTTTGTGAGTTGCTCAATCAAACATGTCCAGACCATTGGATTGGAAGGGATGGACCTATTCTGTGCCCACCGTGTTCATCAGATATCACACATCTGGATTTCTTCTTATGGGGCTGTGTTAAAGATTCAGGACATTACTGAACTAATGCAAAATATACACAAACCACTGCAACCATTGATGAGGCTATGCTTCAGTGAACATGAACGCATCAAACATGAGCCACAACATAAAGTAACAGAGAAGTGACTCAAATGCAGAAAAAAAGTGTTGATAAACCAGAAGTAGTTTTGTGCTTAGAGTAGCTTCAGCCACATGTCACAGTGCCACAGACTAAGAGGCTAAAGTGTCCTTCTGCGTCTGTGTATCGCTGCTTTGCAGGAACATCTTGTGCATTTGTTCATCTTTGTAGTTGTGTCTGCTTCTGGAGCTCAGTGTTGCTGTTGCTGTTGGTGATGTTCATGAACAGAAGCATGACGCACATAAACTCTGCTCATTGTTGCGCCGCTGTTGATCAGAGCTGATGCTCCTTTAGCGTCTCTTTCATAGTTGTCCAGGCTTTGGAGAGGACTTTGTCATGCCATTGGGCCTGGACCTGTGTTACACCCAAAGTGGCCTGGGCTGATTGGAAATGCTGACCTCACACCAGCACATCGCCAGGCCCAACCCCCAAGACAGAGGCTGTGGACAGGGAGAGTACAGGCATTATTCGAGAGTAGAAATCTGATCCTTTTAGGTTTAAACCACCTGAGGTCCAGCATTGAAACTGGCAACCCAAATGAGACTCGCGGCTCATTCTGCTTCATGTCCAGTGTCTTTGTAATTAAGAATGAATCAAAATTCAGTAAAAGTCATATTTTATTTGAACATTTGTAGCTCAAATCTGGAGACGCAGGTCATGTTTACAGAATCTAAAACCTTTAAATCCATTTCAGTCTTTTCATTAGATGTTTTGCCGCGTGCAGGTCAAGTGTGATGTGAATGGCTGCTATCATATTTCTCTGGCTTCTCTCAGATCATCTTCTCAGTCAAAAGGTCACAGAGTTTAAGTGACTCATTTTAGGATAACTCAGAGTCAAAACACATGTGGGTAAGTGTTCTCCTTGGTACAGAGTGGGAGGAATAAGATGTGGCTGCTCTTTAGGGTTATTCAAGTGCATGTTTTTTTCTAATTCCCTCTTGGTTTGCTGGGATAGTACCTGTGGTAAACATTTATCATAGTTTCACATCAGTTAAATGGCACTTTGACAACAAAAAGTGAAAAGAAAAAGTTGAAAATGGCAGAAAGTAGTAGCGTTCTAAAGCTTATCCAAAATGCCTAACTCGATTTGTAGCCAAGGAAGGCATTTTCTGACAGCTTAAAAATCATTTAACAAAATAAGTGTTGTCAGATTTAATTTGCAAATTAACAAATGACTGACTCTTGTTCTGGGGGCTCGTCTTGCTTATCTCTATGGAAATGTTGTTCCTTTGGCTATAATACAGAACAGTACAGTGTAAAACTCACATATCTCCATGGAGACGGTCACGACATGTGGTTTTAGCGTTTTATTTTCATGGGATCACGCAGATGACGCACAGCCTCAAGAAAGTTACATAGTGTACCTTTAAATTGCTTGCAGAAAAGATATCGGAAAATAATACACAAGATGATACTTCAGAGACGATCTTCTTGTGGCATTTTGATCTTGTCCCATCTTCTCAAAACGAAACACATTTACGGAATTAAAGGTCCTACATGACCCAAAACTGACACTTATGAGCTATACGCCGTGTTCTAATGTTTCCTCCTCAAAAACAGAGCTGGAGTTGTGTTTTGTTTCATTCACACGTGTTTGAGTCACACTTTATTATTAGTCTGTCACATCTACAAAGATCAAAATGCAACGTTCCACCTTGTGATGTCATCAAGTGGTAGTTTTCAAGTTAACTCCTCCTTTTACCTTTAGTTCAGTCGAGATAAGAGACAACTCCAGGACTGAAATGATCCAAATGATTCTATAAATGAAGGTGTGTGGAGTTTAAAAACACAGTGGAGCACTTCCTGTATCACCACATGATGACATCACAAGGTGGAACAGAGCGTTTTTTTTCAGTTTAAGAGAAGAACTCAGCCTAAATCTGCAGAGTTTGTTTGTGTGAATGAAACAAAACACAACTCCAGGTCTGTTTGTGACGAGGAAACAACATTGTTACATAAAAATAACATAACATTGGCCATTTTTAGTCCTATTTTGATTTCATTTAGTAAAGTTATTCAGAGTAAAAGTGTAATTATAGCTTTAACTTTTTATAATTTGACAAGTAAAACCAAAAAATGCGAAGCTGTCGTTTCCCCCGGGGCTCGCTGCTCGCCGTAGTTTCGGTTCTGGTTTGTTTTCAGCGGGACGTTTTGTCTCTTTGTTGGAGTTTTAAAAATTTATTTCCTGCAGTTTCTACGTATGAAACCATGGAGCGGTACGTGATCTAATACTTTTTATCACTTCATTATCCTGCGCGGCGCTTGGGTTTGTCGTCTGACGGGTTTAAAATCTGGGAATTGAAAGAAAATGTGTTGTTTTGTTGTTGACAGTCGCCGTTTAAGTCTCTTATTTTAACAATGAAGAACATAAAACATGCTAGCCCCTCCCCCTTAGCCAACCCTCTGGGATCGTGACAGTTATTTCCACATGGTTCTCATCCAGCCATGTCTCTGATAGGACAAATGAGTGTCCCAGGCAGTTGCTTCCTTATGGTTCTTATCCAACAAATTGCCTTTAAAAATGCTACACACAGTACCTTTAAATTGCTCGCAGAGACGACATAAAGATGACTGTTCAGGGGCCATGTTCTTGTGGCATTTTGACCTTTGGCCTCAGCGTTTCTGACTGTATGTGTGGTGTTTAGTATAAAGATCATGTGTGAGCTGTCAGACGCACTTAAAGCCGCCGGTGCGCGCTTACGTTTGTGGTTGTGAGACATTGTGCGCCCTGTGGTTGCGCCGTAGTGGCTCTTACATGTGGTGAGAGCGGCCATGTTGTTCCTGCCTCCTGATGAGCTGTAGATCTATGGTGTTTATACATGTGGGTTAGCTGGATGTTACATGTTAGCATGCAGGCGCGTTGTTCTTCGGTCTCATTTCCTGGATAAACGTCAGCCGTGCACACACAGACTCACTGTTTGGACTGTACATGTCTCCTGGGACGCTCAAACCCCCTGGACACGGCTTTTACACAAATAAATGACATGTTTTTTGTGTTAGAGGAGAAACGTTTGTGGTAGATGGTGCGTTTTCTGATGGAGAGTCCACCGCCCGCTCCACGGAGATGGCGTCCAAACTTTTTATGTGTCATGTCACTTCCGGGTCGGGTGATGAGACGTCCCTGTTGACCCGGGACAGGCCCAGATCTGAGCCCTGTGTCCTCTGTCCCAGCAGATTGATCCAAAACCACAGATGTGTCCCATTATTCAAAAAATGACCCCGGTGTCTCTGTTTTTGACTAATCTGATCTAAACCAGGTCTAAACCAGGTCTAAACCAGGACTAAACCAGGACTAAACCAGGACTAAACTAGGACTAAACTAGGACTAAACCAGGACTAAACTAGGACTAAACCAGGACTAAACCAGGACTAAACCAGTACTAAACTACGACTAAACCAGGAGTAAACCAGGACTAAACCAGGACTAAACCAGGTCTAAACCAGGACTAAACCAGGACTAAACTAGGACTAAACCAGGACTAAACTAGGACTAAACCAGGACTAAACTACGACTAAACCAGGAGTAAACCAGGACTAAACCAGGTCTAAACCAGGACTAAACCAGGACTAAACCAGGACTAAACCAGGTCTAAACCAGGACTAAACCAGGACTAATCCAGGACTAAACCAGGACTAAACCAGGACTAATCCAGGACTAAACCAGGACTAAACCAGGACTAAACCAGGTCTAAACCAGGACTAAACCAGGACTAAACCAGGACTAAACCAGGACTAAACCAGGACTAAACCAGGACTAAACTACGACTAAACCAGGACTAAACAAGGTCTAAACCAGGTCTAAACAAGGTCTAAACCAGGACTAAACCAGGACTAAACCAGGTCTAAACCAGGACTAAACCAGGTCTAAACCAGGACTAAACCAGGTCTAAACCAGGTCCAAACCAGGACTAAACCAGGACTAAACCAGGTCTAAACCAGGTCTAAACCAGGACTAAACCAGGACTAAACCAGAACTAAACCAGGACTAAACCAGGTCTAAACCAGGTCCAAACCAGGACTAAACCAGGTCTAAACCAGGTCTAAACCAGGTCTAAACCAGGACTAATCCAGGTCTAAACCAGGACTAAACCAGGACTAAACCAGAACTAAACCAGGACTAAACCAGGACTAAACTACGACTAAACCAAGACTAAACCAGGTCTAAACCAGGTCTAAACCAGGACTAAACCAGGACTAAACCAGGACTAAACTACGACTAAACCAGGACTGACCCAGGACTAAACCAGGACTAAACCAGGACTTAACCAGGACTAAACCAGGACTAAACCAGGACTAAACTAGGACTAAACCAGGACTAAACTACGACTAAACCAGGACTAAACCAGGACTAAACCAGGACTAAACCAGGACTAAACCAGGACTAAACCAGGACTAAACCAGGTCTAAACCAGGACTAAACCAGGACTAATCCAGGACTAAACCAGGACTAAACCAGGACTAATCCAGGACTAAACAAGGTCTAAACCAGGACTAAACCAGGTCTAAACCAGGACTAAACCAGGACTAAACCAGGTCTAAACCAGGACTAAACCAGGACTAAACCAGGACTAAACTACGACTAAACCAGGACTAAACAAGGTCTAAACCAGGACTAAACCAGGTCTAAACAAGGTCTAAACCAGGACTAAACCAGGACTAAACCAGGTCTAAACCAGGACTAAACCAGGTCTAAACCAGGACTAAACCAGGTCTAAACCAGGTCCAAACCAGGACTAAACCAGGACTAAACCAGGTCTAAACCAGGTCTAAACCAGGACTAAACCAGGTCTAAACCAGGACTAAACCAGGTCTAAACCAGGTCCAAACCAGGACTAAACCAGGACTAAACCAGGTCTAAACCAGGTCTAAACCAGGACTAAACCAGGACTAAACTACGACTAAACCAGGACTAAACCAGGTCTAAACCAGGTCTAAACCAGGTCTAAACCAGGACTAATCCAGGTCTAAACCAGGACTAAACCAGGACTAAACCAGAACTAAACCAGGACTAAACCAGGACTAAACTACGACTAAACCAGGACTAAACCAGGTCTAAACCAGGTCTAAACCAGGACTAAACCAGGACTAAACCAGGACTAAACCAGGACTGACCCAGGACTAAACCAGGACTAAACCAGGACTTAACCAGGACTAAACCAGGACTAAACCAGGACTAAACCAGGACTAAACCAGGACTAAACCAGGACTAAACTACGACTAAACCAGGACTGACCCAGGACTAAACCAGGACTAAACCAGGACTAAACCAGGACTAAACCAGGACTAAACCAGGACTAAACCAGGACTAAACTACGACTAAACCAGGACTGACCCAGGACTAAACCAGGACTAAACCAGGACTAAACCAGGACTAAACCAGGACTGACCCAGGACTAAACCAGGACTAAACCAGGACTTAACCAGGACTAAACCAGGACTAAACCAGGACTAAACCAGGACTAAACCAGGACTAAACTACGACTAAACCAGGACTGACCCAGGACTAAACCAGGACTAAACCAGGACTAAACCAGGACTAAACCAGGACTAAACTACGACTAAACCAGGACTGACCCAGGACTAAACCAGGACTTAACCAGGACTAAACCAGGACTAAACCAGGACTAAACCAGGACTAAACCAGGACTAAACCAGGTCTAAACCAGGACTAAACTAGGACTAAACCAGGTCTAAACCAGGACTAAACCAGGACTAAACCAGGACTTTTCGACAGTTGACATAAAAACATCCTGTGACGATGATGATGTTCAGTCTTTGATTCTGACCCGGGACAGTCGTGGCGGTAACTCAATCCCGTGAGGCGTTTGTATGAGGCGTTCAAAGACTCAAATATTGATGTGAAATGTGAGTGCTGCGTGGTGGTGTTTCCTGTCTCTGCTTCACACCTGCGCTACGTCACCCTGTGTGGAGCAGACTGACCGCTCCACCTGTCACCGGGGAACAAAGGGTTTAAACTGTTCACCGACATCACAGTCCTGTAGAGGTTTAGATTATTGGAACGATTTAGGAAAAATATGTACTCGCGATTTCTCTCACTGGCACTGCAATTCGGTTTTAAATGTATGTTTTATCAATAAATACACTTAATAAACACATATATACACCAAAACAAGAATCACATTACAGTACATGTTTGTAGAGGTTTAAGCTGCGAGGTCAACAGCTTTTACACAGAATAAGACCCAGTGGAGACGCAGGGAGGGCATCTGACACAGGGACATTACAGAACATGTTTGTAGAGGTTTAAGCTGCGAGGTCAACAGCTTTTACACAGGTTGAAAAATAATCAAACATGCTCACACATGTAGATTTTATTATTATTATTTTTTTTTTTTTTTTTTTTTTCCTGGGACATCTTAAACTCGGAATATGGTCTATTGTGGTTCACTTGTTGTCATGTCTATGTGCACTTTTGGTTTGTCTGTGTTTCTTTAAATTTCCTGTTTTTGACCTGCCTTAGGACAACGGGTGTAAAGTAGCTATTGTGCTAATTCCGGCATATTTACATTGATGCTATTTGTTGACATGTTGATTAATATGCACTGTCCTAATTAAAATAAATAAATAAATAAAAAAAATAAATAAAAATAAGACCAGTGGAGACGCAGGGAGGGCATCTGACACAGGGACATTACAGAACATGTTTGCAGAGGTTTAAGCTGCGAGGTCAACAGCTTTTACACAGAATAAGACCCAGTGGAGACGCAGGGAGGGCATCTGACACAGGGACATTACAGAACATGTTTGTAGAGGTTTAAGCTGCGAGGTCAACAGCTTTTACACAGAATAAGACCCAGTGGAGACGCAGGGAGGGCATCTGACACAGGGACATTACAGAACATGTTTGTAGAGGTTTAAGCTGTGAGGTCAACAGCTTTTACACAGAATAAGACCCAGTGGAGACGCAGGGAGGGCATCTGACACAGGGACATTACAGAACATGTTTGTGCAGACCTAAATTACAGCATTAGCAGTTTTTATGCAGAATAAGATCAGATGATGCTGATTTTGATTAATCTTACAGCCCTAATTACTGTTTGTTTGTTTGTTTTTTTGTGTTTTTTTTTTGGTTTGGTACAGAACATGACAAAAGACACAACAACAGTGTGAACTAGTTCTGTGTCTCCAGAGCTGAAGTGTTTAAGTTTATTTACTGTTGCCATAGTAATTAGTGTACATATTATGTGAAATCACGTTTTTAGAGCTTTTATAAAGTAAAAAAATAAAAAAAAAATCTTCTATTTACTATTTAAGTTACTGCTTATTTTAGATTATCCAGTTCTGATCAGGTTTTACTCCATAATGAGAGTTGTTTTTTTTTCGTTTTACTCTGTGCATTTTAGCTCCAGATAATTCCATGTTGATAACAGTATTGATCCTGTGACTTGGAGTGGATTTGTTGGATGTTTGTAGTTTTTTTTTAACTTGCCAGTTGAATCTTTTTATGAGAAAAATCCAACACATTTTTGCCGAGTCTCTTGAACTGTAGCCTGGCGTGTTAGCGATCATTCCTCGGTGGACTGCTTTTACATGTTAAAGTCAAATGTTTATGAAAAACGCACGCTGTTGTCCTGGAAACCACTCTTAAATCCCCAAAGACGGCAGCTGCGTTAAACAACTCTTTGCATAACTTTAAACACTGAAAGAAAACCGCGCTAAGGGTCCATCCCCGTGTCCACAGACGCACGCATCATTTAGCATCGCGGACGTCAGGAATATCAAGGGGAGTAGAGACGTTCCCACATGCTAACGCAGCTAACGCGTTCCAGCTGCTCCCCGCGGGCTAATAAACGTTATGGATGTAGCTAGCGAGATGTACATAGCATACGCCGCGGAGACATCACAGTGCATTCTTTCAGAAGTTCAGAGGTGGACACAAAGATGTCAACAGTGGACTTAAAGTGCATTATGTCACTTTTCCAGTTACATAGAATGTTCCACAGTATGGCATTTAGCGATCTATCTCAAGTTTATTCAATGACACGCGTTTTTATTGGTCAAGAATACCTTGAAAACCTGCGTTCTTGCGGTGAATGTGGTCAGCCTCTCCACAGATTTGATCCGTAACTTCTTACGTCTTACTGTATCACCTGCTTGTCTCTGTAGAATTAGAGATGTTTAATGCCATATTGAGGAACATGTTTCATAAGAAATATCGCTCACTGAATGATCACTGTCCCAGGGCAGTAAAGAAAAATGAAGAAGTGCAAAGTAAAGAAAGTTTATTTGTTCAGCACGATGTGAACACAAAGTAATCCAAAGAGTTTTACAGAAAAAGACATTAAAGACGCAATACAACAAATCAAAACTGAAATAATCACAAATAATCATCTTAAAATCTACTTTAAAGAGAGAAAAGTGCAGAATAAACCCCTTTAGGCCACTGTAGAACAGAGTCTGGATTTAAACTTTGTCAAAGTCGAGGCCTGAGTCACATCTACAGGAAGAGAGAAGGTTTAAACTGAACAAAACTCAAACACTGATTCACCTGGTTTAGTCCCGGTTTAGTCCTGGTTTAGTCCTGGTTTAGTCCCAATTTAGTCCCGGTTTAGTCCTGGTGTAGTCCTTGTTTAGTCCCGGTTTAGTCCCGGTTTAGTCCCGGTTCAGTCCCGGTTTAGTCCTGGATTAGTCCCGGTTCAGTCCCGGATTAGTCCTGGTTTAGTCCTGGTTTAGTCCTGGTTCAGTCCTGGTTTAGTCCTGGTTTAGTCCTTGGATAGACTTGTACAGGACGCCACTGTCTCTGTTGCGGCTAAAATAAATATTCTTGTTTTAATACATTAAGTTCAAAGGTCAAATCACAAATAAAAATGACCAGGTTCAACATTTATGAATTTACCTTTTGGATGTTTCCTGGCAAAGTACGACAAAATGAAGTACGACAAAATGAAGTACGACAAAATGAAGTACGACAAAATGAAGTACGACGTGACGAAGTACGACGTAATGAAGTACGACGTAATGAAGTACGACGTGACGAAGTACGACGTAATGAAGTACGACGTAATGAAGTACGACGTGACGAAGTACGACGTAATGAAGTACGATGTAATGAAGTACGACGTGACGAAGTACGACGTAATGAAGTACGACGTAATGAAGTACGACGTAACGAAGTACGGCGTAACGAAGTACAACATAATGAAGTACGACGTAATGAAGTACGACGTGACGAAGTACGACGTGATGAAGTACGATGTAATGAAGTACGACATAATGAAGTACGACGCCTCTGTCTGCGAGTATGACGTAGAATCTGAAAACCAGCAGTAAGTGCACCATAGTCCCGCCCCCGTACCCCCTCTCCCCGCCCCCCGCCGTCTGTAACATCCTTTACTGTCCCGTTCTCACTGCTTTCCTTTTCCCCAGTGGAGCTGAGCTGAGGTGTAAATCCACAGGCCTGTCCCGGGCCCGACTCCCCGGTGTCAGAGGGAGGAGAGGCAGACTTCCTCCATAAACACCTCTCTGGTATGAACGCGAGGAGCCTGAGGCCATACGTCAAAAGAACTTCAGGGGGAAAAAAGTAAACAATGGGTTGAATCCCCCTGACGGCGCCGAAGAATCCCTCAACTTTAAACTGAGCTGGAGACAGGACAGAGTTCTCAGGTGGGACGTGCTGTTTGACCGTCCAAAGCCTGACCAGCCAGACCCTGATACTTTCTGTACAAATGCACAAGGTGTTGAGTCTGGAATCTGAGCGTAAAGATGTGCTGGTCCGACCACAGCCGCTAACGTGTAGCATGTCTCTAAAGTGAAACATCTCTAAAAGTGTTGTCAGTTTAAAGGTTAAGGTGCACATTATTGTCCCCGTAAACTCAATTTCACCAAAGGCCACATCAGAAAAATGGTTTGTCTCAAATTTGCAAAGATATAAAAAATATGTGTAACTGCGTAACTCCAGATAAACATTTTAAGACAGTCATACATTTAAATTTGCTTTGTCACGGGCCACATAAAATGACATGGTGGGCCGCATTTGGCCCCTGGGCCTTGAGTTTGACACATGTGCCGTGGGGAAATGTGTCCTCTGCATTTGACCCATCCTTCAATGCTGCTGGGACATGTCCTCAGCCGTGTACCCGGGGACCCATATCCAGATCTTGTTGCTGGTCCTGAGCTGGAGGGTTTTATTATTTACTATTGTGTTTTGGGTCGATGGAGGAAACAGAGCGCACAGGGAGAACACTTATTTTTATCTCTGTTTCAGTCGTGGTCCTTAGTTCCTCTGGACGCTCCTCCTGTGTGTGCGCTAACACCTCCGCCCTCGTCCCTCTGACCAGAACCTGATCCTTCATTACAAGCTCCTCTGACTCTGGGACAAAAGACGCTCTTCTCGTGTGACTAATGAAGGATCGGCTTCGCTGTGGCTTTCTCTGCTCCATCCATATTTCACACCAGGCGGCCGGATCAGGTGCGAGTGGGACTACGGCGCTAATGCCAGTGTCGGGCCGTGCATTTGACCCGTGGGCCTTCAGTGACACATTACATCATCACCTCAGTACAGGCTCATCAAACAGCACTTAATTTCAGGAGCATTTAAAACCAATAAGCAGCACTGCATTCACAAATAACAGAAGACTAAGTTCAGATACTGTCAAAAATTTAAAAGATGCCAAACAAAATGCCTCCAAAATGACGCAAGTCTGTGTGTTAAACTGCACAATGTCACTGTTTCATATAAGACACAACCAGACAATAACAAAACAAACTGTTCTTTGAAAATAAAGTAAACACATCATTTTTGACAATAATCTAGACAAACAGCAAATAACTGAAAATGTGACTGAATGAACTTTAGTGCAGTTTTAACTGAGGTGACTTCAATGCTCCACGTTATTATTCACATTATAAAGTCACTTTTTCATTGTGGAGCTCCGTCTCCCTGCGCGTCGCTGAGAGGGTTTGGCCGACCTCTCCTCATAATATCCAGCTTTTCGTGAAAGGCCCGTCGTGAAAATGGCGTGGAACATATATCTGCAACCAGATCAATCTCTTCTCCTGCTTTTGACATTATGGGTTAAGTTCAGGTTTATTTTGACGTTCTGCCGCCTTCACGCTGTAGCAGAGATGATTATCCAATCACAGGACACGTCCAGTTTGCGTAGGACCTTCTCGCTGACCCTGATGTGCAGAATCCAGATCTGCTCGTCTGCTGAACCTGACTGTGTCTGTGTCTTACAGTGGGCGGGGCCTGCTCTGTTTAAGGCCCCAGGAAAATGAAATCTGCCTGACAACACAAGCAGCTGAAATATAATTGGATAAAAACTGCACCACAATAAACAACGATGGAAGCCACTCAACAAAGTGGATACAATATGACATAAAGAGAACAGAGAATAGAGAATATTTGTGTTTACATAAAAATAAAATAAACTCACTTGTTTGAGCATGTTTAAGCAGAGCAGGCCTTACTGATGCTCATTTTAAAGGAGACATATTGTGATTAATGTGCTCACCTTGTTCTGACAGTTCTCTCATCATCAGCACGTTTCTCACTGTTGTGTTTTTAGTGATTCTTCCTGGTTCTGTGTGTCCTTCATTTGAGGCTTGTGTGTTCAGAAAATGTCTGTTCAGTTCATCTCCAGATCTTGAGCTTGTCTCAGTCAGTCACACTTTATTATTAGTCTGTCTGCATTTTTAAAGCTCAAAATGCTCTGTTCCACCTTGTGATGTCATCAAGTGGTAGTTTTTAAGTGAACTCCTCCTTTTACCTTTAGTTCAGTCGAGATAAGAGCTGAAATGATCCAAATGATTCTATAAATGAAGGTGTGTGGAGTTTAAAAACGCAGTGGAGCACTTCCTGTATCACCACATGATGACATCACAAGGTGGAACAGAGTGTTTTCAGTTTGAGAGAAGAACTTTGTGTGTTAAATGTGTCTGAATGAAACAAAACACAACTCCAGGTCTGTGTGTGACGAGGAAACGACATCAGAACAGACCAGAAATCAGTGTAATATGGGCCGTTTAAGGTAATATGGGCCCTTTTAACAGCTAACTACATAGACCATGATCCTTTGCTCTGTTTCAATGCAGGAAGTGTAAAAATAACTGTTATAAAGAATTTTTCAAGGCATTTTAAAAGGAAAAGAAATCATTTGTTCAGTTCTCTTAGCACCTCCGCATTATTGTAACTAATCTCCTACCATGAAATGAATAGAGACGTCGTATCGTAGAGTGAGATCTGTACTCGTCCTCCAGACACAGGGAGAACATGCAACTCCACACAGAAAGAACCAGGAATCAAACCCAGAACCCTCTTGATAATATACGTTCTTCCTCTGTAGGTTTATTTAAAGAGAGAAGATAAACTATTGGTCTCACAGTGGGGTTTCGACATCTCAGTGTTTTATGTTTTACAAATACAAATCGGACATGGAAGTAGAAATACAATAAATCTGAAACACCCAAGTTTTAATCTAACACAGAAAGTTCAACTGCACAAACATTTCTCTGCAGATGTCAACATGGCACCAGTCAGCTCCGGATTTCAAACTTGATCCGTCACATGAGCTCGGTGGACGTCTGGCGTTGTCCTCGTCCTGTTTTCGTGCGCTCAGACGTCCGACGCTCTTTTAGCCAAAGTTCTCATGTTGTACTCCCCTGCACACGACACATGGGACGGCACTGATATCTACTGTTGTTATCGTGACCAAAATAACAGATAAACCATTATGTGAGGATAATTATTAAAACTGTGGACAGTTTCACCGACAAACACGATTCAAGAGTCAAGAACCAAGGCAAGTTTTTTACTGGCATTAAAATGAGCAAAAGGCAGCAAACCTTTCTCTGATTTTTAAAAAGATGCATTTGGAAAACAGTTTGTACACTGAGTCTTGTATATTCACACTTTGCTCCATGTTACAGGTCAAATGTCTAATGTCATATTTACACATATATGTCCTGGCCCCGCCCCCTGTCCTGGCCCCTGTCACATTTAGACCCACTGTGGCCCGAGCGTCAAACAGTTTGTCCACTCCTGGAATAAAATATTCTGTATATGAATAATTATAATTTAAATCTTATGAATAAGTTCCAGGTTTAAAGGACAGTTACAGTCTTGTACTTTGTCATCAGAGAAAACAAACACGATCTGGCGAAGAATATTCTGGATGAGCAGCGCAGTCGCCTGAAATTTAGTCTGCTCCGGTCTCAGTTCCTGTAAGTGTCCGCCAAAGTGGAGTCAAACTTCTGAGCTGTTTTTTTCTTCCTTGTTTTACTCCTAAACGCCATGTTTGTTTTTACCGGGACGGACGATGAGCCTCTGTGATTGGTCAACCCGCCTGTCAGTCACGACCTCTGGAATCAGGGAGTCACACGGTACGATTCCAGACCCATTCGTCTTTGTAAAGTTTTGTCAAAGTTCTCGTTGTTTTGGCTGAACAGGTAAGAGACGAGGCCATGTTACGGGTTAGATCTGGAGGACTGGCGAGGCGAGCACACTCACAGTAAGATGCATGTTTTTAAAAGTGTTTTTTTTCTTTCAATAAATACACGTGTAATAGACTTGATAAATTTTAATGCCATGCTGCGGAACAACCCAGGCAACGCAATAACATCCCCATGGAGACGAGCACGTGTCTCCCCACCAGAAAAGTTACATGATGCACTTTAACGATGTGCACTTTGAAGTGAATCAGCTGGGACAGTGGGTGATCTGAAGGCTGGTGTTTCGAGTCATCGGGAGAGTGAGCAGATCCACTGATCCACAGGTTGGTGGTGTGATTCCAGCTCCCACAGACGAATGCTGCTGCTGTGTCCTTGGGCAAGACACTTAACCCCCCTCGTCTGCGGACACTTAATGGGTGAGCAGTTTGTTGATGTAAAGTGATCTGACTGCCCTGAAGGTGGAAAAGTGATATACAAACAAATCTAATCACAATCACAACATTTATGAAGAAATGCAATATTTTTTTCTGATTTCTTTTGGTTCTCCATGGTTCTCGACCGGAAAAAGGTGGTGGAGAGCCTCAAGTGGAGGAGTTCAAGTATCTCGGGGTCTTGTTCACGAGTGAGGGAAGGACGGAGCGTGAGATTGACAGGCGGATCGGTGCATCAATTCAGTGTCTCTCTGGCCTGGGAACGCCTTGGGTCCCACCAGAGGAGCTGGAGGACGTGTCTGGGGTGAGGGAAGTCTGAGAGTCCCTGCTTAGACTGCTGCCCGCTCGGCCCCGGATAAGAGGAAGAACATGGATGGATGATTTCTTTCTTCAAACTAACAATACGACCAGTTTTCATTGTTCAGTTCATCTTTGAGTGTCATGTTTGATTCTCGTGTTCACGGTGAACATCGTGGACATCGATACTGTCTCCTGTCCTTGTCATCCGAGCGGCGTTTATTCAATCGTTTCTATTTTCCTTAACCTCAGCTTGTACAAAGGCCTGTTTGAAGCCCTGCATATACAGTATCAATGTACCGCACTACTGCTTTAAGTCATGAGATCTTTCACTGTTACACAGCTGAACAAAGAGGAGACGCAGGTGGTGCTGGGGGGATCCGGTGGTCCGATTGTCTGCAGATTCATGGGGTGTTTTTGTGAAAGAAACATGAGTCTACGATTTTGTTGAATGACCACAGCTTTACAGGCCCCACAGGAGGAAGTGTAGAACATCTAAGTGATCAGTCAAAGCCGCTGTCGGAGAGGTTTGAGCTGTGTGCACATGTCCCACTGTTTCAGAAGACCGCCCCCTGGTTCTGGAAGCAAATCACACATTCACTTTTCACAAAGACCTTCAGAAAAAAAGCCAACATTAAAAGTTTGAAATATTGATTAAAAATGAGATTGTTTGGTCACAGTGACACTACGAATCAACACAATGGACTCATCTGCATCTAAAAAGTGGGTCTGGAGACTTTAGTTGATTTATTTGGGACAACAGCAGAAAAGAGGAGTGAGTGAGAAAGCTCGAGAATTTGGTATTTCTTGGAATTATAGTCTTAAACATAGAGAAAGTGTCAGCGTCACCTCCAGTCTCTGTCTCTAAAACCTTCAAATCAGGAGAGAAATCTAGAGGTAAAAATGGACTCAGACCTGAACTTTAACAGCCACAACAAATCAATAACATCTGCAGCTTTTTAACATCTAAAAAACATGTCAAAAATCAAAACCAGACTCAGAGAGACTTATCCTGCATTTGTGTCCAGTAGATTAGACGACTGTAACGTCCTGATCACTGGACTCTACAAACGAGCCACAGAACAGAACATCCAGAACATCCAGAACATCCAGAACATCCAGAACATCCAGAACATCCAGAACATCCAGAACATCCAGAACATCCAGAACATCCAGAACACTGCTGCTCGGGTCAGGACTAGAACCAGGAAGTACTTCACACACGTGTCCTTTTTTTTGATGATTATTTGTGATTATTTATGTTGTTGTCTTGTGATTTTACTCTATAAAACACTTTGGATTACTCTGTGGACACATTGTGCTGTACAGATAAACTTGCCTCGCCTCGGAATCTATAAAAAAGCAAATTAAACTCATTATTCACAAATTTAATCAGTCTTTATATAAATACACTGGTGTCTAGTACTTTTCTTTCTGCATTAATAGTGATTTTTGCATGAACTCCCCCTGCAGGTGTAGTCCTGTGAGTGCAGTTTGGGTCCGATACAGAGATATGGAATATTTCTGAGAGCTGTTTTCGTCGTCAGCGCAACAAACTGTTTATATAAATGGACATAATGTTTCTGGCTCCAATTCACTTTCTATTGAAGGAACTTTCTACATGATCCTGGGGTTTTATTTCACTATTGTGTCTGTAAATCAAGATCTGAACATTAATAACAGACAAATCAGGTGCTTCTGTCCCCGAGGTCGCTCCTGTTAGCCTTAGCAACAGGTTTGATTGACAGCGTTGCTAAGGAAGGAGCGTTACCTTCCACAGCGTCGCTCTGGATTGGCTCTTTGGTTGCTATGATATTCGCTGTTTGAACTGAGGGACACACAGACATTCGGCTTTTCTGTTTAAACCCCAAAATATCTGTTTGATGTAAAAGCAGCATTCAGTGTCAGTATTAATAAATAATCTTTATTTCAGTAAAAACAAAATAAATAGTAATAATAAGTTAATAAACTCCACATGTCATAAATACAGTTGTACAGTCTTCACGTCTGCTCTGAGTCTGTCGGAGTCTCGTCCAATCACACTGAACACATTAAGAGTCCTGTCGCCGTGGGAACAGCACCAAGAGCGCAGCACATCCTTCAGAGCGTCGTGTGTTTATGTTTAGACTCCAGAGTCTGCAGCACGCCAAATATTTCAATGAATCAAAGCAGGAAATGTAGCTCGCTTTTGGAAGTTTTGACCAGTTTGGATAAAGAAAGTTCCTCTAGATCAAAGACTCTCACACTTTTCACACCAAATACACTTCGGCCTCAGAAAATACTTCACTCTCCAGGTGCCACGTTTCAAATGTTTCGGCTCAGAGGCGGAGTCTGCAGCTCGCCGTACATCCACAGTCGAGTAAAGATAAAATGTGTAGCTACTTTTGATACGTCGTACAGTTGTTCCAGATGAATGTCTCTCAAACCTTTCACACCAAATGTAAAACAGACGAAGGGCAGAGTGAGATTACTGCGCTAAATCATAAATCTGTGATATTTGGAAATCTGGACTGGCTCCCGTTGGGAAGAGGACGGACTTTTAGATGAGTTTTATCAGAGCAAACGCAGAAGTGACACGTTTCAGTGATAAAACTATATTGTTTTTGGCTTAATGACGGTTTCACACTTACTGTTTTTTACCCTTGGTACGGGCTTAGAACTGGATTAAAAATGTTTTTGTCAGAAAATATAATTTCTGTTCTGCTCCTGAGTCAAACTGTTCATCCAGGAGCCGAACAAGACGACGAACGAAACACGAAACACATCTGCAGCACGTTTAACCAAGAACCAGCAAAGAAAGTATTTCACTCAAAGCCAAGTCTGAACCAGGACTATTCCAGGTCTAAACCAGGACTATTCCAGGTCTAAACCAGGTCTATTCCAGGTCTAAACCAGGACTATTCCAGGTCTAAACCAGGACTATTCCCGGTCTAAACCAGGACTATTCCAGGTCTAAACCAGGTCTATTCCAGGTCTAAACCAGGACTATTCCAGGTCTAAACCAGGACTATTCCCGGTCTAAACCAGGACTAGTCCAGGTCTAAACCAGGACTATTCCAGGTCTAAACCAGGACTATTCCAGGTCTAAACCAGGACTATTCCCGGTCTAAACCAGGACTAGTCCAGGTCTAAACCAGGACTATTCCAGGTCTAAACCAGGACTAGTCCAGGTCTAAACCAGGACTATTCCAGGTCTAAACCAGGACTATTCCAGGTCTAAACCAGGACTATTCCCGGTCTAAAGCAGGACTATTCCAGGTCTAAACCAGGACTATTCCAGGTCTAAACCAGGACTATTCCCGGTCTAAAGCAGGACTATTCCAGGTCTAAACCAGGACTATTCCAGGTCTAAACCAGGACTATTCCAGGTCTAAACCAGGACTATTCCAGGTCTAAACCAGGACTATTCCAGGTCTAAACCAGGACTAACTCCAGTATCCCCACATCTTTGCTCTGTGGGACACAGGTGACTCTAAACTACGCAGTAAAAGTACAGAGTCTGTGTACCACCAGAGACACACGTACCACAGTTTGAGAAACACTTTTCTGCATATTTGGATTGTTTCAAAGTATTTCAGATTTCAGAGATGTGACTTTTCTCCTGTGACGTCAGAAAACATCCATCATATAAAGGTAAAGGTGCACTATGGAACTTTTTGGGTGGTAGGAATCTCCTCCAGTTTCTTGTTTGTGTGGAGATGTTATTGCTTTTCCTGAAATGTTCCACACTATAAACTAATCCATCTCCAAGGAGACGCATGAGACTACCAGGAGCAGTCCTGGATTAGACCTGGAATAGTCCTGGTTTAGACCTGGAATAGTCCTGGTTTAGACCTGGAATAGTCCTGGTTTAGACCTGGAATAGTCCTGGTTTAGACCTGGAATAGTCCTGGTTTAGACCTGGAATAGTCCTGGTTTAGTCCTGACCAGTTAAGTTACATATCAGATCTATGGAGAGGCGAGCCCACTCATAGAGACACAGAGTTCTATATTTGTGTGATAAAACACCTTAAATACAAGTGAGATAGTTTTAATGCTGTGCTGTGGAACATTCTGGCCAAAGCAATGACATCTCCATGGAGAGAGGAAAGTTCCATAGTGCACCTTTGTCTTGTGTAGGCTTGACTTCTGTTTGAGTCCAGAGCTCACACACACGCACACTTCCGGGCAGAGTGCTTCCTCATGGTGTGGTAGATCAGGTTGTCGTCTAAAAACGAGAGGTCGTCGTCGAAGGCGACGGGGCGACAGCAGGTCTGGGCGGGGCGGTCTTTAGGGGGCAGTCTCTTGCCCTGGACCAGGTTCGACAGGATTTTGTCGTAGTTTGTCTCTGATTTCCTGCACGGTCCTGCGCAGTATCTGAAAATCATCTCCTCGCCGGAGCGGTAGCCGAGCGCCAGGTCCGTCACGTTGAGCTGCACCTGTTTGAGCGCGCAGCCCTGGCCCCGCCCTCCTCTCGCACGCTGCCCCACCACACCCCTCCTCTTCTGGGCAGGCGGGCCCCGCTTCTTGGCCCGTCTGTGTCTAGTCCTGGAGGTTGTGTCAGAGGGAGTGGAGGTGGAGGAGGTGGAGGAGGTGGAGGAGGTGGAGGAGGTGGAGGAGGAGCGGTGTAGTCGACTGATGGTAACTCTGATGAGGTCCAGTACATCTGCGTAATCGTCCAGCAGTGATTCTTCCACAAAATCTGAAATAGACAAAAAGTGTTCAAATCTCGTCTCTGTAACGAAACACAACCAAACAATTTTATCTTTATATGTTTGGTTTTTTTTTTCTTAACTCACTTTTTTAGAGCAAAATGCAACATTAGAAATAACTCGTTGGTTTACACATTCACTCTGGACTTTTTGCAGCAGAAGCTTTGGGGCAGATTTAGATTATTCTTTTTTTTTTTTTATTTGTTCTCGTGTGAGTTTGTTGTTTGTTGAGTTTGTTGTTTTTTATTTATTTATTAATCACAAATGTTAATATTCAAATGTTCTACAAACTCACCCACAGACATTTTAACCTCAGACCTTACAGAGTTGTGTGTGTTTAGTGCGTTTGTGCGTTTGTATTAAAGTGTTAAAATAAATCTGTGTGTATCGGTCTGAGCTGGAGCTTTAAGGCCCATACACCTCAAAGTGCAAATATCGGTCTGATAAATCGGCAAAGTGGTACCTCTGAGTCTCTAAGTCAGAGGCATCAAACTCATTTTCACCGAGGGCCACATCAGCAAAATGGGCCAGATGTGACTGTGCGAAAGGATAAATGTCACTAAATGTAAACAAATGTCATGTAAAATAAATGTAACTACTTTTAATATTGTTAAATATCTGTTTCTGTATTTATTATTATTCAAGTTGTAAATATTACGTGTCTGTGTAACTGTGTATTTCCTGATAAACTGACATTTTTAAAAGTGTGTATTTGGTAAGAACCTTCAGCTCTGATTCAAAAACAGACTTTTTTAGCCTTTTAATTATTGGACAATTAGGGGTTTTTTTTTCTTGAAGGCTGACTTTTTCAGACTTAGCTCCGTGTTTGGTGTCAAAATGTGGACGTAGATTGTACCGACCTCTCCTCATAACACAAAAAACATACAGATTTTCTCCTTAAAGCACAAACTTGTATTCACCTTTAGCGTCTTTCTTGAAACTGCCCTCTACGCCGACAATTTTCCTCTTCCTGAACATTTTGTGATGATTATTTGCAAATATTTCTCTGTGACACTTGTTGGGAAAATCTCATTAGTTTATTGTCAGTGCAAACATTAAAGCAGCACAGACTTATTTTAAAATGACAGTCAAGACTTAATTTACCTTCTCACGGGCCACATAAAATGACGTGGTGGGCCGCATTTGGCCCCTGGGCCTTGCGTTTGACATACACTCACCTAAAGGATCATTAGGACCTGTTCAAGTTCTCCTTAATGCAATCTATCTAATCAACCAATCACATGGCAGTTTCTTCATTTAGGGGTGTGGTCCTGGTCCTGGTCAATCTCCTGAACTCCAAACTGAACATCAGAATGGGACAGAAAGGTGATTTAAGACATTTTGAGCGTGGCCTGGTTGTTGGTGCCAGACGGTGCTGATGCTCAGTTACTGGGATTTTCACACACAACCATTTCTAGGGTTTACAAAGAATGGTGTGAAAAGGGAAAAACATCCAGTATGTGTCAGTCCTGAGGGCGAGGAGGTCAGAGGAGAATGGGCCGAGTGATTCAAGCTGATAGAAGAGCAACGTTGACTGAAAAAGCCACTCGTTACAACCGAGGATGCAGCAAAGCATTTGTGAAGCCACAACACGCACAACCTTGAGGCGGATGGGCTACAACAGCAGAAGACCCCACCGGGTACCACTGATCTCCACTACAAATAGGAAAAAGAGGCTACAATTTGCACAAGCTCAACAAAACTGGACAGTTGAAGACTGGAAAACTGTCGCCTGGTCTGATGAGTCTGGATTTCTGTTGAGACTTTCAAATGGTAGAGTCAGAATTTGTCGTAAACAGAATGAGAAC
The DNA here is from genome assembly GCF_009829125.3 of Periophthalmus magnuspinnatus. Taxonomy (NCBI): domain Eukaryota; kingdom Metazoa; phylum Chordata; class Actinopteri; order Gobiiformes; family Gobiidae; genus Periophthalmus; species Periophthalmus magnuspinnatus. The sequence goes on along the minus strand of NC_047134.1, from coordinate 791,300 downwards.
ATGGATCCATCAGGCCTTGTTCCCACTGTGCAGGTGGTGGTGGTGTAATGGTGTGGGGGATGTTTTCTTGGCACACTTTAGGTCCCTTAGTGCCACTTGGGCATCGTTTAAATGCCACAGGTTACCTGAACATTGTTTCTGACCATGTCCATCCCTTCATGACCACCATGTACCCATCCTCCTCCTCTACTTCCAGCAGGATAATGCTCCATGTCATAAAGCTCCAATCATTTCAAATTAGTTTCTTGAACATGACGATGAGTTCACTGAACTACACTGGCCCCACAGTCTCCAGATCTCAACCCCATAGAGCATCTTTGGGATGTGGTGGAACCGGAGCTTCAGCCCTGGATGTGCATCCCACAAATCTCCAACTGTAAGATGCTCCTCAATATGGACCAACATTTGTAAAGAATCAGCTCCTTGAATCAATGCCACGTAGAATTAAGGCAGTTCTGAAGGTGAAAGGTCAAACTCTGTATTAGTCTGGTGTCCATCATGATCCTTCAGGTGAGTGTGTGTGCTCTAAGTAGAAGTGATGTTAGTTTTATTCCTTTTGTGCATTTTCAGAGCGAGACAGAGATTAAAGTTTTGAATATAAAAATATAATAAACATTATTTTTTTACTCATTTAGTCGTAAACACACGGCACCAGTCAGTGTTCAGCCATTTGACCTGGATTTGACTTTTCTTTATATCTGGACCTGTGCTACACTATAATGTGTGTGTATGTGTGTGTGTGTGCGTGTGGTGTGTATATGTGTGTGTATGTGCGTGCGTGTGGTGTGTGTGTATATGTGTGTGTATGTGCGTGTGTGTGTATATGTGTGTGTATGTGCGTGCATGTGGTGTGTGTATATGTGTGTGTATGTGCGTGTGTGTGGTGTATATGTGTGTGTATGTGCGTGCGTGTGGTGTGTATGTGTGTGTATGTGCGTGTGTGTGGTGTATATGTGTGTGTATGTGCGTGCGTGTGGTGTGTATGTGTGTGTGTGTGCGTGTGTGTGGTGTATATGTGTGTGTATGTGCGTGCGTGTGGTGTGTATGTGTGTGTATGTGCGTGTGTGTGGTGTATATGTGTGTGTGTGCGTGTGTGTGGTGTATATGTGTGTGTATGTGCGTGCGTGTGGTGTGTATGTGTGTGTATGTGCGTGTGTGTGGTGTATATGTGTGTGTATGTGCGTGCGTGTGGTGTGTATGTGTGTGTGTGTGCGTGCGTGTGGTGTGTATGTGTGTGTATGTGCGTGTGTGTGGTGTATATGTGTGTGTATGTGCGTGCGTGTGGTGTGTGTATGTTCAGTTCAGATGTGTTGTTGCTGTTTCGTGTGATAAAATAGTTGATGTTGATTCATTATTTCCTGAGTTAAACACAAACATGTTTCACATGAGGAACAGAGTTTACTCTGAAACAACTGGACCCACTGAAACTGATCTGCACAAGAGAAACACACAACAACAAACACACAAACACACACACAAGAACAGACACAACAACAAACACACAAGAACACAACAACAGACACACAAACACACAAGAACAAACACACAAACAAACACACAAGAACAGACACAACAACAAACACACAAGAACACAACAACAGACACACAAACACACAAGAACAAACACACAAACAAACACACAAGAACAGACACAACAAACAAACTCACAAGAACAGACACACACAACAACAAACACACAAAAGAACAGACACAAGAACAAACACACAAGAACAAACAAGACAACAGACAAACTCACAAGAACAGACACACACAACAACAGACACACAAACACACACAAGAACAAACAACAAACATAGACTTGAGCTCATCCTGTCACACAAGCACTGGGATAGGGCAGTAGTAGTAGTAACAGTAGTAGTAACAGTAGTAGTAGTAGTAGTAGTAGTAGTAGTAGTAGTAGTAGTAGTAACTGTAGTAGTAACAGTAGTAGTAGTAGTAGTAGTAGTAGTAACTGTAGTAGTAGTAGTAACTGTAGTAGTAACAGTAGTAGTAGTAGTAGTAGTAGTAGTAGTAGTAACTGTAGTAGTAACAGTAGTAGTAGTAGTAGTAGTAGTAGTAACTGTAGTAGTAGTAGTAACTGTAGTAGTAACAGTAGTAGTAGTAGTAGTAGTAGTAGTAGTAGTAGTAGTAGTAGTAGTAGTAGTAGTAACTGTAGTAGTAACAGTAGTAGTAGTAGTAGTAGTAGTAGTAACTGTAGTAGTAGTAGTAACTGTAGTAGTAACAGTAGTAGTAGTAGTAGTAGTAGTAGTAGTAACTGTAGTAGTAACAGTAGTAGTAGTAGTAGTAGTAGTAGTAGTAGTAGTAGTAGTAGTAACTGTAGTAGTAACAGTAGTAGTAGTAGTAGTAGTAGTAGTAACTGTAGTAGTAGTAGTAACTGTAGTAGTAACAGTAGTAGTAGTAGTAGTAGTAGTAGTAGTAACTGTAGTAGTAACAGTAGTAGTAGTAGTAGTAGTAGTAGTAGTAGTAGTAGTAGTAGTAGTAACTGTAGTAGTAACAGTAGTAGTAGTAGTAGTAGTAGTAGTAGTAACTGTAGTAGTAGTAGTAACTGTAGTAGTAACAGTAGTAGTAGTAGTAGTAGTAGTAGTAGTAACTGTAGTAGTAGTAGTAGTAACTGTAGTAGTAACAGTAGTAGTAGTAGTAGTAGTAGTAGTAGTAACTGTAGTAGTAACAGTAGTAGTAGTAGTAGTAGTAGTAGTAGTAACTGTAGTAGTAACAGTAGTAGTAGTAGTAGTAGTAGTAGTAGTAACTGTAGTAGTAATACACTGCCTGGCCAAAAAAAAAGTTGACCTGGATTTATCTAAACAAACAGGTCGTCTCCTGCAGTCGGTGGAGGTTCAGCAGAGTGAGGTTCAGCTGACACCTGAATAAACTGAATGACCAGGTTATTCATCTGTGGATTTTTGGGCATGTTCCAAGACGATAATGTCACGATTCATCAGGCTCAAATAGTGAAAGAGGTTTTTTTGTTTTTTGTTTTTTTCTATTTGGTTTATTTGACAGGGACACTGCACATTTATCAACATTTCTGTAAATGTACCAGATTCAGCCAGAAAGGCTTTATTCATCTGTGGTCCCTGGACAGATGGTCAAACAGTCGCTCTGGTTCAGGAGCAGAGACGTCATTGTCACACACGTCCACCACAGAGTCCAGACCTTAACCCACTGAGAATATTTGAGCTGGAGAAGCTGCAGCGTCAGACTCGACCATCGTCAATGAAACAGGAGAAACATTAAAACAACAACTGGATGGAAATAAATCTGTGACACTGAAGAAGAGAAATCAGAACAACGACACAGAGAAAGTGACGTGATCAAAGATAAAAGAACAAACAAATATTAGAGGGACGTTTTTTTGGCCAGACAGTGTAGTAACAGTAGTAGTGGTAGCAGTACTGTAGAAGTAGTCATAGTAGAAGTACTGTAGTAGTACTATAGTAGTAGTAGTAGTAGTAGTAGTAGAAGTACTGTAGTAGTACTATAGTAGTAGTAGTAGCAGTACTTTAGTAGTACTGTAGTAGTAGTACTGTAGTAGTAGTACTGTAGTAGTAGTACTGTGCTTCTTTCCAAAGTCTCATAATCTCGTGTCAAACCTTCACATCCTTCAGTGTTTTCTGTCACACAGCTCTGTACATCTGACTCTTACACTTTTCTCCGGTCTCCCGCGGTTCCTCCTGCTCCTTCTGCTCCTCCCGCTCCTCCTGCTCCTCCTGCTCCTCCTGCTCCTCCTGCTCCTCCCCGGACCCTCGTCTCCCGCGGGGCTCGGCCCACAGACCGGCGGACAGGCGGACGCGCACAGGCGGAGGCATCTCCAAAGGTCTCTCCTCCTCCAGCACGACCATCACCTCCTCCCCCCGCACCTCCTCCTCCAGCACCACCGCCTCCTCCTCCAGCACCACCACCGCCTCCTCCCCCCGCATCTCCTCCTTCAGCACCGCCGTGCGCGCTCCCGTTGGCGTGAGCGGGCTGGCGTGCACGGAGCTCAGTAACAGCATCAAACAAGTGTTGAGCCTATGACATAATAACCTCATGGTCCACGGCTCCGCGGGAGGAACATGACGGAGGCGCTACGCAGCGGCACACGCCGACATCACCAGAGAGGAGCAGACACGGACAGAGGAGGTCAGCTCTGCTCCTGCGAGGCTCAAACACGGACAGAGGAGGTCAGCTCTGCTCCTGCGAGGCTCAAACACGGACAGATCCAACTTCACGGAGCGTTTGAGGAGATGCTGTGACTTGTGTCGCGCTCAGAACTTCACCAACTAAACCCCCGCCTCCTGCGCACAGACTCAACTGTCCGAGAGGAGAAGGAGGTGCAGAGAGTGGGAGTGACCGCCTCTGCAGACTCCACCCACGGCCACACCGCAAAACACCACAAAACACCACAGTAGTGTACCCATGAGCCTCTGCGCGGGTGAGGAGTCCAGAGGAGACGAGAGGAGAGGAGACAAGAGGAGGAGAGGAGACAAGAGGAGAGGAGACAAGAGGAGGAGAGGAGACAGGAGGAGAGGAGACAGGAGGAGAGGAGACAGGAGGAGAGGAGACGAGAGGAGGAGAGGAGACAAGAGAAGTAGAGGAGACAAGAGAAGTAGAGGAGACGAGAGGAGGCGAGGAGACAGGAGGAGTGGAGACGAGAGGAGAGGAGACAAGAGGAGAGGAGACAAGAGGAGGAGAGGAGACAAGAGGAGGAGAGGAGACAAGAGGAGGAGAGGAGAGGAGACAAGAGGAGGAGAGGAGACAAGAGGAGGAGAGGAGACGAGAGGAGGAGAGGAGACGAGAGGAGAGGAGACAGGAGGAGAGGAGACAAGAGGAGGAGAGGAGACAGGAGGAGAGGAGACAAGAGGAGGAGAGGAGACAGGAGGAGAGGAGAGGAGATGAGAGGAGACAGGAGGAGGAGAGGAGACAAGAGGAGGAGAGGAGACAGGAGGAGAGGAGACGAGAGGAGAGGAGAGGAGAGGAGATGAGAGGAGACAAGAGGAGGAGAGGGGACAAGAGGAGGAGAGGAGACGAGAGGAGGAGAGGAGACGAGAGGAGAGGAGACGAGAGGAGAGGAGACAAGAGGAGGAGAGGAGACAAGAGGAGGAGAGGAGACGAGAGGAGAGGAGACAAGAGGAGGAGAGGAGACAAGAGGAGGAGAGGAGACGAGAGGAGAGGAGACAAGAGGAGGAGAGGAGACAAAAGGAGGAGAGGAGACGAGAGGAGAGGAGACAAGAGGAGGAGAGGAGACGAGAGGAGAGGAGACGAGAGGAGGAGAGGAGACAAGAGGAGGAGAGGAGACGAGAGGAGAGGAGACGAGAGGAGAGGGGACAAGAGGAGGAGAGGAGACAAGAGGAGGAGAGGAGACGAGAGGAGGAGAGGAGACAGGAGGAGAGGAGACAAGAGGAGGAGAGGAGACAGGAGGAGAGGAGACAAGAGGAGGAGAGGAGACAGGAGGAGAGGAGACAAGAGGAGGAGAGGAGACAGGAGGAGAGGAGACAGGAGGAGAGGAGACAGGAGGAGAGGAGACAAGAGAAGTAGAGGAGACAAGAGGAGGAGAGGAGACAGGAGGAGAGGAGACAGGAGGAGAGGAGACAGGAGGAGAGGAGACAAGAGAAGTAGAGGAGACGAGAGGAGGCGAGGAGACAGGAGGAGTGGAGACGAGAGGAGAGGAGACAAGAGGAGAGGAGACAAGAGGAGGAGAGGAGACAAGAGGAGGAGAGGAGACAAGAGGAGGAGAGGAGACAAGAGGAGGAGAGGAGACGAGAGGAGGAGAGGAGACGAGAGGAGAGGAGACAGGAGGAGAGGAGACAAGAGGAGGAGAGGAGACAAGAGGAGGAGAGGAGACAGGAGGAGAGGAGAGGAGATGAGAGGAGACAGGAGGAGGAGAGGAGACAAGAGGAGGAGAGGAGACAGGAGGAGAGGAGACGAGAGGAGAGGAGAGGAGAGGAGATGAGAGGAGACAAGAGGAGGAGAGGGGACAAGAGGAGGAGAGGAGACGAGAGGAGGAGAGGAGACGAGAGGAGAGGAGACGAGAGGAGAGGAGACAAGAGGAGGAGAGGAGACAAGAGGAGGAGAGGAGACGAGAGGAGAGGAGACAAGAGGAGGAGAGGAGACAAGAGGAGGAGAGGAAACGAGAGGAGAGGAGACAAGAGGAGGAGAGGAGACAAAAGGAGGAGAGGAGGAGAGGAGACAAGAGGAGGAGAGGAGACGAGAGGAGAGGAGACGAGAGGAGGAGAGGAGACAAGAGGAGGAGAGGAGACGAGAGGAGAGGAGACGAGAGGAGAGGGGACAAGAGGAGGAGAGGAGACAAGAGGAGGAGAGGAGACGAGAGGAGGAGAGGAGACAGGAGGAGAGGAGACAAGAGGAGGAGAGGAGACAGGAGGAGAGGAGACAAGAGGAGGAGAGGAGACAGGAGGAGAGGAGACAGGAGGAGAGGAGACAGGAGGAGAGGAGACAAGAGAAGTAGAGGAGACAAGAGGAGGAGAGGAGACAGGAGGAGAGGAGACAGGAGGAGAGGAGACAGGAGGAGAGGAGACAAGAGAAGTAGAGGAGACGAGAGGAGGCGAGGAGACAGGAGGAGTGGAGACGAGAGGAGAGGAGACAAGAGGAGAGGAGACAAGAGGAGGAGAGGAGACAAGAGGAGGAGAGGAGACAAGAGGAGGAGAGGAGACAAGAGGAGGAGAGGAGACGAGAGGAGGAGAGGAGACGAGAGGAGAGGAGACAGGAGGAGAGGAGACAAGAGGAGGAGAGGAGACAGGAGGAGAGGAGACAAGAGGAGGAGAGGAGACAGGAGGAGAGGAGAGGAGATGAGAGGAGACAGGAGGAGGAGAGGAGACAAGAGGAGGAGAGGAGACAGGAGGAGAGGAGACGAGAGGAGAGGAGAGGAGAGGAGATGAGAGGAGACAAGAGGAGGAGAGGGGACAAGAGGAGGAGAGGAGACGAGAGGAGGAGAGGAGACGAGAGGAGAGGAGACGAGAGGAGAGGAGACAAGAGGAGGAGAGGAGACAAGAGGAGGAGAGGAGACGAGAGGAGAGGAGACAAGAGGAGGAGAGGAGACAAGAGGAGGAGAGGAGACGAGAGGAGAGGAGACAAGAGGAGGAGAGGAGACAAAAGGAGGAGAGGAGGAGAGGAGACAAGAGGAGGAGAGGAGACGAGAGGAGAGGAGACGAGAGGAGGAGAGGAGACAAGAGGAGGAGAGGAGACGAGAGGAGAGGAGACGAGAGGAGAGGGGACAAGAGGAGGAGAGGAGACAAGAGGAGGAGAGGAGACGAGAGGAGGAGAGGAGACAGGAGGAGAGGAGACAAGAGGAGGAGAGGAGACAGGAGGAGAGGAGACAGGAGGAGAGGAGACAAGAGAAGTAGAGGAGACAAGAGGAGGAGAGGAGACAGGAGGAGAGGAGACAGGAGGAGAGGAGACAGGAGGAGAGGAGACAAGAGAAGTAGAGGAGACGAGAGGAGGCGAGGAGACAGGAGGAGTGGAGACGAGAGGAGAGGAGACAAGAGGAGAGGAGACAAGAGGAGGAGAGGAGACAAGAGGAGGAGAGGAGACAAGAGGAGGAGAGGAGACAAGAGGAGGAGAGGAGACGAGAGGAGGAGAGGAGACGAGAGGAGAGGAGACAGGAGGAGGAGAGGAGACAGGAGGAGAGGAGACAAGAGGAGGAGAGGAGACAGGAGGAGAGGAGACAGGAGGAGAGGAGACAAGAGAAGTAGAGGAGACAAGAGGAGGAGAGGAGACAGGAGGAGAGGAGACAGGAGGAGAGGAGACAGGAGGAGAGGAGACAAGAGAAGTAGAGGAGACGAGAGGAGGCGAGGAGACAGGAGGAGTGGAGACGAGAGGAGAGGAGACAAGAGGAGAGGAGACAAGAGGAGGAGAGGAGACAAGAGGAGGAGAGGAGACAAGAGGAGGAGAGGAGACAAGAGGAGGAGAGGAGACGAGAGGAGGAGAGGAGACGAGAGGAGAGGAGACAGGAGGAGAGGAGACAAGAGGAGGAGAGGAGACAGGAGGAGAGGAGACAAGAGGAGGAGAGGAGACAAGAGGAGGAGAGGAGACAAGAGGAGGAGAGGAGACAGGAGGAGAGGAGAGAAGATGAGAGGAGACAGGAGGAGAGGAGACAAGAGGAGGAGAGGAGACAAGAGGAGGAGAGGAGACAAGAGGAGGAGAGGAGACAGGAGGAGAGGAGACAAGAGGAGGAGAGGAGACAAGAGGAGGAGAGGAGACGAGAGGAGAGGAGACGAGAGGAGAGGAGACAAGAGGAGGAGAGGAGACAAGAGGAGGAGAGGAGGAGAGGAGACAGGAGGAGAGGAGACAAGAGGAGGAGAGGAGACGAGAGGAGAGGAGAGGAGACGAGAGAAGGAGAGGGGACAAGAGGAGGAGAGGAGACGAGAGGAGGAGAGGAGACAAGAGGAGGAGAGGAGACAGGAGGAGAGGAGACGAGAGGAGGAGACAAGAGGAGGAGAGGAGTTTTCACATAAACAGCTCCTTTTACTTTTAGTTCAGTAAATTGACAACTCCAGGACTGAAATGATCCAGATGATTCTATAAATGAAGGTGTGTGGAGTTTAAAAACACAGTGGAGCACTTCCTGTATCACCACATGATGACATCACAAGGTGGAACAGAGTGTTTTCAGTTTGAGAGAAGGACTCAGCCTAAATCTGCAGGTTTGTTTGTGTTAAACATGTGAGAATGAAACAAAACACAACTCCAGGTCTGTGTGTGATGAGGAAGAGGGTAAAAAATCCATTCTGTGCTTTTATAAAGTGTTTAAACAGCCAAGAAAAAAATCAGGCTCATTTTGCTGATTTTCAGTGCACGCTGCCAGACGGTAAGCTAGCAGCAATGGAATGCAATGTGTCGCCAATTAAAACAGGACTTCACAAAACCCTCCACTGCAGCCTAATAAATGAAAATTAAATCACCGTCAGTGAGAATTCTCATGCAAACGGCCGTGCACTGTTTCTATAAAGCCCCGCAGGTAGTTCCGGCATCGGTTAATCACTGTTCTGTATCACTACGCTGCTAAATGCATCACCATAGCAACAGGTAAACAAACGACTAGAAGGACTAGCTTCAACTACAGCTACAACTACAGCTTTGAACAGACAGACAAAAGGGTGTCAGATTTAAAAACAAACTATTTTCAGTAATCCCCTCCCTGAACCCCCACCCTCAGGTGGTGGAGGGGTTTGACCACCTGAATGATCCTGGGAGCTCTGTTGTCGGGGGCTTTGTGACCCTGGTAGGGTCATCCATGGCAAATAGGTCCAGGGGGACGGGTCTGAGTATCAGAACAAGGCCAATTACGTCACCCGGAGTAATATTACCGGGGCCACACCCTGGAGCCAGGCCTGGAGCAGGGGCTCGGCAGAGAGCCTGAAGGAGCGACGTGGGTCCGCTCTCCCATGGACCCACCACCTGCGGGAGGATTCGTGAAGGGTGGGTGCAAGGAGACCTGGGCAGCAGTCGAAGGAGGGGGCCTCGACGACCAGACATGGAGACTGGCTCTGTGGACATGGAAGGGTTGTGTGTTACTGACTGGATATAGTCTTCCTCACCTCCACACACAGCTTGGGCTCTGGAGCACAACTCCTTGAGAGGGGCTGGACTCTCCATTTTTCTGGCGTTGCCCACGGCGAGTGGCGCTAAGCTGATGTGGGCTTATTGCCTCACAGCTTAGTTGTCTCGTGTTGGAGTTCATCCCGGTGAACGAGAGGGTCACGTCCCTGCACCTTCAGGTGGGAGACAGGTCTCTCACTGTTGTGTCGACCTATGGGCCAACCAGCAGTGCAGAGTTCCTGACCTTTTTGGTGTCCCTGGTGACACAGTGACACCTGGAGGGGCGTGATCGGGAAGAATGGCCTCCTGATCTGAACCCGAACGGTGTTTTGTTATTGGACGTCTGTGCTAGTCACAGTTTTTTCCATAACAAACACCATGTTTGAGCACAAGGGCAAGAGCAAATTGCACGTGCCACCAGGACACTCTAGGTCGGAGGTCGATGATCGACTTTGTTGTCGTGTCATCTGATCTCCGACTGCATGTCTTGGACCCTCGGGTGAAGAGAGGGGCAGAGCTGTCAACCGATCACCACCTGGTTGGATCCCCTGGCGGATCATGAGGGTCTGCTGGGAACGTCCGGGAGAGCTTCTCCCAGATCCCGGGGGAGGCTGGGGACAGGCTGAGTGGGCCATCTCGTGGTCGTAAGGTCTGCGGTGCTTGTCGTGGTGGCAATCCCCAAACCCAGTGGTGGACACCGGAAGCAAGGGATGCCGTCAAGCTGAAGAAGGAGTCCAGTCAAGCCTTGTTGGCTCGTGGGACTCCTGAGGCAGCTGATGAATACCAAGCGTGCCGCGGCTGGTGTCGTCGCAGAGGTAAAAACTCGGGGTTGGGAGGAGTTCGAGGAGGCCATGGAGGAGGACTATCGGACGGCCTCAAAGAAATTCTGGCAAACCGTCAGACGCTTCAGGAGGGGGAAGCAATGCTTCACCAACACTGTTTAGAGGAAAAACTACTTTGAGGATCTCCTCAATCCCACTGTCACGTCTTCCAAGGAGGAAGCAGAGACTGGGGACTCTTCCATCACCCTGGCTGAAGTCACAGAGGTGGTTGGTACTCTCCTCGGTGGCAAGGCTCCGAGGGTGCACGAGATCCGTCCTGAGTACCTCAAGTCTCTGGATGTTGTGGGGCTGTCTTACCTGACATGTCGCTGCAACATGTCAGGGAGAGCGCCTCTGGACTGGCAGACCGGGGTGGTGGTCCCTCTGTATAAGAAGGGGGACCAGAGGGTGTGTTCCAATTACAGGGGAATCACACTCCTCAGCCTTCCCGGTAAGGTCTATTCCAGGGACTGGAGAGGAGAATCCGACCGATAGTCGAACCTCAGATTCAGGAGGAGCAGTGTGGTTTTCGTCCCGGTCGTGGAACACTGGACCAGCTCTATACTCTCCATCAGGTCCTCGAGGGTTCATGGGAGTTTGCCCAACCAGTCTGGAGAAGGCATTTGACCGTGCCCTTGTGGTGTCCTTTGGGGGGTGCTCTGGGAGTATGGGGTCCGGGGCTCTTTGCTAAGGGCTGTCCGGTCCCTGTATGACCGGAGCAGGAGCTGTGTCTCTGCAGTAAGTCAGACCTGTTCCTGGTGCATGTTGGACTCCGCCAGGGCTGCCCTTTGTCACCGGTTCTGTTCATTATATTTATGGACAGAATTTCTAGGCGCAGCCAGGGGCCAGAGGGGGTCTGGTTCAGGGGCCAGAGGGGGTCTGGTTTGGGAACCACAGGATCTCATCTCTGCTGTTTGCAGATGATGTTGTCCTGATGCTTCATCGAGCCAGGACCTGCAGCACTGGGGCAGTTCGAGCCGAGTGTGAAGTGTTTGGGATGAGAATCAGCTCCTCCAAATCTGAGGCCATGGTTCTCTGCCTCAAGTGGAGGAGTTCAAGTGTCTGTCTGTTGTGGTAAAGAAAGAGCAATGTCGAAAGGCAAAGCTCTTGTTTACAGTCAATCTACGTTCCTACCCTCACCTATGGTCATGAGCTCTGGGTAATGACCGAAAGGACAAGATCGTGGCCAAAATGGGCCGGGCGCTCCCTTAAGGATAGGGTGAGGAGCTCAGTCACACGGGAGGAGCTCGGAGTAGAGTCACCGCTCCTTCACATCACAAGGAACCAGCTGAGGCTCGGGCATCTACTCAGGATGCCTCCTGGACGCCTCCCTAGGGAGGTGTTCTGGGCATGTCCCACCGGGAGGAGGCCCCGGGGAAGACCCAGGACACGCTGGAGGGACTATGTCTCTCTGGCCTGGGAACACCTTGGGATCCCACCGGAGGAGCTGGAGGAAGTGTCTGGGGTGGGGGAAGTCTGGTAGTCCCTGCTTAGACTGCTGCCCCCGCGACCCGGCCCCGGAGAAGAGGAAGAACATGGATGAATGGAAATTTTCAGTAATCCGTAGTATTTAGTGATTAAGATTTATTATAGTTTGGCTCTAATTGTTGTAAAATTTAATTCTAGACGCTTTATAAAAAGGTTTGTGTGAGTAGTGGTCTTGTGTGTTGTTTTGTTTGTGTGAGTGGTGGTCTTGTGTGTTGTTTTGTTTGTGTGAGTGGTGGTCTTGTGTGTTGTTTTGTTTGTGTGAGTGGTGGTCTTGTGTGTTGTTTTGTTTGTGTGAGTGGTGGTGTTGTGTGTTGTTTTGTTTTGTTTGTGTGAGCGGTGGTCTTGTGCGTTGTGTTGTTTTGTTTGTGTGAGCGGTGGTCTTGTGTGTTGTTTTGTTTGTGTGAGCGGTGGGCTTGTGCATTGTGTTGTTTTTGTGTGAGCGGTGGTCTTGTGCGTTGTGTTGTTTTGTTTGTGTGAGCGGTGGTCTTGTGTGTTGTTTTGTTTTGTTTGTGTGAGCGGTGGTCTTGTGTGTTGTTTTGTTTTGTTTGTGTGAGCGGTGGTCTTGTGCGTTGTGTTGTTTTGTTTGTGTGAGCGGAGGACTTGTGCGTTGTGTTGTTTTGTTTGTGTGAACGGTGGTCTTGTGTGTTGTTTTGTTTGTGTGAGCGGTGGTCTTGTGCGTTGTGTTGTTTTGTTTGTGTGAGCAGTGGACTTGTGCGTTGTGTTGTTTTGTTTGTGTGAGCGGAGGACTTGTGTGTTGTGTTGTTTTGTGTGTGTGTGAAAGAACAAAATCTGATGATGTGTCTCAGTTTATGGATCTGACACAAACTACAGGACAGAAGAACAGAGTTAAAATCTCCACACAACATCAACACAAGTCAAACACAGGTGTAATTACTAAGTTTTCTTTGTTTTTTGATTGGAATGTTCCATAGAATGGCATTAAACTGATTTATTTCTATGGTCTGCCTCCAACCTGTCTGCCTCAACCCGTCTGCCTCCATCCTGTCTGTCTGTCTCCATCCTGTCTGACCAGTTACCGAGCCAAGCTGAGCTACAGTCACACCTGTCAGTCTAAGTGGATAAATGCAAGAGAGAAAAGTTGAACTTTAATGCCATACTGCGGAACATCCTGGCAAAGCAATCGCATGAACAAGCGTGAGACCAGCCCTCCACGTTTAAACTGGTGCTAGTGACTACAATGGATTAAAGCCACATCATGTAACTTTTTGTGTTTTTTATGTGTTCATTGCACTGAAAATGCATTAAAAACACAGTGCATCTTTACTGTGAGCGGGCTTGCATCTCCACAAACCTGACTCTTACCTGACTCCTGCTTGTTTCCATAGTTGTTCCTTCAGCTTTAATATTCCACAGTGTGCCATTAAGCATGTCTGTCTCCGTGGAAACAGACATGAAGTGAAGTATGGTTTCTTTCTGTTTCAGTGGAGTCTTGCAGGCGACGGTCCAGCTCCAGAAAGTTACACACTGTACCTTTAAACGCGGCACATCTTTTCAATGGACAACAACAGGAAGAAGTGGTGTAGTGTAAACGCATGAAAACACTCAGAGTTCAGTCTGCGACAGGGAAAAACGCTTGTCATCGCTGAGTAAATGTCTGTGTAATTTGAGGTGGTGAGTGTGCAGTCGTGCGGTGAAATACGAGCTCGTGTTTTATTTAATCTAAAAACAAACAATCACCAAAATTACAGAGGAACTTTTCCACGAACCACTCGTTTAGTCCGAAAACCAGCTGCAGCGTCTCAGGGAGCCTCCCGTGATCCCGACGCTACTGCGATTACTCACAGTCGGGTCCAGAGAGTACGACCGAGGAGCCAAAAACTGCAACACGATACGACGTTTATGAACACCGTTTATTTGGGAGTAAAGTCGTAAAGTAAAGAGACAATACTGTTACTCTGAGGTCCTTTATTATACAAAAGTGACTCCTGTGAGGTTTAAGTCACGTTAGGACGTTTTTACCGCCTCAAAAACACTTTATTATTAGTCTGAAGTGCTAGTTTTCAAGTTGACAGCTCCTTTTACCTTTTTTTCTTTTAGCAGTTTGACATTTCTAGGATTGAACTTATCCAAATGATTCTGGTGAAGGTGTGTGGAGTTTAAAAACACAGTGGAGCACTTCCTGTTTTACAAGGAAGACGTGTCACAGTCGTCCCTCGCGATATCACGTCTGTGGTCTCGCTGTTTTGCGGATTTTTTTAGCGCAGTTTTGCATGCTTTATTTTTTTACAGTGTATGAACGTGCATCGTGTTCTGCGTCCTGATTGGCTGTTGGACTGTAGACCGCTGTGTCGTGCGTCCTGATTGGCTGTTGGACTGTAGACCGTTGTGTCGTGCGTCCTGATTGGCTGTTGGACTGTAGACCATTGTGTTCTCTGTCCTGATTGGCCGTTGGACTGTAGACCATTGTGTCGTGCGTCCTGATTGGCTGTTGGACTGTAGACCATTGTGTCGTGCGTCCTGATTGGCTGTTGGACTGTAGACCATTGTGTCGTGCGTCCTGATTGGCTGTTGGACTGTAGACCATTGTGTTGTGCGTCCTGATTGGCCGTTGGACTGTAGACCGTTGTGTCGTGCGTCCTGATTGGCCGTTGGACTGTAGACCATTGTGTCGTGCGTCCTGATTGGAAATGTTCAAATCATTTCCTGTCTGTGTGAGTCCTTGTCTGTGATTGGACGACTGTTTCCCCGCCGGGCCAATCCTGCGTCTCACCTGCAGCCGCCTCCCCCCTTTAAAGACGGTTCAGGACGCCTGTTCGGGGCTGCTGTGTGTGTCCAGTGTGCTGTTTTGTATGTGTAGTGTGTCTCTTTTGTTACGTCCGCTTGTGTTTGTCAAGATTATGTCATGTTATTGTAAAATTTGTGTTTTAGTTAAACTTAACCTTTGTTTCTTTTATTTAAAATTTTGCAGGTTACCTTCTGTTTAAGTCAGGGCTGTCCAAACTACGGCCCAGGGGCTAAATGCGGCCCTCAGATCAATTTTAGTTGGCCCTCATGCTCCTCTTAAACTGGCCCAATTGATCGAGACAAACTTTACCTAAAAATAATCTTCCAATTCTAATTAAAGGTACAAAGTCTCTGTCAAACCTGTGTTAAAAGCGTCGTTTTAGTCCTTCGACACCGGTTTGTGGCTCTTTGTGAAAACAGTTTGGACTCCTCTGGTTTAAATATTTCAGATTCCTTTAGTTTTCCTGTTCTTTAAATGACTTCTTTTCCGTCCTGTTTTTGGTCACTTCTCTGATCTTTAGACGAGCTCGGTTTAGCACACGTTTAGTTCTTGTTCTGATGATGTAAAGCTGGTGTCGCCCCCTTCTGGACTCATGATGAAAAAGCCTGGAGTCTCAAACTCGCAGCCCGGGGGCCAATTGCGGCGCACAAGATGATATTTTGTGGCCCGCAGGACAATATGAAAGTTAGTGCGGCGTTACCATGTTACGTGTAGAAGGTTCCGCCAAATCGATAAACCCCAGACACACGTGTCATTCGTGCGGGGTGCTCCCGTCACAAAAGATTCAACAAATAAACATGAACATCCATAAAATCCACAAGAACCAGCGCATTTCCTCATGTGGAAAAAAACAGAGACGACGTTTGAGACCCCCGAGGTAAAGGCTGCAGGTGGATTATAACGACGCTTTACAGGTGCTCTTTGCGGGTGCTCTTTGTGGGTGCTCTTTGCGGGTGCTCTTTGCGTGTGCTCTTTGCGGGTGCTCTTTGCGGGTGCTCTTTGCGGGTGCTCTTTGTGGTTGCTCTTTGTGGTTGCTCTTTGTGGGTGCTCTTTGTGGTTGCTCTTTGTGGTTGCTCTTTGTGGGTGCTCTTTGTGGTTGCTCTTTGTGGGTGCTCTTTGTGGTTGCTCTTTGTGGGTGCTCTTTGTGGTTGCTCTTTGTGGGTGCTCTTTGTGGTTGCTCTTTGTGGGTGCTCTTTGTGGGTGCTCTTTGTGGTTGCTCTTTGTGGGTGCTCTTTGCGGGTGCTCTTTGTGGATGCTCTTTGCATGTGCTCTTTGCGGGTGCTCTTTGTGGTTGCTCTTTGCGGGTGCTCTTTGTGGGTGCTCTTTGCGGGTGCTCTCGATGGACGAGTGTGACACTTGAACACTTTACCGTACAGTTTTATTCACCGCTGAATAAGTCGGAAGATGAAACATAAAGTGAGTCACAAACTTAAGGCTCAGTTCAGTCGTGCTGTCGTCTTTTTCAAACTTAAATGTTTTAACTGTTCGTGTTGTCTCTGTCCTCGTCTGTTTTAAAAAAAATGAACCACGAGTCGGAGCAAAGACGAACTGAAAGAGGAACCGCAACTTTTACTGGAGCACTGTTACACGTACTTTTATTTCTACTATAAGTCAAAGTAAAAGTATGCAGTGTGTAAGTACGAGGAGAAGTACAATTGCATCAGAAGTTCCTCCAGCAGAACGCATCTCTGGAAACTCCCGGGAACGCCTCGGAGGAGCTGGAGGACGTGTCTGAGGTGAGGGAAGTCTTCCAGTGCCTCAGACTGCTGCCCCCTGCTGGACGGATGGATAAGTGAGTAATATTAACACATCCTCTGGGCAAACAAAGTGGATGTTTGTTTTTGTTTTTTTATCTGTCGAGAGGTAATCTGAGGCCCGTCCTGCGTCTGCTGCCAACTGAACACAAGTGGAACGTCCAGATGAAAAATACAGATGTGGAAAAGCACCTCGGGTAAATCATCAGACCATATACTTTCTGTTTGAGTCAAGTTCTCCACATGATCAAGAACGACAAATCAAACTCTCCTCCACAAAGCCCACAATGTCCCACAGCATGGCATTGTTCTGTCTTATCTGTCTTGCATTTAGTGTGTTTTTATTGCTCAGAATATCTTGGAAAGAGCTTAGTGTTCTTAGTGTGAGCGAGGTCAGCGAGTCCAATTCCCACGAGATTTCACAAACCGCAGTCAAATAAAACAAAAACAATTTAAAGGCTCGTGCGACGCTATTCTCTGATCTGTTCTGTGTTTTGTTTCATTCTCACATGTTTAACACACAAACCTGCAGATTTAGGCTGAGTTCTTCTCTCAAACTGAAAACACTCTGTTCCACCTTGTGATGTCATCATGTGGTGATACAGGAAGTGCTCCACTGTGTTTTTAAACTCCACACACCTTCATTTATAGAATCATCTGGATCATTTCAGTCCTGGAATCCATTCCAATCTGTACTGAACTAAAGGTAAAAGGAGCTGTGAACTTGAAAACTCCCACTTGATGACATCACAAGGTGGAACGTCACATTTTGATCTTTGTAGATGTAACAGACTAATAATAAAGTGTGACTCAAACATGTGTGAATGAAACAAACACAACTCTGTTTTTATTAGAACAAGGATTAAAGCTCAGGGGAGTCAGTTTTGTGAGATACAGGGCCTTAAATGAACAGTTTTGCTCGAGCTTAGGTGGCCTCCCCGTAGATCAGACCTGTAACTTGGCCTGGTGCTGTCACTTGTTTAAAGGTCCGGTATCACACAAAAGTGACTCCTGTAGCTTTAATCTGTGTTATAATGTCGTTATGTCGTCAAAAACAGACCTGGAGTTGTGTTTTGTTTCATTCACACATGTTTGAGTCACACTTTATTATTAGTCTGTAACATCTACAAAGATCAAAATGTGACATTCCACCTTGTGATGTCATCAAGTGGTAGTTTTCAAGTTAACTCCTCCTTTTACCTTTAGTTCAGTCGAGATAAGAGACAACTCCAGGACTGAAATGATCCAAATGATTCTATAAATGAAGGTGTGTGGAGTTTAAAAACACAGTGGAGCACTTCCTGTATCACCACACGATGACATCACAAGGTGGAACAGAGTGTTTTCAGTTTCAGTCACATCTTTAAAAACGTGTCAGGTCTGTTGAACACATGATAGATCCTGTGTGTTTGTGTAAATGGATCACGCTCTGGTCTCACACATGTGCTCGCCTCGTTCTCGCAGCGGCGCCTCCGATATCGAACGAGCCAAAGAAGTTTCACGACTCCTCTGTGTTTTCACGAATAAACACGGCGAGAGGCTTCCACTGTTACCGCGGAAACGTCCTCCTCCTCCTCGACCCGGCGCTTAGATACACCGAGCAGATGTGCGCCCTGCAAACACGTACACTTTAAATGTTTTGTGTGTGTGAAACGGGTCATGGAGCTCAGTTTACTAAAGCTCGTCAACATTATATTTAAAGAGACATCACGAGCTTGAGTCTCTATGGTTCTCATCTCTGTGGATCATTCTGTTTTAATTTACACTTTTAAAATCACAATATACATCTAAAAATACTGAATGAAAGAAACACATCCTCTGACTTAAACGTTAGAAAACAACACAACGTATAAGAACGACACAAACACATAAGAACAACACAAACACATAAGAACAACACAAACACATAAGAACAACACAAACACATAAGAACAACACAAACATATAAGAACAACACAAACATAAGAACAACACAAACACATAAGAACAACACAAACACATAAGAACGACACAAACATATAAGAACAACACAAACACATAAGAACAACACAAACACATAAGAACAACACAAACACATAAGAACAACACAAACACATAAGAACAACACAAACACATAAGAACAACACAAACACATAAGAACGACACAAACACATAAGAACAACACAAACATATAAGAACAACACAAACATAAGAACGACACAAACACATAAGAACAACACAAACATATAAGAACAACACAAACATAAGAACAACACAAACACATAAGAACAACACAAACAAATAAGAACAACACAAACATATAAGAACAACACAAACATAAGAACAACACAAACACATAAGAACAACACAAACACATAAGAACAACACAAACACATAAGAACAACACAAACATAAGAACAACACAAACACATAAGAACAACACAAACACATAAGAACAACACAAACACATAAGAACGACACAAACATAAGAACGACACAAACACATAAGAACAACACAAACACATAAGAACAACACAAACACATAAGAACAACACAAACATATAAGAACAACACAAACACATAAGAACAACACAAACACATAAGAACAACACAAACATAAGAACAACACAAACACATAAGAACAACACAAACATATAAGAACAACACAAACATATAAGAACAACACAAACACATAAGAACAACACAAACACATAAGAACAACACAAACATATAAGAACAACACAAACACATAAGAACAACACAAACACATAAGAACAACACAAACACATAAGAACAACACAAACACATAAGAACAACACAAACATATAAGAACAACACAAACATAAGAACAACACAAACACATAAGAACAACACAAACACATAAGAACAACACAAACACATAAGAACAACACAAACACATAAGAACAACACAAACACATAAGAACAACACAAACATAAGAACAACACAAACATATAAGAACAACACAAACATATAAGAACAACACAAACATATAAGAACAACACAAACACATAAGAACAACACAAACACATAAGAACAACACAAACATATAAGAACAACACAAACACATAAGAACAACACAAACACATAAGAACAACACAAACACATAAGAACAACACAAACACATAAGAACAACACAAACACATAAGAACGACACAAACACATAAGAACGACACAAACACATAAGAACAACACAAACATATAAGAACGACACAAACACATAAGAACAACACAAACATATAAGAACAACACAAACACATAAGAACGACACAAACATATAAGAACAACACAAACATAAGAACAACACAAACACATAAGAACAACACAAACACATAAGAACAACACAAACATATAAGAACAACACGAACACATAAGAACAACACGAACACATAAGAACGACACAAACACATAAGAACGACACAAACATATAAGAACGACACAAACACATAAGAACAACACAAACACATAAGAACAACACAAACACATAAGAACGACACAAACACATAAGAACGACACAAACACATAAGAACAACACAAACACATAAGAACAACACAAACACATAAGAACAACACGAACACATAAGAACAACACAAACACATAAGAACAACACAAACACATAAGAACAACACAAACACATAAGAACAACACAAACACATAAGAACAACACAAACATATAAGAACAACACAAACATAAGAACGACACAAACACATAAGAACGACACAAACATATAAGAACAACACAAACACATAAGAACAACACAAACACATAAGAACAACACAAACACATAAGAACGACACAAACACATAAGAACGACACAAACACATAAGAACGACACAAACACATAAGAACGACACAAACACATAAGAACAACACAAACACATAAGAACAACACAAACATAAGAACAACACAAACACATAAGAACAACACGAACACATAAGAACAACACGAACATATAAGAACAACACAAACATAAGAACAACACAAACACATAAGAACAACACAAACATATAAGAACAACACAAACATAAGAACAACACAAACACATAACAACAACACAAACACATAAGAACAACACAAACACATAAGAACAACACAAACACATAAGAACAACACAAACATAAGAACAACACAAACACATAAGAACAACACAAACACATAAGAACAACACAAACATATAAGAACAACACAAACACATAAGAACAACACAAACATATAAGAACAACACAAACATAAGAACAACACAAACATATAAGAACAACACAAACACATAAGAACAACACAAACATATAAGAACAACACAAACATAAGAACAACACAAACATATAAGAACAACACAAACACATAAGAACAACACAACCACATAAGAACAACACAAACACATAAGAACAACACAAACATATAAGAACAACACAAACATAAGAACAACACAAACACATAAGAACAACACAAACACATAAGAACAACACAAACACATAAGAAAAACACAAACATAAAAACAACACAAACACATGAGAACAACACAAACACATAAGAACAACACAAACACATAAGAACAACACAAACATAAGAACAACACAAACACATAAGAACAACACAAACACATAAGAACAACACAAACATAAGAACAACACAAACATATAAGAACAACACAAACATAAGAACAACACAAACACATAAGAAAAACACAAACATAAGAACGACACAAACATAAGAACGACACAAACACATAAGAACAACACAAACACATAAGAACAACACAAACATAAGAACAACACAAACACATAAGAACAACACAAACACATAAGAACAACACAAACATAAGAACAACACAAACATAAGAACAACACAAACATATAAGAACAACACAAACACATAAGAACAACACAAACACATAAGAACAACACAAACACATAAGAACAACACAAACACATAAGAACAACACAAACATATAAGAACAACACAAACACAAGAACAACACAAACACAAGAACAACACAAACATATAAGAACAACACAAACACATAAGAACAACACAAACACATAAGAACAACACAAACACATAAGAACAACACAAACATATAAGAACTACACAAACACATAGGGGGCCTATTGGGGCCCCCTGCTGACCTCGGGGCCCTCAGCAGATGCTCAGTCTGTTTAAAGTCTGGACTGGCCCTGCACATGAATCGCTCCAAAAACAACTTGAAGAAGGTAAACGAGAAGGAAACGAGTATAACAGTAAAATGTATGAAAAGTCCATTGTCTGTTATGGCTCTAGGTCTTTACTTCTTTTCCTTGTTTATATTTGTCGTTTATGTTTCTTGTGCGTCCCTGAGTTTGTCTACTTCCTCATGTCTGTGTGAGTCCTTGGCTGTGATTGGACGACCTCACCTGGTCAGTCCCGGGGCCCATCTTCAGCCGCCTCGCCCCATTTAAGAAGATTTTGTTATGTTATTGTGAGATTTTTATTTAACTGTACCTTTGTTTTTGTTCAAACCTTGCAAAGTACCGTCTGTTTCATTATTTTAGACCCTTGTGTTTAGTTTACCCTTAACTCCCCTGTTCATTAAATTCTTACTTTACCATTTTCCATCGTGTTTTGTTTCGTTACTTCTCTGTCTCCACACGAGCTGGAGTTTAAAAGTTGAGAAACATGTGCTTGTTGCAGTTTGGATGTGATTTTCAGCGTCACAGAGGGATGGATTTTGCAGTGTCCCTGTGCTTGTTTTGAGCTCGTCTGTGGAGGTTTCCGTCAGATTCAGGGGCTCATACACAAGAGCTCAAGGTGGAAAACCTATTTATACATGTAGTACTGTGATGAGTCCACTAGAGGGCCCTGCTGTGTCACTGTCAGGGCTGCACTGACACTTTGCCTTTTTCCTCCAGTTTAGTTCAGTGCATGTGACAGACTCATATATTTGTTCAAATCCTGGTTTGTTTTGGTGGAATCGAACACGAGATCAATTTATAATAATTTAATCAGTCGAGTGGCAGTTTGTGATGAATATTTTGTCAGTTTGTTTAGTTTTGGCCCGTGTTAAAATTGCGGTTGCCATCTAGGTTCATGGGTTCTCACTTCAGTATGTATATTTATGTATATGCATGTGTACGTGTATCTGTGTGTGTGTGTGTGTGTGCATGGTCAGGACGGGTAACTGCAGTTTTTCCTTTTTGTCATTTGGATGGAGAATGTTAGTGTGGTGTTTATGTTTTTGTGTGTGTATCATTGTGTTATAAAAGGAGATTGTGCAGAATATTTTTTTACTTTCTCACTATTTGTGATACGTGGCCCGTGTCCAAACAGGTCATTTTATAAAAACAATGAGAAAAATACAAAGACGAGGCACAAATAAAACAAAAAAAATCAAAAATAAATTGTGAAATATGATGACGTTAACTCTTTTTTTAGTGAAATATGACGGTCATGTGCATTTTACCACTGTGGGGTTTTAAAGAGGTGGTATTTTCTTCTATGGGATATTAAAGAGGTGAGGGCAGAACAGACTGAGGTAAATCCAGAGCTTTGTCTTTGGACTCAGCTCCTTCACCACAACAGACAACACAGAGACACCATCACTGCAGACGCTCCTCCACCTGTCAGTCTCACGCTCCATCCTCCTCGAGAACAAGACCCTGAGATACTTGAACTGCTCCACCTGAGGCAGAGACTCGCCACCTGCAGGAGGAGTGTGATTCCCCTGCAGTTGGAGCACTCCCTCTGGTCCCCCTTCTGATTCAGAGGGACCACAGATACCAGCGGCCCAAATGGGTTTCCTCCGTAGGGTGGCCGGGCGCTCCCTTAGAGATGGGATGAGGAGCTCGGAGTAGAGCTGCTGCTCTTACACATCGAGAGGAGCCAGTTGAGGGGCTCGGGGCCCAAGGCGTTCCCAACGAAGGAGCTGGAGGACGTGTCTGGGGTGAGGGAAGCTGCATGGATGGATGGGGTAATAAAGAGGGGGTAGATTTTGCAGTTTCCACGGTGATGTACGGAGCGTTTACACATACTCGCTCTAATTAACGTGACATGCTCCTCGGTTAATAAAGTTCTGTCTAACTCCAAACCCCAAACCAACAAAGAAAGACAAGAGTGACAGTTTGACTGAGCTCAAATCATCAAAAAAACAACAAAAAAACAACAAAAAAACAACAACAAAAGCTCATCCAGGTGCACTAAAGATGCTAAAATAAACAATAAACAACAGACTTTGAGCACAGTAGCATGCTAGCTAGCTCATTCAACAGAAACTTGTATTAAATCTGAAAATAAATAAATGAATAAATACACAAATACATAAATAAATACATAAATACATGAATGAATAAATGAATAAAATAAATAAAATCAACCCATTAAAAATCAGTTCTTTCTCAGAATAAGAATGAATGTTTTTCACTGTATTTTTGACCAATAAAAACACCAACTGAACATGTGCTGAGTGCGACATCTCCATGGAGACAAGCAGGAAGCAGACCCCCTCCAAAATGTTACTTAGTGCCCCTTTAAAAGACAGGGGGGGGATGACTCACTGTATTTACATTTTTATTTTATATCTTTTGGTCAAAACCTTTCACAATGACATTAAAATCGCACTTTAAAAATAAAAAAGAGCCTATATTGAGAAGTATATTAAATCATGTTTTTTCCAGCTATTTAAGTGGAGTTTGACGCGGTACCTTTGTGCTTTGTGTCTAAATTTGACATTTGAATCAGAGTGTGTAATAAAAATAGAGCAGTAATGGTTTAAAAGGGAGCGGTGACAGCGTGATGTTAAATGAAGTGAGGCTTGGTCCCAGGAGACGAGCGGAGACGAGCGGAGACGAGCGGAGACGAGCGGAGACGGCAGCTCTGTGGGGCTTTTTACTGTTAGATTATTAAAGGTCCATATTCCTCGACTCTCTGATCTGTTCTGATGTTGTTTCCTGGAGTTGTGTTTTGTTTCATTCTCACATGTTTAACACACAAACCTGCAGATTTAGACTGAGTTCTTCTCTCAAACTGAAAACACTCTGTTCCACCTTGTGATGTCATCATGTGGACACCGGGTCCTAGGAGGTTATAGGTTCAGATTAATTCATGATTGTCGTAAAACCATGTGCCGCTATTAGCAAGTGGTGCAATCAGCTGTGCAAAATGCTGTTCTATGCTAACCTAGCGTTAGCAAAGTCGACACAAACACAGATTCATACAAATCCAAACTAACACAAAATACATTCAGTAGTTTATTTCACATGGTGTGTTTCTTACGATGGAGATTTTCAGCTCAAGTTTGTCAAACGATGCAGGTGGTTGTGTCGTAAATGTGCGTGTAAGTCGCTCGTGTTTGTCGCTCGTGTAAGTCGCTCGTGTTCGCCCTCAGAGCCGTATCTTTTCTCCTTCAGACTCTGCAGATCGGTGGCTCATCTTGTTGCTCTTGTTTTTCAAATCCATAATAATTCCACATATCAGACTTCACCTTCTTAAGTGGAGGATATAAATGTGTGGAGCCATCTAAATCCAGATCCACTGTCCACGAGCCATAAGCCATAGACACAGAAGCTAAAAAGTGTCACTGCTATGTTAGAGCGCCCCCTTGTGGACAAACACCAGAACTAACATCTAAACACTGTATTGAAACTGGAAACATGAGGCCGTCTGGTGCCGTAAAGACGATTATTTTAAAAAATGCCACAAACGATTAATTGTGGACCTTTTTTTTAAAATTGCAATTAATGATATTATTGTATATTGTCTCATCCCCAGTGGTAAAACAGGAAGTGCTCCACTGTGTTTTTAAACTCCACCCACCTTCACTAGAATCATCTGGATCATTTAGGCTCGTCTAATGTCCAATTTTTACTGAACTAAAGGTAAAAGGAGCTGTTCACTTGAAAACTACCACTTCATTACATCACAAGGTGGAACAGAGCATTTTTGTGTCACCATGGAGATGTTATTGCTTCACCGTGAATGTTCCACAATATGACATTATGCTTGTCCATAACCCTCGAGCCTACAAGTTAAACTAATGATTTTACAGAGTGATAAAGAGTTTTAAAGATAAAAATATGAGGTTTTAAATGTCATCCATGCATAGTTTCAGTAATCTAGTGATCTCTCCAGGCGCTATTCAAGCTCTCCTTACGATTAGCTGTAAGATTCTGTACGAGGCTCCGCCCACAGGCCTACATCACCCACGCTCCCACACGACAATCCTCCATAAATACACAAAAACATGACACAGAACTGTACACTACGACTTCACAAACCTGGTGTGATGTGCAGGAGTTTCATTAGTGCGATGCAGCTGATTGTGTAGTGCTCTGAAGGGGAAGGAGCTTAGCACGGAGAGCAAAGAGAGAGGAGAGACTCAAGAGTGTCAAAATACAAAAGTGAAACAAATTAGACAATATGTTTTTGACAAATATAGCATTTTCAAAACAATAAAATGTAAAATGGTGATATAAATATGTAAAAATACCCTCTCTTTAATGCCCCATAGAAGTAAATACCCCTCTTTAAAGGAGAACTAATACCCCACAATATGTCTTTAAGAATATATCCAGCATTTACTCCAGTTTGGGTCTTTTTCATTGGTAAAAAAAAAAGTGCATTTTCACTAAAGCTGTGGGTTTTTTCTTGACCGATGCCGATTGTTTAGACTCCAGAGGGACCGATGATCATTAAGAGTTTGTAATAAACACGTTTAAAGACAACAAGGCGTCTGCTTCTCACCTGTCAATGCAATACTTTACTAAACAAATAGAAAAAAAATCAGCCGTATATTCTACATCAACTCATGGCTAACTAGAAATAACCAAAATATACAAGAAAAAATGGGACTGATTTTTATAAACAAAAACTGGGGACAATCACTACAAAAATGGAGGTAAAAAAAAAAAAAAAAGTACAGGGGAAAAGTGCCCAAGCCTAAAAACATACACTTAAGATAAGAGTGGAAGTCTGTGTGTCGCTCAGTCGTCCAGGTCTGACCCAGAGTAAAAGACAAAAAATAAAATCTGTCACTGGACAAAATGTTATTTGAGTGAAGACGTTTCTCTGCTCGTCCAAGTCTCTTCTTCAGTTCTGGTCAGATTCCTGCTGGACACTGTCTTATATCTGTCTGAAGGAGGCGCTAACGACACTGAAACTAAAAACAGCTTTTGTCTCCAGCTTCAACCTTTAATGGCCCTACTGGCTCGCTCTGCTGTTCTCTTTGTTTCCTTTGTTTGCTTTGGGTCAGAGGATGGAGTTATAGATGGGTGTAGCTTATGTCTAAAGTGTGATTGTCTTTTTGAGCAGCTGTATATGAGCCTGTTTGTACATAAAGGTGTGGAGTTAATCAGATTAGCCACGTGTTTGTGATGGTTTGACAGGAAAGACGCGCCTCCTCAAAACCTCCTCTGTTGCTTTTTTGTTTCGTGTCTCAGTGAATGAATCGTGTCAGAGCCTCCCCCCTCCCGCGTGCTCTCAGGCGAACCACGCGCGAGACACTGTTCCACTCCACACTTGTGCGTCGCGTTCTCCATCTGGATCCAGGCAGCGCGCGGATTAAGGACTCATTATCCTCTTAGCGCTAAATGGCCACAGGTCCTCGCGCTCTGTCTCCCGTCTCTTCTGCTGTTTAGACTCGAACCACAGCCTCTTCTAACAACTCGGTGCACGCGTAAACAAGTCAAGCTTCGAGTCTCTTCTGATTGTTCTTCGTGCGTAATTTGGCACAGTTCTCGCCCGCGCGTAATTTGGCACAGTTCTCCCCCGTGCGTAAAAGCGCTTGTACAGGACCGCACGGTAATCCCCGGAGTGTGTCCCCGGCGCTGGCCTCTCCCCCTCGGCGCGGTCTGGAGGCGCATGGCGGTTGCACCGAGGAGAGCTTCTTTGATTCATTTTGGGAAAACTTTATCGGTAACGGACACGTGAACGTGACCGGTGCGTGGTTCTGCGAGCTGTAAAATGAACTTTTGATCCGTAAACTGTGGGATAACGGAACGACAAATGGAAGGGACGTGTAAAGAGCGGATTCTTTTGTACTTCCTGCTGTTTGGGATGTGTTTAAGCGGCGCGAGCTCCGGAGCGCGCAGGTCCAACGTGCGGAGATCCGGTGAGTACAAGGACCGGGCGCGTTAAATACGGTTCACGCTGAGCTAATTTATGCTACGCTGCAATTTATTAAAGCTACACTACGTAACTTTTCCGCTGGAGGATTTTTTAAAATGTATTTATTTAGGCCTATTTATTTATTCATTCATTTTTTGCTTTGGATGTTCCACAATATCACATTTAAACATATGTGTTTCCATGGAGACACCATCGAGTTACCCGAGTTACAGGTCAGCTCTGTGGAGAGGCGACCCCACTCACAGTCAGAATGCACAGTTTTTAGGAGGTGCACTGAAGCAATAAAAACACGTGCAACTGAATAAACGCTACATAAGTTTTAATGTCCTACTGCGGAACATTCCAGACCAAGCAGCTTGTGTCGCCTCCACAGGGCTCTGAGTGAGAAGAGGTCACATTTATACACACACACACACACACACACACACCCCAGCACACCAGAGCACACACACACACCAGAGCACACACACACACACACACACACACACACACACACACACCCCCACACACCAGAGCACACACACACACCAGAGCACACACACACACAAACACACTCAGGGGGTGAGGGGGGTTAAGTGTCTTGCCCAAGGACACAACAACAGCGTTCATCCGTGAGAGCTGAACCAATCCCCATCTCTCCCCACTCTCTCTCTCCTATCTTCTCTCTCTCTTCTCTCCCCCCTTTCCACCCCTCTGTCCTTCCTTTCTCTGTCCTTTTCCTCTTTATCTCCACTCTTTCTCCTCCCCCTCGCTTTCCTCTCTCTCTATCCCCCATCCCTCTCTCTCTGTCTCTCCTGCCCCTTCCTCTCTGTTTCTCTCCCCCTCTCCTCTGTCTCCCTCTCTCTCCCCCTTCCTCTTCCCCTTTCTTTCTCTCCCCCCTCTCACCCCCTCTCCTCTCTCCCCCCTTAGCCCCCCCTCCTCTCTTTCTCTCCCCTCTCCCTCCTTTCTCCCTCACACCCTCCTCCTCTCTCCTCTTCTCTCTCTTTCCCACCTCCCTCTCTCCATCTCTCTCTCCTCCCCCTCCTCTCCCTCTCTCCCCTCCTCTCCCTCTCTTTCTCTCTCCCTCTCTCCCCTCCTCTCCCTGTCCCCCTCTCTCCCCCTCATCTCCCTGTCTTTCTCTCTCCCTTTCTCCCCCTCTCCCCTCTCTCCCCCTCCTCTCCCTCTCCTCCCCCTCTCCCCTCTCTCGCCCTCCTCTCCCTCTCTTTCTCTCCCCCTCCTCTCCCTCTCCTTCGATCCCCCTCCTCTCCCTCTCTCCCTCCTCTCCCTCTTCCTCTCTCCCCTCCTCTCCCTCTCCCCCTCCTCTCCCTCCTTTCTCTCTCCCCCTCCTTTCTCTCTCTCTCTCCCTCCTCTCCCTCTTTTCTCTCCCCGTCTCTCCCCCTCATCTCCCCCTCCTCTCCCTCTCTTTCTCTCTCCCTCTGTCCATCTGTTCCCCTCCTCTCCCTCTCTTTCTCTCCCCCTCCTCTCCCTCTCCTTCGATCCCCCTCCTCTCCCTCTCTCCCTCCTCTCCCTCTTCCTCTCTCCTCTCCCTCTCTTTCTCTCCCCCTCCTCTCCCTCTCTTTCTCTCTCCCCTCCTCTCCCTCTCTCCCTCCTCTCCCTCTCTTTCTCTCTCCCCTCCTCTCCCTCTCTTTCTCTCCCCCTCCTCTCCCTCTCTCCCTCTCTCCCTCCCCCCCCCCCCCTCTCCCCCTCTCCTCCCCCTCTCCACAGTGACATCATTCGACAGCGCTGGCTCAGGTGATGTTTCTGACTGGTGGGGCTCAGTGGGTGAAGGCTCTACCGCCTGAGCCGCAGCCTCATAACTCGCCGTGACGCTTCGCCGTTATCGTCCCATATTCTAATATTAAGTGGAGTTCTTCAATTATAGATGTGAGCGCCGTCTCAAACGCCCCGGTCCCGTTTCTCGCCCAAGTGTGTCGGGTTTTAAAACTGTGTCAGACGTTTAAACGAGCGGCGACAGAATCTGGACCTGAGTTTGAGAGCAGCAGATGTTGAAGGATGAACCTCACTCACACTTTTAAACATGTACACAGCAGGAGTAGCTAGCTCGCTGTAAAGCTAGCTATCCCAGTTAATCATGTCGTATTTGATTTTTTTACCCCATTGGCAGAAAAATCACCATGGAAACACAAAAGATTAATCAGAAAACTTTTTTTATTTAAACCATCATAGTTGTATTTTGCTAATCGTCATGGTGACCTGGACTCTACAGACTCTAACCTCTCATTTTATTGAATTCTCACATTATTCGAAAATATTGTTCATCTGCGTCGACAGTCGCAAAGCCCAAACTTAAAATTTAAATCAAAATGTCCTAAAAGTCCGACCTGTCGAGATGATTCCATCGTACGAGATGAAACAGTTGTGACGCGGTCGTGTCAGTGTGGTGTTGGTGTTGTGTCGGTGTTGTGTAGGCACCGTGTCAGTGTGGTGTTGGTGTGGTGTCGCCGTTGTGTAGGCGCCGTGTCAGTGTGGTGTTGGTGTCGGCGTTGTGTCAGTGTGGTGTTGGTGTCGTGTCGGCGTTGTGTAGGCGCCGTGTCAGTGTGGTGTTGGTGTTGTGTCGGCGTTGTGTAGGCGTCATTTCATTGTGGTGTTGGAATCATAACAGCATTGTGTCGGTGTCGTGTTGGCATGTTGGTGTGGTGTTGGTGTCGTGTTGGTGTGGTGTTGGTGTGGTGTCGGCCTTTTGTAGGCGTCGTGTCGGCGTTGTGTAGGTATCGTGTCAGCGTGGCGTTTGTGTGGTGTTGGTGTTGTGTAGGTGCCGTGTCAGTGTGGTGTTGGTGTGGTGTCGGCCTTTTGTAGGCGTCGTGTCAGTGTGCTGTTGGTGTCGTGTTGGTGTGGCGTTGGTGTCATTTTTGAGTAGTGTTGGTGTGGTGTTGGCGTTGTGTGGTTGTTGGTGTGGTGTTAGTGTGGTGTCAGTGTGGTGTTGGTGTCATATTGGCATGATGTCGGTGTGGTGGTGGTGTTGGTGTGGTGTTGGTGAAGTGTCTGTGTTGTTCGTGAAGTGTCGGTGTGGTGTTGGTGGTGTTGGTGTTGTGTTGGCGTCATGTCGGTGTGGTGTTGGTGTAGTGTTGGTGTTGTGTTGGCGTCGTGACGGTGTGGTGTTGGTGTAGTGTTGGTGTGGTGTTGGTGTAGTGTTGGTGTCATATCGGTATGTTGTCAGTTTGGTGTTGGTGTCATGCCGGTGTTGTGTTGCCATCGTGTCGGTGTCGTGTTGGTGTTGTGTTGGCGTCATGTCGGTATGGTGTTGGTGTCGTGTTGGTGTTGTGTTGCCGTCATGACGGTGTGGTGTTGGTGTCATGCTGGCATCGTGTTGGTGTTGGTGTGGTGTTGTGGTGTTGGTGTTGTTGTGGTGTTGGTGTGGTGTCGGGGTTGGTGTGGTGTTCATGAAGTGTCGGTGTGGTGTTGGTGTGGTGTTGGCGTCATGTCGGTGTGGTGTTAGTGTAGTATTGGTTTTGTGTTGCCGTCGTGACGGTGTTGTGTTGGTGTGGTGTTGGTGTGGTGTCGGTGTGGTGTCGGTGTTGGTGAAGTGTCTGTGTTGTTGGTGAAGTGTCGGTGTGGTGTTGGTGTCGTGTTGGCGTCATGTCGGTGTGGTGTTAGTGTAGTGTTGGTTTTGTGTTGGCGTCGTGACGGTGTTGGTGTGGTGTTGGTGTCGGTGTGGTGTCGGTGTGGTGTTGGTGTGATGTGGTGTTGGTGTTGTGTCGGTGTTGTGTCGGTGTTGGTGTGGTGTCGGTGTTGGTGTGGTGTTGGTGTGGTGTTGGTGTGGTGTTGGTGTGGTGTTGGTGTTGGTGTGGTGTTGGTGTGGTGTTGGTGTTGGTGTGGTGTTGGTGTTGGTGTGGTGTTGGTGTGGTGTTGGTGTCGTGTTGGCGTCATGTCGGTGTGGTGTTGGTGTAGTGTTGGTGTTGTGTTGGCGTCGTGACGGTGTGGTGTTGGTGTAGTGTTGGTGTCATATCGGTATGTTGTCAGTTTGGTGTTGGTGTAGTGTTGGTGTTGTGTTGGCGTTGTGACGGTGTGGTGTTGGTGTCGTGTTGGCGTCATGTCGGTATGGTGTTGGTGTCGTGTTGGTGTTGTGTTGCCGTCATGACGGTGTGGTGTTGGTGTCATGCTGGCATCGTGTTGGTGTTGGTGTGGTGTTGTGGTGTTAGTGTTGTTGTGGTGTTGGTGTGGTGTCGGGGTTGGTGTGGTGTTCATGAAGTGTCGGTGTGGTGTTGGTGTGGTGTCGGTGTTGTGTCGGTGTGGTGTTGGTGTGGTGTTGGTGTGGTGTTGGTGTTGTGTTGGTGTTGTGTTGGTGTGGTGTTGGTGTGGTGTCGGTGTGGTGTCGGTGTTGGTGTGGGTGAAGTGTCTGTGTTGTTGGTGAAGTGTCGGTGTGGTGTTGGTGTTGTGTTGGCGTCGTGATGGTGTGGTGTTGGTGTAGTGTTGGTGTTGTGTTGGCGTCGTGATGGTGTGGTGTTGGTGTGGTGTTGTGTCGGTGTGGTGTCGGTGTGGTGTCGGTGTGGTGTTGGTGTGGTGTTGGTGTCGGTGTGGTGTCAGTGTGGTGTCGGTGTTGTGTCGGTGTGGTGGGGTGGTGTTGGTGTGGTGTTGGTGTTGGTGTGGTGTTGGTGTGGTGTTGGTGTGGTGTTGGTGTTGGTGTGGTGTGGTGTTGGTGTGGTGTTGGCGTCATGTCGGTGTGGTGTTAGTGTAGTGTTGGTGTTGTGTTGGCGTCGTGATGGTGTTGTGTTGGTGTAGTGTTGGTGTGGTGTTGGTGTAGTGTTGGTGTCATATCGGTATGTTGTCAGTTTGGTGTTGGTGTCATGCCGGTGTTGTGTTGCCGTTATGACGGTGTGGTGTTGGTGTCGTGTTGGCGTCATGTCGGTATGGTGTTGGTGTCGTGTTGGTGTTGTGTTGGCGTTGTGACGGTGTGGTGTTGGTGTCATGCTGGCATCGTGTTGGTGTTGGTGTGGTGTTGTGGTGTTAGTGTTGTTGTGGTGTTGGTGTGGTGTCGGGGTTGGTGTGGTGTTCATGAAGTGTCGGTGTGGTGTTGGTGTCGTGTTGGCGTCATGTCGGTGTGGTGTTAGTGTAGTGTTGGTTTTGTGTTGGCGTCGTGACGGTGTTGTGTTGGTGTAGTGTTGGTGTGGTGTTGGTGTAGTGTTGGTGTCATATCGGTATGTTGTCAGTTTGGTGTTGGTGTCATGCCGGTGTTGTGTTGCCGTTATGACGGTGTGGTGTTGGTGTTGTGTTGGCGTCATGTCGGTATGGTGTTGGTGTCGTGTTGGTGTTGTGTTTGCCGTCATGACGGTGTGGTGTTGGTGTCATGCTGGCATCGTGTTGGTGTTGGTGTGGTGTTGTGGTGTTAGTGTTGTTGTGGTGTTGGTGTGGTGTCGGGGTTGGTGTGGTGTTCATGAAGTGTCGGTGTGGTGTTGGTGTGGTGTTGGTGTGGTGTTGGCGTCATGTCGGTGTGGTGTTAGTGTAGTATTGGTTTTGTGTTGCCGTCGTGACGGTGTTGTGTTGGTGTTGTGTTGGTGTTGTGTTGGTGTGGTGTTGGTGTGGTGTCGGTGTGGTGTCGGTGTTGGTGTGGGTGAAGTGTCTGTGTTGTTGGTGAAGTGTCGGTGTGGTGTTGGTGTCGTGTTGGCGTCATGTCGGTGTGGTGTTAGTGTAGTGTTGGTTTTGTGTTGGCGTCGTGACGGTGTTGTGTTGGTGTTGTGTCGGTGTGGTGTCGGTGTTGGTGTGGTGTGGTGTCGGTGTGGTGTCGGTGTGGTGTTGTGTCGGTGTGGTGTCGGTGTGGTGTTGGTGTCGGTGTGGTGTCAGTGTGGTGTCGGTGTTGGTGTGGTGTTGTGTCGGTGTGGTGTCGGTGTGGTGTCGGTGTGGTGTTGTGTCGGTGTGGTGTCGGTGTGGTGTTGTGTCGGTGTCGGTGTGGTGTCGGTGTTGGTGTGGTGTTGGTGTGGGTTGGTGTGGTGTTGGTGTGGTGTTGTGTTGGTGTGGTGTTGGTGTGGTGTTGGTGTGGTGTTGGTGTGGTGTTGGTGTCGGTTTGGGTGTGGTGTTGGTGTGGTGTGGTGTTGGTGTGGTGTTGGTGTGGTGTCGGTGTTGTGTTGGTGTGGTGGGGTGTTGGTGTGGTGTTGGTGTGGTGTGGTGTTGGTGTTTTGGACGTCCCCTTGTGAAGATGTAAAACACGATGAGACGAAACAAAAACACATCTGAAACAAAGAAACAGCAGAAGGCTCCTGATTGGCTGAGGCCACACACCTCTGCTCCTCTCTCTCTATAACTCTTGCCATCTCACTCTCTTCTCCCCCCTTCCTCCCCTTTCTCTCCTCTCCTCCCCTCTCCCTCTCTCCTCTCTTCTCTCCTCCCCTCTCCCTCTTCTCTCCCCCCTCTCCCTCTCCCTCTATCTTCTCTCCTCCCCTCTCCCTCTCTCTTCTCTCTCTTCTCTCCTCCCCTCTCCCTCTCTCCTCTCTTCTCTCCTCCCCTCTCCCTCTCTCTTCTCTCCTCCCCTCTCCTCTCTCTTCTCTCCTCCCCTCTCTCTCCTCTCCTCCCTCTCCCTCTCCTCTCTCTCTCTCTCTCTCCTCCCCTCTCCCTCTCTCTTCTCTCTCTTCTCTCCTCCCCTCTGCCGCTCTCCTCTCTTCTCTCCTCCCCTCGCCCACTCTCTCCTCTCTTCACTCCTCCCCTCTCCTCTCTCTCTCCTCTCTTTCTCCTCCCCTCACCTCGGGGTGTTCTGGTCTTCTCCGTCTCTTTCCTTGTCATTTTCTGTCTTTGTTTTCCTCAACACTTCTTCTGTTCCACTTTTCCCTCTTTTTTGTGTCTCTCCATCACTTCCTGTTCCATGTTCTGTCACT
The DNA here is from genome assembly GCF_009829125.3 of Periophthalmus magnuspinnatus. NCBI lineage: Eukaryota > Metazoa > Chordata > Actinopteri > Gobiiformes > Gobiidae > Periophthalmus > Periophthalmus magnuspinnatus. Next base: position 757,041 of record NC_047134.1, on the reverse strand, counting down.
CAGGCCTGTCCCTCTCCTCCCTCTCTTCTCCTCTTTCTCTCTCTCTCCTCCTCCTCCTCCTCCTCCTCTCCAGTCCTTTGTAAAATCACATGCTTTGGAGCAGATTCTGTATCTTTTATGTTCAACATTTAAATTAACTTTTTTTTTCTTTTATTGAATCAAAAATTCATAGTACAAATGAGAGAAAATACACAATTCATATTTTTCTCATATCACACACTCTTCTCTCTCCTCTCTTCTTATCCTCCCCTCTCCCTCTCCTCCCTCTGTACCTCCCTCTGTACCTACCTTCCTCTCTTCTGTTCATTCTCCCTCTCCTTGCTTCTGCCATCCCCCCTCTCCCCCGCCCCTCCTTCTCTACCTCCCTCTTTCCCTATGTACCTCCCTCTCCTCTCTCGCTCTCCACTCCTTCCCTCTCCTCCCTTCCTCCCCACACTTCTGTTCATTCTCCCTCTCCCTTCTTCTTCTGCCGTCCCTCTCTCCCTCTCTGTCCTCCTTCACCTCCCTCCTTTCTCCTCCCTCCATTTCCCGTTGGACCGGGGGCTATAATCGTCTGATGTTCTCTCTCTCCTCCCTCCCTCCCTCCTCCATCTCTTCTGTTCTTTCTCTCCCTCCGTTTCATGCTGGGACCGGGGGCTATAGTCTGAGTTCATTCAGACTGCGGTGCTGTTGGTGCTTGTGTTTTTTGACAGATTTTGGGTGGGTTTTTTGCCGCTGGGGGTGTTTGTCACTGTGGATGTCGTCATGTTTGTGACTAGAACAGGTCACATTAAAATTCAGTGAAAGATCAGAGCAAAACACATCGACCACAAAACAACAGATATGTGCACGGCGTTATAATAATAACACAATACACAGGAGTCATTAATAATCCCTGGTCTCTTGAATAACTCAGAAATATACTGAAATATCTCAACAAATGAAGTAAACATATTTGGGTACTTGGAGCATGGTTTTCAAAAACAAAACAGTTCCAACAACAATTGTAAGGAAGCCTGGTAAATCCAGACTGAAATGTCTCTGTGATCTTTATGATTCATATCAGTCTGGTCTCTCGATTGCGTCTCAAGCCCAGTCAAACGTGATCGTCCAATCAGATCTGTTTTTTTTCAGTGACACATGTGTAACAAAGGAGTTCAATGGTCATATATATATATATATATATATATATATATATATATATATATATATATATATATATATATATATATATATATATATATATATATATATAATATAATCACATATCAATTACTAATAAAATCTCAGAGTAACGGAGTTTAGTGCTTTGCTCATTGATTCTGCAGAAATCATCCATGTGTTTCCCCCGTGACTTTTTTCTCCCCTTTATTATTTCCACTAAGGATGACCATGCATGTCCCTGATTGGCTAATCCACCTGTCAATCACTCCCATTTGAAAACAGGGAGGTTCAAATGTGTCCAGACTCACATCTTCATGAAGTATTGAAGAAATGTGTGTTCTGGATCCCAGGCAAACATTTCACAAACATCTCACAAACATATCACAAACATGTCACAAATATCACAAACATCACAAATAGATCACAAACATAAAAAAATAGATCACAAACATGTCACAAATATATCACAAACATCACAAACATGTCACAAATATATCACAAACATCACAAACATGTCACAAATATATCACAAACATCACAAACATATCACAAACATCACAAATATATCACAAACATCACAAACATATCACAAACATCACAAATATATCACAAACATCACAAATATGTCACAAACATGTCACAAATATATCACAAACATCACAAACATATCACAAACATCACAAACATATCACAAACATATCACAAACATGTCACAAACATATCACAAACATCACAAATATATCACAAACATCACAAATATATCACAAACATGTCACAAATATATCACAAACATGTCAAAAATATATCACAAACATCACAAATATATCACAAACATCACAAATATATCAAACATATCACAAATATATCACAAACATGTCACAAATATATCACAAACATCACAAACATATCACAAACATATCACAAACATCACAAATATATCACAAACATGTCACAAATATATCACAAACATCACAAATATATCACAAACATCACAAACATATCACAAACATATCACAAACATGTCACAAACATATCACAAACATCACAAATATGTCACAAACATGTCACAAATATATCACAAACATATCACAAACATGTCACAAACATATCACAAACATCACAAATATATCACAAACATCACAAATATGTCACAAACATGTCACAAATATATCACAAACATCACAAACATGTCACAACCATATCACAAACATCACAAATATATCACAAACATCACAAATATGTCACAAACATGTCACAAATATATCATATATCACAAACATCACAAATATATCACAAACATCACAAATATATCACAAACATCACAAATATGTCACAAACATGTCACAAATATATCACAAACATGTCAAAAATATATCACAAACATCACAAATATATCACAAACCTCACAAATATATCACAAACATGTCACAAATATATCACAAACATCACAAATATATCATAAACATCACAAACATATCACAAACATATCACAAACATCACAAATATGTCACAAACATGTCACAAATATATCACAAACATATCACAAACATGTCACAACCATATCACAAACATCACAAATATATCACAAACATCACAAATATGTCACAAAAATGTCACAAATATATCACAAACATCACAAACATGTCACAAATATATCACAAACATCACAAATATATCACAAACATCACAAATATGTCACAAACATGTCACAAATATATCACAAACATCACAAATATATCACAAACATCACAAATATATCACAAACATGTCACAAATATATCACAAACATCACAAATATGTCACAAACATGTCACAAATATATCACAAACATCACAAATATATCACAAACATCACAAATATATCACAAACATCACAAATATATCACAAACATGTCACAAATATATCACAAACATCACATACATATCACAAACATATTACAAACATGTCACAAATATCACAAACATCACAAATAGATTACAAACATCACAAACATGTCACAAATATATCACAAACATCAAAAACATATCACAGACATCACAAACATATCACAAACATCACATACATATCACAAACATATTACAAACATCACAAACATATTACAAACATGTCACAAATATCACAAACATCACAAATAGATCACAAACATCAAAGACATTACAAACATATCACAAACATAACAAACACATTACAAACATCACAAACATCACAGACATCACAAATATATCACAAACATCACAAACATGTCACAAATTCTTCTGTTTTGTGTTTTGTCCAGAGCGTCTCAGTCCTCCTCTGGACATTCAGCTGGACTCTCTGAACTGCACGGCGTTCAGTGTGAGGTGGAAGATGCCCCGCAGACACGTCAGCACCATCACTGGATACAAGGTATGATCTATTTTTTTTTCCCTAACTTTTTCAGTGCAATAAACACACCCAAAACGAAAAAAACAAAAAAAAAACAAAACAAAAAACAAAAAAACATGCTTTTATTTTACTCTATTTTTGGCTAAAATGTTACATACTGTTTTGCAACTGTAAACTGTTAATGGCTATGGCAAATTTTGTCACCATTTTGAAACCCATGGACAGCTGCAGGACTTTCCCAGTGTCATGTACAGTTTCTTCTATGTTGAGGCAACCGTGGCTCAGTTGGTTGTGCATTTGTCCAGTGATCTGAAGGTTGGTGGTTCAATTCCCGCTGAACATAAACATAATTGGTAGAAGTACAGGGATCCCTGGTTTATCTCTGGGGTTATGTTCTAAAAATAAAATTTGAGAAATATTATCTTTATTTTTTACATTATTCTCTCTTTTTTTGTCTGTAAAACCCCTCACCACACACTTTATACACTTTTCTCACACAGGCGTTAACATTTTCTCACATTTCTCTCTCGTTTAAACTCTCTCAAAGTTCAAACCTTCGTCGGCGTCTTTGTCAGTGCAGAACGTTTCATCCACATTGTGGGTTTTGTCGGGGAGAAAACAAATCGCAAACGTACAGCACTTCAGAGTCACACTGAGATCCAACGTTTATGTAAATTTGTCTGAACACATTCTGTACTGGACAGGAGACACGGCACGGAGGAGACTGATGGACAATGGTCTACAGTCCAACAGCCAATCAGGACGCACGACACAATGGTCTACAGTCCAACAGCCAATCAGGACGCACGACACAATGGTCTACAGTCCAACAGCCAATCAGGACGCACGACACAATGGTCTACAGTCCAACAGCCAATCAGGACGCACGACACAATGGTCTACAGTCCAACAGCCAATCAGGACGCACGACACAATGGTCTACAGTCCAACAGCCAATCAGGACGCACGACACAATGGTCTACAGTCCAACAGCCAATCAGGACGCACGACACAATGGTCTACAGTCCAACAGCCAATCAGGACGCACGACACAATGGTCTACAGTCCAACAGCCAATCAGGACGCACGACACAATGGTCTACAGTCCAACAGCCAATCAGGACGCACGACACAATGGTCTACAGTCCAACAGCCAATCAGGACGCACGACACAATGGTCTACAGTCCAACAGCCAATCAGGACGCACGACACAATGCACGTTCATACACTGTAAAAAAAAAAAAAAAAAAGTAAAACGGCACAAAAAAAATCTGCAAAACAGCGAGACCACGAAAGGTGAACCGCGATATAACGAGGGACAACTATATAACACTTTGAGAGACTTGAAAGTGGAAAAGCGTCATATAAAAGCGTCATTGTTATGTTGTGGGAACCCTGTTTCATGTGAACCCTGTTTTGTGTCAGTCCCAGGTCGCTCCTTTGGCAGGTTGTCAGTCTTGTTTTTGTGTCGTTTGTGGCTAATGCCTGTAGAAGCTTCTTGACCTGTGAAAGCATGACAAAACCCTCCTGAGTGCAGCTCTTCATACCTGCTCCCAGACACTTATTATCAAAGAAACTCTGACATTTTTAAAACCAGACCAACACTGCACCACAAATCAAATTTCCCCACTTTCCTGTGCTCTCGTCTGCCTGGTGTTAGCCATAAAAGTGCTTGTTAACCTCACCGTCCGGCGTTATGTCCTTGGAAAATCTATTTGGTATTTGAACATTTGAACATCTATTTGGATTTGATGGAAGCCCGTCGCTCTGCGGACAAGGCCAGTGAAGGGCTGCAGGATGTGGTCATCAATCAGACTTTAGTGCCTCGAGCTGCAGCCTGTTCACCTGGACACACTGAGCCTTTTTGTACTTTTTAATATTCTTTGGTATGAATATAAAATGAATTGTAATGGAAACAAAACTGCAATTTTAAAACTCACAGTTATCTACTTCCATAGGCTGACGTTTAATATAATCACAATACTAACAATTTTAAACGTCCAAACTTGTTAAAATAATATATACACTACATATGTGCAAAAATAGTCTCAGCAAACAACGAAATACTTGGTCCCAGACCCAGACCTTGGTCCCATGAAGTAACAGTACTCTTACTTGAGTATTATTTTGAGCTGACACTTGTAGAAGGTAAAGTCCTTGTCATGATGTGTGTAAATGTTGTGTATCAGTGTGACACTGAGCAGTGGACACATGTCTGTGGTAAAGGATTAAACTGAGACTCCTATTGGATAATTACTGCAGGGGCGATAATTTTTCAGCAACAACTTATTTAACCCCGACTGGTGCAATGAGGAGCTTTTCATTTCTTAAACATGTGGAAAGACACATCCTGCGGTCGTGGAAAAGATGTCCGTCTGTTTGAGAAGAATCAAATCATTGGCATCAAGCAGAGAAAACATCTGAGGAGACACATGGACTGACCACCACAGAGTCCAGACCTTAAGGCTTTGAGCAGCGTCAGACTCCACCATCATCAATGCAAGATCTGAACAATGAATGCAACACTGGATGGAAACAAATCTGTGACAATGAAGAAGCGAAATCGAAACAATGAAACAGCAAATGTGTGACGTGATCAAAGCTAAAGAACAACCAAATATTAGAGAGTGTGACCTTTTTCTTTTTGGTGGTGACTGTTTTTTTTGTCCTGGTGCATTAGAGCTTCATGTTTGTTCATCTGCTGGTGGTGTGTCCAGACGCACTTTATTTAAACTGTGTAAATGTTTTATTGCTGAGGTGTTTCTCTGCTGCCAGCATTTAATAAAGTGACACAAAAACATCAAAACGCGTCTTTTCTTATGGAAACATGAGCTGCAAACGTGGAGGCGATTAATCGGTTGAGTCTTAGTGCAAAAGTTTGTAATTGTAAACTGATCATTTTATTGAGATGATAAAGGTTTATATGAGACAACAGCAGGAAGGAGAGAGTTCACTGAACATTTGGTATATTTGTGAGTTTAATTTACATAAAAATGTAAATTAAACTCACAAATTTAATCTGTCTTTTTATAAATAGATTGTTTCCTTGTACTTTTTTCTGCATGCATAGTAGTTTCTGCATGAACGCCCCCTGCTGGTGTAGGGTTGTCACTGCAGTTTGGGTCAAATACACAGAGATACATAATAGTTTTGAGTGCTTTTGCTACGCCCCCTTTTTTGTCCACCAATCGATCAGCAGGACAGTCTGTAGGTGCTTCTCACAGTCTGTAGGTGCTTCTCACAGTCTGTAGGTGCTTTTCACAGTCTGTAGGTGCTTTTCACAGTCTGTAGGTGCTTCTCGTGCTTCTCACAGACCGTCACAGTTTTGTGCCTGAGTGCCTTGTGTCTGAGGATGTTTTCCTTGTTTTTGTTGCAGGTTTTCTACACAGAGATAAGGGGCGGGCGGTCCGTGGGCTCCGCCTCTGTCATGGAGGTGCCTCTGAGCTTGGACATGCTGACGACTGTGAGTACAAACACACAAACGCCACACGGTCACGGGACGTTAATGTAGAAACTCTGAAGTTTAAAACAAGCTGGAGACAGGTCTGATTTCTGCAGATGTGTCGACCTGGTTTATGGTTCATGTCTCTGCAAATACTGGGTCTATCCACATGAAACAAACACTGGCACAAGCTTCAGCGTCTTGTCTGTCAGCAGAAATACACAAAAATTAGTCATTTTTATCGTGATGGGTTGAGAAAGTAGTACCATTATTGAAGCCCAAAGACGTGATCGTTGTCGTCGTACGTTTGTGGAGCCGATCCCGAATGAATAACGAGAAGGTTCAACGTTTGTGGATTTTTTTCTTCACATATTCCTTTCAAAAGCAGTGAATATCACAGAGCGTTCCACAGGCCCCCCTGCTGGCCACCTGAGGTCATGACAACATCGACTCCTTGCAGATTACACCGTTAACAGTCACGTAAACTAACTCAATAATTCAATACGAATATTTGAAGGAAAAATAAAAGAGTTTGGTGACACTTTGCCGTGAGAAAAGTGCAAACTAAAAGCAAATACAAGTAAAAATCACACAAAAAATGACACACACAAGATAAAGATTTGAATTGAACAAATGGCTAAACCTGAAGTTAATATTTTATGTAATGAATAACATGTAACTTTCTTTCAGGGCCAGTTTGATGGACAGGCCAGTTTTGTAAGTTTCTCTTTATCTTTGACTTGATTCAAAAATGTCATAATTCTTCCAGTTCTTTTAAATGACGTGTTCTTTTAAATGACGTGTTCTTTGTAATGACGTGTTCTGCTCCTGTCGTTCTCCTCAGGACGTGGTGGTCGCAAACCTGAAGGTCAACACCAAGTACGGGGTCAGTGTGGGGGCGTACGGCTGGGCGGGCGAGGGGCGGCCCAGTGTGCCCAGAGATGTTAGCACCGCCTCACATGGTAACGACATGAACACGCTTATAACATTAACACTCTTATAAGATGAACACGCATATAATATGTACATATTTATAACATGAACACGCTTATAACATGAACACTCCTATAACATGAACACTTTAGGAAATGGATCAGGAAGTTGTATATTTACTCTTAAAAGTAAATTTCATTTCATTTTGTACCTGTAGATGGCGCTGTGAGACCTGCTCCCCCTCCCTCACATTTCCCTGTAAAAAGAACAGTACGGAACATTTACATCAGTATCAGGCCCAAACACGTCACTCTGGAAGAGCCTATGTACTGTATGGAACATCTGTGTGTTTTGTGTTTGTGCTGCAGACATGTGCATGCCCCCCACGCCCCCAACCACGCCCGTAGTGATGGCCGTCTCTGACACGGAACTGGCGTTGTCGTGGCAACAAGGGGAGAGCGAGGGAAGCGCCCCGATACTTCACTTCCTGGTTGCGTACATCAGGTACAGCACAAGTATTAAAAATGTATGATGACCTCGTTTATGTTGTCCCGTAGAAACGAGGTCCCGACTTTAACCACTGTCACTACTCGCCTGAACTTAAACTAAACCCTAAACCCTGAACTTAACTTAGTGTGTGTGAGTGTGTGTGTGTGTGACTGTGTGTGAGTGTGGGGGTGTGTGTGTGGGTGTGTGTGAGTGTATCACCCAACAACACAATAAAACACAAAACAAACAAAAAATGAACAGATTGGTCCAATGGGTGAGGCTAACTAGAGGCACTGCTCTGTCTGAAGGTCTGTTGAACCAGGGGTCACCAGCCTTTTTGACGCTGAGAGCCACTTCATGGCACTGAGTCATATGAAGGTTTGATCCGCTCTGCTGAAATGACACATTTGCTCAGTTTGTCTTTACATTATTAATAATGATTAATGATGTTAATCTGTGTGCAGACACTGATCACGTTAATGATTACACACGATCATCAACAATGAGCGCGGAGGGAAACAGAGCTCAATATTCAGCACTTTACCTTTACCTAAATTTTCAGATGACACATTACTACATCTCAGAGGAAAAATGTCCCATTTTCACTATCCACTGACAAACCTTTAACAAAACATAAACTATCTTTCACCATGTTTTAAAAAGTCATCAATTATGTAATTTTAAAGAAAAATAAACGTATATATTTTAAAATAAATCTCAGTTGCTTTTTGTGACTTTTTCTCCGGTCTCGTGTAAAAGGCCTGTTGTTTACCCAAAGCTGCCTTTAGCTCAGGGCTTTTTCTGTCCGTAGAGCGCCTCCTGGTGGGGAGTTTGCGTGGAGCTACACGTGTCCCTCCACATTGAGCCTTTACCGTCGCCACAGTCGCTGCAGATGAGACACTCGCAGGTTTATTTTACAGTCGTAAAATTCGTTGTGAAAGTGATCATTTTTTTCTCCCATGTTTTTGGGGTAAACTTCATTCAGCTTCATCTTCACCGCTCGAGGCGGAGCACTGCTTAACTTATCTGAACTTCACATATAATTAACATATTTTTAAGATATTGTCATTTTTAAATCTATGTAAATGCAGGAATCATTAAAAAAGCAACAGAATACAATTAAATTTTAGATTCAGCTCATTACTGAGCTGTGCTGTTTTTAGACCCGTGGGCCCCTCATGTGGTCTTATTGGGCGACCTGGTGCCCGCGGGCCCCCTGTTGGTGACCCCTGGTCAAGACTTTGATCAGAGCTTTGTTTTAAACACATTTAACACTCTGACCTTAAATAGTGACTGAAAATGTGGAACTCATGAAAAGACAAAATGAATGAATGAAAAATACACTTGTTAAAGTGTATAACATTTGTGAGTGATTTAAATAATTATCGTGTCCTGATAATGACACAAACATGAGTACTGTCCTGCGTCTAAACAGTGTGTGTTTTATATTCAGAGTTATGTGGATGCTCTGTACTGTACATGTGACCCCAGCATGAGTCCACTGTAGATGGCGCTCTCCTGCTGTCTGCTTTAGGCTTTTGTCTCCGCTCTGACGCAAACGGTGTGTTTCCCGCCGCAGGACTCACGCCTCAGAACAACGACAAACACGGAGCTATTTTCTCTTTTGTCAAACGTAAGACAGAACATCACTGAAGTCACGCTGGGATAATTACGTCCATTAAACAAAGTGAGCGGAGGTACAGAGCGTGTTTATTTATTTATTTTTTTAACAGTAAAGCGGCGGCTAAGGCGACCTGCCTGAGAACACAGTGAACATATGAATATTACACTGTTTAAAGGCCCATATTACACTGTTTAAAGGCCCATATTACACTGTTTAAAGGGCCATATTACACTGTTTAAAGGCCCATATTACACTATCTAAAGGCCCATATTACACTGTTTAAAGGCCCATATTACACTGTTTAAAGGCCCATATTACACTGTTTAAAGGCCCATATTACACTGTTTAAAGGGCCCATATTACACTGTTTAAAGGCCCATATTACACTGTTTAAAGGGCCCATATTACACTGTTTAAAGGGCCCATATTACACTGTTTAAAGGCCCATATTACACTGTTTAAAGGGCCCATATTACACTGTTTAAAGGCCCATATTACACTGTTTAAAGGCCATATTACACTGTTTAAAGGCCCATATTACACTGTTTAAAGGGCCCATATTACACTGTTTAAAGGGCCCATATTACACTGTTTAAAGGCCCATATTACACTGTTTAAAGGCCCATATTACACTGTTTAAACCCATATTACACTGTTTAAAGGCCCATATTACACTGTTTAAAGGCCCATATTACACTGTTTAAAGGCCCATATTACACTGTTTAAAGGCCCATATTACACTGTTTAAAGGCCCATATTACACTGTTTAAAGGCCCATATTACACTGTTTAAAGGGCCCATATTACACTGTTTAAAGGGCCCATATTACACTGTTTAAAGGCCCATATTACACTGTTTAAAGGGCCATATTACACTGTTTAAAGGGCCCATATTACGCTGTTTAAAGGCCCATATTACACTGTTTAAAGGGCCCATATTACACTGTTTAAAGGGCCCATATTACACTGTTTAAAGGCCCATATTACACTGTTTAAAGGGCCCATATTACACTGTTTAAAGGGCCCATATTACACTGTTTAAAGGCCCATATTACACTGTTTAAAGGCCCATATTACACTGTTTAAAGGGCCCATATTACACTGTTTAAAGGGCCCATATTACACTGTTTAAAGGGCCATATTACACTGTTTAAAGGGCCCATATTACACTGTTAAAGGCCCATATTACACTGTTTAAAGGCCATATTACACTGTTTAAAGGGCCATATTACGCTGTTTAAAGGGCCCATATTACACTGTTTAAAGGGCCCATATTACACTGTTTAAAGGGCCCATATTACACTGTTTAAAGGCCCATATTACACTGTTTAAAGGGCCATATTACACTGTTTAAAGGCCCATATTACACTGTTTAAAGGCCCATATTACACTGTTTAAAGGCCCATATTACACTGTTTAAAGGCCCATATTACACTGTTTAAAGGCCCATATTACACTGTTTAAAGGCCCATATTACACTGTTTAAAGGCCCATATTACACTGTTTAAAGGCCCATATTACACTGTTTAAAGGCCCATATTACACTGTTTAAAGGCCCATATTACACTGTTTAAAGGCCCATATTACACTGTTTAAAGGCCCATATTACACTGTTTAAAGGCCCATATTACACTGTTTAAAGGCCCATATTACACTGTTTAATGGGCCCATATTACACTGTTTAAAGGCCCATATTACACTGTTTAAAGGCCCATATTACACTGTTTAAAGGCCCATATTACACTGTGTAAAGGGCCCATATTACACTGTTTAAAGGGCCCATATTACACTGTTTAAAGGCCCGTATTACACTGTTTAAAGGCCCAGATTACACTGTTTAAAGGCCCATATTACACTGTTTAAAGGCCCATAATACACTGTTTAAAGGCCCATATTACACTGTTTAAAGGCCCATATTACACTGTTTAAAGGCCCATATTACACTGTGTAAAGGGCCCATATTACACTGTTTAAAGGGCCCATATTACACTGTTTTAAAGGCCCGTATTACACTGTTTAAAGGCCCATATTACACTGTTTAAAGGCCCATATTACACTGTTTAAAGGCCCATAATACACTGTTTAAAGGCCCATATTACACTGTTTAAAGGCCCATATTACTGAATCTTCTCCTCTTTTGTCCTCTCCTCCTCTCTCTTTAGGCTGAGCTGTTAACTTGAAAACTACCACTTGATGACATCACAAGGTGGAACGTCTCATTTTGATCTTTGGAGATGTCACAGTCTAATAATAAAGTGTGACTCAAACATGTGTGAGGAGGAAACACCACTCCAACATGACCAAAAGTTCACGAGCCAATTTTGTTTAACGTCGGACCCTTAAAAACAAACTGCAACGTGTTAATTCTTTTACTGCGTAGTCGTATGTCGTGCTATCTATACTTTTGTGACACATTGAGCAGCCCTGATTTTGATTTTGAATTTCCAAATGTCACTGCAAACAAACTGCACGCAAAAAACAGGTGAAAAATGAAACCATCTCGGGACAATCTGGCAACAGCCGAATCCTCAAAGAGACAGAAAAACATGTTTTGAAGACGCAGACTCCGACAGTGTCCAGGAAGTGCTAACAAACCGTGACGGCGCAGGACACTGGCTCTGTGTTCAGTCCCAAACAAAAGTCTTCTTCAGTCAGAGAAAGTCCCTCGTCAATGACACACGTCGCTCCAGGCGCTGCTCGTCTTTCTCCCGAACGTCACGTCTCTGCGCCGCAAAAACAAATATCTGCGTGCGAAACAACCCTCCAGAACAGTGCTCTTGTGTTGAGCAGTTTTAACGTGTGTATGATAGATTTTCATGTTTTTTTTAATTAGTATTTAGTTTGGTGGGATTGTCTCTGTGGTAATTCAAAATGAACAGTAGCCCGCTAGCTAGCTCACTGTTTGTCAAAGCTAACGGTCGCTTTTATTAAAATCAGAAAACATAAAATAAACAACTTATTACAATTCACATTAATTAAAATAAAGAATGTAGGATTATTTTTATATGTAGAATACTTCAGTTTGTGGTGTTGTTTTAATATTTATTACCCTTCAGAGTTAGCATTAGCATTAGCATTGAGACACAAACATCAGTCTTTCTAAACACAAACATGTCTCTAGTGAAGTACTGTATTTTCCAGACTATACGTCGCTCTGGACTATGAGTCGCTATATGTTTTTTTGGAGATATTTATTTTTCATTAGACTTGTTGCCAGTAAAATCTATATTTGTTCTGAACATGTTTATCTCTGGAGACACGTTGATCACGTTTATGAAATTTAAAATCAATATCTCACACATGGTTTCTTTATAACAGAGGGAGACGCCCTCCTCCAGGACAAGGACGAGTTTGTGGAGATACAATATTTTAAAGACAAACAAAAATTCTATCTGCTTGGCTAAAAAGTTCCATACTGGGGCTTTAATGTATCGTATTTCCCAGACTATACATAAAACAATTTTATATATATATTTAATCTCCTCACCCTCCGTGGGTGGTCTCATCCCTTCTTTGCCATGCTCGGGACCTCTACCAGAGGCCTGGGAACTTGAGGGTTCTACAGTGTCTTTGCTGTTCCTGTACTGCACTTTTCTGGATTGAGATGTCTGATGTTTTTCCTGGGATCTGCTGTAGCTACTCCTCCAGTTTTCCTTCCAGTAATGTTCCGGAGGTACATCCCGTGCAGGGGCTTGTCCTTCCATGATGGTTCCTCCAGCACCTCTTCCTCTGCACTCCACTGTCTGAGACATTTGCTGATCACATCATCTGTTGGGGCCTTGTCCTTGATGTAATTATGGATCTTGGATGTTTCATCCTGGACTGTGGCTCTCACACTCACTAGTCCTCGGCCCCCTTCCTTACGGCTCTCGTACAGTCTCATGTTGCTGGATTTGGGATGGAACCCGCCATGCATGGTCAGGAGCTTTTGGGTTTTAACATCTGTGGTCAGTATCTCCTCCTTTGTCTGATGATTCCTGCTGGTATCTGATTACTGGCAGGGCGTAGCTGTTTATTGCCTCGGTCTTGTTCCATTGAGCTGACTCCTTAGGACTTGTCTTACTCGTCTGAGGTATTTGGCCGTGGCTGCTTTCCTTGGTTCCTCTTGTTGCCATTTGCTTGTGGGATACCAAGGTACTTGTAACTGTCCTCAGTGTCTGCTATTGTCCCTTCTGGGAGTGAGACCCCTTCTGTGTGGACGACCTTCCCTCTCTTTGTCTCCATCCGGCTGCACTTCTCAAGCCCCAATGACATTCCAGTGTCTGTGCTGTAGATCCTGGTGGTGTGGATCAGTGAGTCGATGTCTCGCTCATTCTTAGCGTACAGCTTGTTGTCATCCATGTAGAGGAGGTGACTGATGGTTGCCCCATTCCTGAGTTTTTATTCCATAGCTTGTCACTTGTGCAAGTGGCTTGCAATTGGCCTCAAGGGTGGTTTTCCACAACCTCATCGAGTTTGCAGTGAAGGCTCTTAGAGTCCTGTTGATGTTGTACAGCTCCATGTGTGTGGCATTGAGTCTTTCTTGTAATCAATCCAGGCAGTGCACAGGTTGGTCTTACAGGTTCTGCAGTCTCGGGCGACTGTTCGGTTGACCAGGAGCTCCCCTGGTATCTTTGCTGATGCCCTTCTGTGCTGTGCTCATGTATTGATCCATGTGCCCACTTACCTTAGATGATGCCTGACATGAGCGTCCATGGTGTGGACAGACAGGTTATTGGACGATAGTTGCATGGGGTTGTACTCTTTGAAGGATCCTTCCGGCTCAGAATCATATGCCCTTCGGTTAGCCATTCAGGGTGAGTCCCATCGATTAGCAGCTGGTTCATTTGTGCTGCCAGACGCTCATGGAGGGCAGTGAGCTTCTTTAGCCAGTAGGTATGGATCAAGTCAGGGCCTGGTCCAGTTTTTCATGCCTGAGACTCTTTCCTGGATGTCTGTGACGGTAACTGGAGTCTGTTCAGGGAGGTTGCTGTGGTCTTCTCTCAGGGTTCTTTCATCACACCGCTCTGGGCCTCTGATTTTTTAGCCTCGAACCATTGTTTTCCAGCCTGGTGTTTCCATGGTGGGTATTGTTTCTCATGGCTCTTATGGTTGCTCTTATAGCCGAGCGTCTCTAGGATCACTGCCGCTGAAGTGTATATCAGCTCATTGGTCTCTGTGATGGTTGAGGTCGGGATCGCTCTCAATGCTGCATTCACATCTTCTAGGAGACTTTCAGATGGTACTTCACTTAGTCTCTGCAGGTGGTGTCGTGGTTGCCTAGTGTTCATTCGGGCCATGTCAGGTCAGTCGTTGCCTCACTCAGCGTGATACATATTGGGGCTTCGTACCCAATCTCCGGTTGGGGAGTTAATGTTAACCTGGGTCCCCCATGTGAAAGTCAGGTGACTTACCAGTTGAGCTAACCAGTGAGCTCAGAACAGACATTTTATCTTTAAAGTCAAGTTATTATAATAATAAAATGTAGAACAACAGGCTGAATATCAGTACATCACGCTAACGTAACACATTTATATTTATTCAGCTCCATGAAGCACAGACAGAACTGAACACGTGTCTGGTTTGTTAACGTAAGATATTAACAGTTAATCAGATAAATAAAGCAGAAAAAACAACAAGTTTACTCTGGATCTCACTACAAAATCAATAAATCCACTGAATTCTTCATCCTCTGTGTCACTTCTGAACAACTCCACCCACTCCAGAGGAAATACGATTTTCTTTTAGGGGCATTTTTGTTCAGTCTTTCTCAGATGTCTTTTAAATTACCATAATGTTGACATTTTCAGTGGTACAGGAGCAGTATATACTGGTACAAGCCTAGAGCGCCCTCGTGTGGTCATTACTGTGACAATAACAAAGATGTGAAATAATATATTTGAATCATTTCACATATAAGTCACATCTGAGTATAAGTCACACCAACGACAAACTATGAAAAAAGTCACACTTATAGTCTGGAAAATACTGTGTTCATTTTATTTGTTTTAACATGTCGTCAGTGACGTCCACCCACAGCTCCCTGTCCACTGTCTGACCCTAACCCTCTAACCTCTGACCCCTGACCCCTAACCCACCCGCAGTTCCCATGTCCAACCAGGAAGTAAGATTATAAACTTCACAGAAATAACTGATAACATGCTACACTAATGTCAAATGAGAGATGTGAAATGCTCTTATAAACTCATCATGGTGAATCATTAGGATGCTCTAAATGCGTAAGGCCAGTGAGGAATAATTTTAGACCAGTTTAAAATGAACTAGTTGTGTTTTTTGTGTGTTTTAAGCCAGTAAAAATCAGGTAGAGCATCTTTACTTTTCCGTGTAACCCTCTGGATGTCCTGTCCTCAGACCGGAGATGGACACAGAGTGGACGTACATCCGTGAGCCGATCCAGACCCGCTCCATGGTGCTGAAGGGGCTTCTGCCGGACACTCAGTACCAGTTTGTGGTGAGGGCGGTGAACGTGCACGGCATGAGTCCTCCGAGCCACATCAACAGCCCCGTGCGGACACTCGGTAAGACGCCTTTGGTTATACACATGACCCAGAGACGAGGTAAACGTGGTCAAATCAGATACAGCGGGCCCTGGTTTATGGCGGAGGTCACGCTCTAAAAATAACCCATAGTAGGCGAAATCCGTGAAGTATCAGCTTTACAGTTTTACAGTTAAGAGAAAATAACTTCCACTGGACTCCGATGTAAAAACAGTTACAAAATTTTAATTCACAGCTTTGCAAAACCCTTTTATCAAACCAAGTCTCAAAAATAAACAATACTACGGTAAGAAAACCATTTGGCTTCTTCTTTATGTGCTGCCTCAGCACGTTTCCCAGGCGTGTGCTCTTTTCCTCGTGCGTGCTGTTGTCTTAAAGTGACAGTAACATATTTAGGTAAAACTTAAATAATAACAGTTCTGAGGTATTTTAACATCAACATAAAACAGTATTTATAACAAAATATAAACACTGTAAATTTGCAGCATTATTTTATATGAATTAAACTTGGCTCCCACACATTCTGTGCTGAGAGGAGATCGATTGCTGGTAGTCTGCAGTGCCTTGGCCGGTCAGGACGCAGAACACAATGCACGTTCATACTCTGTAAAAAAGCGTGTAGAATTGCACTGGAAAAATCCGCAAAACAGCGAGACCACAAAGGGGTACCGCATATAGTGAGGGACCACTGTAATTTGATGTTTTGGTTCTTTAGATGATTTGCGTTTTAAACCTGAAATGTCTCTCTCTGATCTGAACGGTCATTATAAACCCCAGCACCTGCAGAACAGTCATGACTTTCACATGAGGCCTGTCCATAAACTGTGTTGTCCTACAGTGTCCAGGAAGAGCTTACAAACCGTGACGGAGCAGGACACTGGGTCTGTGTTTAGTCCCAAACAAAAGTCTTCTTCAGTTCAGAGAAAGTCCCTCGTTCTCGGCAAACTGAGAGTGAGAAACACTTGTGTACGTCCTCTTTCTGCAGGTTAAGGGTCTGATAACACAGATCCAGTTATGATTAATACATTGACGCATTGACGTTATTTGTTCTTTTGGACTCATGTGTTGATCACATGTGACGTGCTGCATGTTGCTGTGTGAACACATGATCCTGTAAAAGCAGCACTTTGTCATATTTTTTGGCAGAAGTAGGTCATAGTTACTTCCCAACACCGCTCGTGATTTAGGTGTTTGTGTGAGCACAGAACAAGTTAAAGTCATGACCACCAACCTCCTTGAAGCGTATAGGCCGTCCGCCCGTGACCCTGCGCCCTCCCGCCGTTGGCACGCACACACGGGCAGTTCAGAGGCAGCGGCGTGGGTCACAGCGGGGGCTCAGACCTGACCCTCTTCAGACGGGATTAAGACCGACCTCCCAAACAACCACAGTCTACTTATGTACAGTATAACGCACAATTCATCAACTAAAATCCCACTAGAAATAAAAAAAAACTCAGAATGCATTCACCTGTAGCTCCTCTGTCACGTGTGTTTTGGGGTAACGTGTAGTTTTGGTTTGCGTGTGAGTAGCCGCAGACATGGCGTGAGCTGTGGGTCGGGGGGGGGGGGGGATTGTTATACAACACGAGATTAGACGCTAAAGGATTTTGGGCTAGCCCCCTCCCTGTGTTTTCAGTATTGAGGATTTAATGTTATTAGGTTCTGCCAATTAGCATCCCAGCCGGCTAACTGGTTTATTCTGGATCCTATTGTCATTTAAGGGGATCTATATTGTAAATCTGTTCCAGTCATGTTGATAATAACCACACATGTTCAAAACTGTGGTGTTGAAATAAGAGTTATTCGTATACGTGCGTAGTAAGTACATCAAGGAACATCCATACACCAGCGCACGCTCCACCACTGATGTTTACGTCAAACCGCCAACCTTCGGATCACAGGACGACACTTTACGAAACTGAGGTACACAAAACAGACAGCACATACGTCCATTTAAAACATTAAAAACTGGAGCAGGTGTGAGTTTAAAAGTGTGTTTGTGGCACCAGAGTATCCCGTTTTGCTTGTCCATGAAATCATTCCATTTTTATGAAGCTAAACAGCCAAAAGCTTTTAAATTATTACTACGTTGTCCCTTATAAATACGTTTTTAATACTCTTTTAACAGATGTGCGATATAATGACGGCCAACCCGCTTGTCCATAGAGAACGGGGATGAGTTTCAATCCATCACCTTTAATAAAGTTGCTATAGTAACGGTCATATTAAGGACAAACTTCATTTTTGAGATTTGTTCGATCAAGTTTACTCTTGGAATATACAGTGGTCCCTGGTTTATCACGAGGGTTACGCTCTAAAAATAACCCGCAATAGGCAAAATCCGCAAAGTATCAGCTTTATGTTTTATCATTATTCTCTCAGTTTTTTGCTGTAAAACCCCTCACCACACACTTTATACACTTTCCTCACATTTCTCTCTTGTTTAAACACTCTTAAAGTTCAAACGTTCGTACATGTCGTAATGACTGACAGGGCGGACAAAGATACAGGCTCGGGAAAACAGAAAGAAACGTTTATTTGCAGATATATGGATGTGAATGAAGGTGGACAGAGCAGACAGCTGGGAGCGGTGTCGTAGGCAGGTCATGGGTCGCAGGGTCAGAGGCTGAGGTGTTTGTATCGGACATGGAGAGCTGGGATCACGGTGGACACATGGATGAATAAACTGGAACATGACATGAAGGACGACCCGTGGAAATACCGGGAGATATCAAGAAAATACTGCACGGTGACAAAACGATCTGGCCCTGAGCGTCGGATTCTCAGTCCTTTTGTTCTCACAGGAGCAGCTTGATTGATAATGAGCTGCAGGTGTGTGTGGGAGGAGCCAGAATCTCAGAGCTGATTTTAGTCTGATTAAGAAGTGAAACGGCTAAATCTGGTCAAATATGACATTTTAGGTTTTTTTTTCTGAGAACATACTCTGTGAAACTGTCACAGAACACAAAATAAACACATTTAAAAGAGTTAAACGAGGTAAATTAAAAAGGTGCCAAATGACAAACACCATGGCAACCAGAGCTTGACCCTTAAACTGCGCTCTGCTCGTACGTACGTCTGCTTTTCTGATATGTGCATCCAGCTCTTCTCCACTCTCCGACACCTCCCCTTTAATGATTTGAAAGCCCCATTCAGAGGTGAGCGTCAGTACATTTTCTACTTTCCTCCGTTATGTTCCTTTAACTCTTTCCTCTGGTGTTCTCACACGGGGCAGAGAGACTTTAAAATGTTTCTCATCATGAGGTTCAAAATTCTTCTGAAAAACAACAGCACATTTAATGATGTTTAATGGGTTTTTGAGTTTTCTTCCAGATAAAGGAGGAGCTGGGACAGAAACCCAAACATGTGACCTCAGAAAAGGACTAGTCCAGTGTCCACAAAGTGGACTATATGACTATATCGCAGTTCACCTTTCATGGTCTCACTGTTTTGTTGATTTTTTTGTACAATTTTGCTTTTTTTTTTTACAGTGTATGAACGTGCATTGTGTCGTGCGTCCTGATTGGCTGTTGGACTGTAGACCGTTGTGTCGTGCGTCCTGATTGGCTGTTGGACTGTAGACCATTGTGTCGTGCGTCCTGATTGGCTGTTGGACTGTAGACCATTGTGTCGTGCGTCCTATGCTGTTGGACTGTAGACCATTGTGTCTGTGCGTCCTGATTGGCTGTTGGACTGTAGACCATTGTGTCGTGCGTCCTGATTGGCTGTTGGACTGTAGACCATTGTGTCGTGCGTCCTGATTGGCTGTTGGACTGTAGAACCATTGTGTCGTGCGTCCTGATTGGCTGTTGGACTGTAGACCATTGTCCATCAGTCTCCTCCGTGCCGTGTCTCCTGTCCAGTACAGAATGTGTTCAGACAAATTTACATAAACGTTGGATCTCAGTGTGACTCTGAAGTGCTGTACGTTTGCAATTTGTTTTCTCCCCGACAAAACCCACAATGTCGATGAAACGTTCTGCACTGACGCCCAAAAGGTCGAGGAAGATACTAACGCTCGCAGAAGAAGTTGAACTGCTGGACATGCTGAGGGAAGGTAGAAGTTACGCGGCTGTAGGGGGCGCCATTGTGGAATAAATTAATCTACAGTTTGTTACGTAAAGAAGGAGGAAAATAACATAAAGACGACAATGAACAATGAGCAAAAAGGATTGAAACTGCAACAAGACGATCGTGTGGATGGAGTCGACTTTAGCTTTGAGGATCAGGGACCTCAGGAAAAACAACATCACGAGACATTACAGCGACGCCAGGACAAGGTCAGAGGAAGAGGAGGGGTTAGAGGAGGAGGAGGGGTCAGAGGAAGAGTCAGAGGAAGAGGAGGGGTCAGAGGAGGAGGGGTCGGAGGAAGAGGAAGGGTCAGAGGAAGAGGAGGGGTCAGAGGAAGAGGAGGGGTCAGAGGAGGAGGGGTCAGAGGAAGAGTCAGAGGAAGAGGCAGGAACAGAGGAGGAGGCGGGGTCAGAGGAAGAGGAGGGGTCAGAGGAAGAGTCAGAGGAAGAGGAGGGGTCAGAGGAGGAGGAGGGGTCAGAGGAAGAGTCAGAGGAAGAGGAGGGGTCAGAGGAGGAGGAGGGGTCAGAGGAAGAGTCAGAGGAAGAGGCAGGAACAGAGGAGGAGGCGGGGTCAGAGGAAGAGGAGGGGTCAGAGGAAGAGTCAGAGGAAGAGGCAGGAACAGAGGAGGAGGCGGGGTCAGAGGAAGAGGAGGGGTCAGAGGAGGAGGAGGGGTCAGAGGAAGAGTCAGAGGAAGAGGCAGGAACAGAGGAGGAGGCGGGGTCAGAGGAAGAGGAGGGGTCAGAGGAAGAGTCAGAGGAAGAGGAGGGGTCAGAGGAGGAGGGGTCGGAGGAAGAGGAGGGGTCAGAGGAAGAGGAGGGGTCAGAGGAAGAGGAGGGGTCAGAGGAGGAGGGGTCAGAGGAAGAGTCAGAGGAAGAGGCAGGAACAGAGGAGGAGGCGGGGTCAGAGGAAGAGGAGGGGTCAGAGGAAGAGTCAGAGGAAGAGGAGGGGTCAGAGGAGGAGGGGTCGGAGGAAGAGGAGGGGTCAGAGGAAGAGGAGGGGTCAGAGGAGGAGGAGGGGTCAGAGGAAGAGTCAGAGGAAGAGGCAGGAACAGAGGAGGAGGCGGGGTCAGAGGAAGAGGAGGGGTCAGAGGAGGAGGTGGGGTTAATACCCCACACAGGTAAATACTTCCTCTTTAATACCCCACAAAGGTAAATGCCTCCTCTTTAATACCCCACAGAAGTAAATACCTCCTCTTTAATACCCCACAAAGGTAAATACCTCCTCTTTAATACCCCACAAAGGTAAATACCTCCTCTTTAATACCCCACAAAGGTAAATACCTCCTCTTTAATACCCCCACACAGGTAAATACCTCCTCTTTAATACCCCACAAAGGTAAATACCTCCTCTTTAATACCCCACAAAGGTAAATACCTCCTCTTTAATACCCCACAAAGGTAAATACCTCCTCTTTAATACCCCACAAAGGTAAATACCTCCTCTTTAATACCCCACACAGGTAAATACCTCCTCTTTAATACCCCACAAAGGTAAATACCTCCTCTTTAATACCCCACACAGGTAAATGCCTCCTCTTTGATACCCCACACAGGTAAATACCTCCTCTTTAATGCCCCACACAGGTAAATGCCTCCTCTTTAATACCCCACAAAGGTAAATACCTCCTCTTTAATACCCCACACAGGTAAATACCTCCTCTTTAATACCCCACAAAGGTAAATACCTCCTCTTTAATACCCCACAAAGGTAAATACCTCCTCTTTAATACCCACAAAGGTAAATACCTCCTCTTTAATACCCCACAAAGGTAAATACCTCCTCTTTAATACCCCACACAGGTAAATACCTCCTCTTTAATACCCCCACACAGGTAAATGCCTCCTCTTTAATACCCCACAAAGGTAAATACCTCCTCTTTAATACCCCACACAGGTAAATACCTCCTCTTTAATACCCCACAAAGGTAAATACCTCCTCTTTAATACCCCACAAAGGTAAATACCTCCTCTTTAATACCCCACAAAGGTAAATACCTCCTCTTTAATACCCCACAAAGGTAAATACCTCCTCTTTAATACCCCACAAAGGTAAATACCTCCTCTTTAATACCCACAAAGGTAAATACCTCCTCTTTAATACCCCACACAGGTAAATGCCTCCTCTTTGATACCCCACACAGGTAAATACCTCCTCTTTAATGCCCCACACAGGTAAATGCCTCCTCTTTAATACCCCACAAAGGTAAATACCTCCTCTTTAATACCCCACACAGGTAAATACCTCCTCTTTAATACCCCACAAGGTAAATACCTCCTCTTTAATACCCCACAAAGGTAAATACCTCCTCTTTAATACCCCACAAAGGTAAATACCTCCTCTTTAATACCCCACAAGGTAAATACCTCCTCTTTAATACCCCACAAAGGTAAATACCTCCTCTTTAATACCCCACAAAGGTAAATACCTCCTCTTTAATACCCCACACAGGTAAATGCCTCCTCTTTGATACCCCACACAGGTAAATGCCTCCTCTTTAATGCCCCACACAGGTAAATGCCTCCTCTTTAATACCCCCACAAAGGTAAATACCTCCTCTTTAATACCCCACACAGGTAAATACCTCCTCTTTAATACCCCACAAAGGTAAATACCTCCTCTTTAATACCCCACAAAGGTAAATACCTCCTCTTTAATACCCCACAAGGTAAATACCTCCTCTTTAATACCCCACAAAGGTAAATACCTCCTCTTTAATACCCCACACAGGTAAATGCCTCCTCTTTAATACCCCACAAAGGTAAATACCTCCTCTTTAATACCCCACACAGGTAAATACCTCCTCTTTAATACCCCACAAAGGTAAATACCTCCTCTTTAATACCCCACAAAGGTAAATACCTCCTCTTTAATACCCCACAAAGGTAAATACCTCCTCTTTAATACCCCACAAAGGTAAATACCTCCTCTTTAATACCCCACAAAGGTAAATACCTCCTCTTTAATACCCCACAAAGGTAAATACCTCCTCTTTAATACCCCACACAGGTAAATGCCTCCTCTTTGATACCCCACACAGGTAAATGCCTCCTCTTTAATGCCCCACACAGGTAAATGCCTCCTCTTTAATACCCCACAAAGGTAAATACCTCCTCTTTAATACCCCACACAGGTAAATACCTCCTCTTTAATACCCCACAAAGGTAAATACCTCCTCTTAATACCCCACAAAGGTAAATACCTCCTCTTTAATACCCCACAAAGGTAAATACCTCCTCTTTAATACCCCACAAAGGTAAATACCTCCTCTTTAATACCCCACACAGGTAAATACCTCCTCTTTAATACCCCACACAGGTAAATGCCTCCTCTTTAATACCCCACAAAGGTAAATACCTCCTCTTTAATACCCCACACAGGTAAATACCTCCTCTTTAATACCCCACAAAGGTAAATACCTCCTCTTTAATACCCCACAAAGGTAAATACCTCCTCTTTAATACCCCACAAAGGTAAATACCTCCTCTTTAATACCCCACAAAGGTAAATACCTCCTCTTTAATACCCCACACAGGTAAATGCCTCCTCTTTAATGCCCCACACAGGTAAATGCCTCCTCTTTAATACCCCACAAAGGTAAATACCTCCTCTTTAATACCCCACACAGGTAAATACCTCCTCTTTAATACCCCACAAAGGTAAATACCTCCTCTTTAATACCCCACAAAGGTAAATACCTCCTCTTTAATACCCCACAAAGGTAAATACCTCCTCTTTAATACCCCACAAAGGTAAATACCTCCTCTTTAATACCCCACAAAGGTAAATACCTCCTCTTTAATACCCCACAAAGGTAAATACCTCCTCTTTAATACCCCACACAGGTAAATGCCTCCTCTTTGATACCCCACACAGGTAAATGCCTCCTCTTTAATGCCCCACACAGGTAAATGCCTCCTCTTTAATACCCCACACAGGTAAATACCTCCTCTTTAATACCCCACAAAGGTAAATACCTCCTCTTTAATACCCCACAAAGGTAAATACCTCCTCTTTAATACCCCACAAAGGTAAATACCTCCTCTTTAATACCCCACAAAGGTAAATACCTCCTCTTTAATACCCCACACAGGTAAATGCCTCCTCCTTTGATACCCCACACAGGTAAATGCCTCCTCTTTAATGCCCCACACAGGTAAATGCCCCTCTGTGGTGTTTTTTGTGCAGGTGTGTCGGACGTGGGCAGTGCGGACTACGGTCTGTACAACACAGACTTGGGTCCAGACGGAGACGGGTTTGACGTGGACGACTCCGATTATGACGTTTTCATCGAGGAGGTGCGTTCAGGGTCGTGTTGGGGAGTTCATTTGTCTACTTGAGTTTTATTAAGGGCGTTTGTGAACACTGCATGTTTGACACAGAGCCGGGGGCGGAGCTAGGGGGTAGGTGAAAGGTCACATTTTCCCGACATTCAAACTTGACAAAACAAACCTCAAATCAATCAAAATATAACCTGGAGTAAACTCATGATGAGGGAACATTTATTTAAACATAACATTTGGTTTAAAAAAAAAAAAAAAAAGTTAAAACGTACATTAGAACATCCTCCATGAAGACAGATATGTTTTTAATTCCATACTGTGGAATATTTTAGCTAGAGGAACAACCATAGAAAAAAGCCTTTCACGCTCCACCATTCCAAATAAGAGTCAGGTCTGTGGAGATACGAGCCCACTCAGAGTGAGGATGTGTGTTTTTTAGGTCGTTTCTTCAGTGCATTAAACACCAAACCAAAATAAAACAAAACAAAACTTTTATTTTAGTTTATGCTTTGGCTAAAAAGTTCCGTACTGTGTCTTTACATGTATATTATCGTTTCTAAGGGAGTGCTCACCTCCATGTGAACCCAAACACTCAGAATGTTCTTAGCATGTTGTCTGTGCGTTTCTATATTTATTTATTTATTATTTATTCTTGTCATTTTCAGTTGAATCCGTTCCCGGGATTCCTCAGGACAACCGGAAGTCCCAGCTGCGTTTCCCGCTCCGAGCCCTCCTCCAGGACAAAACGTGGTGTACCGCAATGAACCCCGCCCTCCCTCCAAACGCCACCGCTCCTCCCGTCTCCTCT